>NC_090026.1:15930091-16304466 GCF_037176765.1 Anolis sagrei | reverse complement strand
GTGCTGTAGCGTCGTTCTGCTTTTTTGACTTTTTAAGTCCCTTCCGTTGTATTTTTCAGTGTTTGCATGAGTGATGGTCACCCGTTGGCCTGATAGGTGTATTGTGTCCAAATTTGGTGTCAGTTCATCCAGTTGTTTTTTTAGTTATGTTAATCCCACAAACAAACATTACATTTTTATTTATATAGACTAACTGAATCCGCCACGCGTTGCTGTGGCCAACCTTCCCTCCTTTTTCCCTCCTTCCTTCCCTTCTTTTTCTTTCCCTTCTTCTTTCTTCCTTCTCTACCTGTTTATTTCCTCCCTTACTTTGCTCTTTGGCTCCATCCTTCCTTCTCTCTTTCTTTCCTTATTTCCTTCCTTTCCTCCCTCTTTCTCTCCTTGCCCTCTCTCTCTTCCCTCCCTTCTTTCACTTTTTTATTACCTTCTCTCCTTCCTTTCTCCTCTACCCTTCCTTCTCTCCTTCCCTCTTTCTCTCCTTCCTTCTTTCCCCCTTTCTGTGTATATGTGTTTTGTGTGTGTAAATAGGCATATATGTGTGTGTATATAGTTGTGTACATGTGTATATATGTGTTTCCATATATATGTGGTTTCGTGCATCCGTTGTAATGTAATTTTTAGTGGCTTTTTAAGTCTTTTCTGCTATTTTTCAGTGTTTTTATGAGTGATGGCCACTTGCTGGCCTGATAGGTGTATTGTGTCCAAATTTGGTGTCAATTCATCCAGTGGTTTTTGAGTTATGTTAATCCCACAAACGAACATTACATTTTTATTTATATAGATTGTTGTTCTCTGTCTAGATCTATGAGAAGAGGCTGGTATGAAGAATAAGAAATAATAATAATAATAATATAAACAACAATAGTGTGGTAGAAACCTTTTTTGGCAGTTTTTAAACAGAGGCTGGATTCTCATCTGTCGGGGATGCTTAGATTGTGATAGATAGATACATTTTATTGATTGGCCTATTGGCCGTATCAAAACATTTAACACATAACACATTTAACACATAACACATTTAACACATAGTCATACAACATACAACCCTCGGTATAAGAGAGGTTAAAATAAAAGAGGTTAAAATAAACAAACTGTTGGCAGATCCCGTTCAGGTCAAATATCTGTGTCACCTCCACAGTTTACCCCAATTGATTCTAAATGTGCAATTCTCAGCTGTGTTGCTTTGAATAGAAAAAGGGCTGTTTTGTGTGTTATTTTAGGATTCTGGCCGGCCAACAAAAATGAAGTTTTAATATGTGGGTCCCAGTGTGTTTTGTGAATAATGTATGGTTCAAGGCAATGGTCTCTCTCTTTCTTATACAGCTCACAGTTGAGCAGAACATGTGTGATATCCTCCACCTCTGATGCTCCGCAAATACAAACTCGTTCGTTGTATGGGCCCTGATTAAACCTTCCGTGCTTGACCATTGAATCCAGCTGCTCAAAACGAGCTCTGGTAAATACCCTCCTAAGGTGTTTTGGCATATCTGTTTTTAGATATCGAGCTGTTTGGAAAGTGTGTTTAAAGCGGCTTAACCATTTCAATGAGCCAGCTTTACTGAGGGTAGCAATGTCTTTTTGGCCTTCTATATCCAATACTCGTTGAGCAACTATTTTTGGGTCTAGCTCTTTTAAGAGGTTCGGATACCGAGTCGGGAGTCCACAGCTCCTAATATATTTTGTCAGGAGAACTAGCCAAGAGGACTGATGTTGATTTTCTTTCTGCTCCAACAGGATTGTGCTTTTCCTGCATGGCAGGGGGCTGGACTAGATGGCTCTTATAGTCCCTTCCAAGTCTATGCTTCTAATACAGGCATGGGCAGAGTTGGGTCTTTGAGGGGTTTTGGACTCAACTCCCACCATTCCTAACAGCTTCAGGCCCCTTTATTTTCCCCCTCAGCCGCTTAAGCGGCTGAGGGGGAAAATAAAGGGGCCTGAAGCTGTTAGGAATGGTGGGAGTTGGAGTCCAAAACCCCTCAAAGGCCCAACTCTGCCCATGCATGTCCTAATAATATTATATACTATGCAGACATAGATCTGACTAGAGAAAGCCCTGCCACTCTTTAATGGGGGGTGGTGTGGAAGCCCCCAAGGCCTAGTCCTCCCTCCTGGCCTCTGCTAATGACAATATGCAAATCCCCTCTCCCCCCTAAAACTTATGGAGCCAACTCTCACCTCTGCGCCTCTGCAGCACGCAGGCAACTCTCACTGGGAAGGAATCAACATCCGGGTCCTGCCACCATTCGAAGCCGATGCCACAACAGGACGGCTAGAGGACTGCCCCTCTTTGGCGCATGGGAAGTGACGTCAGCTCCTGGCAACCTGTGGCTTCGCTAGAACTGAGCAGCGCTGCTGAGGCCAGTGCGGGCAAGCCTTAAAGGCACAGGACTCGTTTGTTTCAATGGAATCCTATGAGTTGGAAGAGACACCCAAAAGGGCCATCCAGTGCAACCCCATTCTATGAAGAATACATACTTAACAAAACACTCCTGACAGATGGCCATCCAATCCAACCTCCAGACTTCACCATGTTCCCCCATTCTGTGCAGGAATGCATACTTATCCAAGCACTCCTGACAGATGGCCATCCAATTCAAGTCTCCAGAGAAGGAGACTTCACCACAGTCCCCCGTTCTGTGCAGGAATATAAACTTATCAAAGCACTCCTGACAGATGGCCCTCCAATTCAAATCTCCAGAGGAGGAGACTTCACCACATTCCCCCATTCTGTGGAGGAGTACATACTTATCAAAACACTCCTGACAGATGGTCATCCAATTCAAGTCTCCAGAGAAGGAGACTTCACCACAGTCCCCCATTCTCTGCAGGAATACATACTTATCAAAGCACCCCTGACAGATGGCCATCCAATCCAACCTTCAGAGGAGGAGACTTCACCACATCCCCCCATTCTGTGCAGGAATACATACTTATCAAAGCACTCCTGACAGATGGCCCTCCAATTCAAATCTCCAGAGGTGGAGACTTCACCACATTCCCCCATTCTGTGCAGGAATACATACTTATCAAAGCGCTCCTGACAGATGGCCATCCAATCCAACCTTCAGAGGAGGAGACTTCACCACACTCCCCCATTCTGTGCAGGAATACATACTTATCAAAGCACTCCTGACAGATGGCCATCCAACCCAATCTCCAGAATAGGAGATTTCACCACACTCCTCCATTCTGTGCAGGAATACATACTTATCAAAGCACTCCTGACAGATGGCCATCCAACCCAATCTCCAGAATAGGAGATTTCACCACACTCCCCCATTCTGTGCAGGAATACATACTTATCAAAGCACTCCTGACAGATGGCCATCCAACCCAATCTCCAGAATAGGAGATTTCACCACACTCCCCCATTCTGTGCAGGAATACATACTTATCAAAGCGCTCCTGACAGATGGCCATCCAATCCAACCTCCAGAGGAGGGGACTTCACTACACTCCCCCATTCTGTGCAGGAATGCATACTTATCAAAGCACTCCTGACAGATGGCCATCCAATCCAACCTCCAGAGGAGGAGACTTCACCACACTCCCGGGCAACGTAGAAACATAGACCTCATGGGCCATCCAGTCCAACTCCCTGCCAGGAAGTAGGAAAATTGCATTCAAAGCACCCCAGACAGATGGTCATCCAACCTCTGTTTAAAACCTCCAAAGAAGGAGCCTCCACCACATGTTGGAACAACTCTTACTCTTAGCGAGTCCTTCCTTATCTCTTTTCCTGCCATTTGAATTCATTACTCCATGTTTGAGGCCTCTTCCACACAGCTCAAAAAATCCCACATCTGCTTTGAACTGGAATATGTGGCAGTGTGGACTCAGATAACCCAGTTCAAAGCAGACAATGGGATTTTCTGCCTTGATATTCTGAGTTATATGGCTGTGTGGAAGGGCCCTGAGGCTCTTTCTATACTACCCTTTAACCCAGGATCTGATCTCAGATTATCTGATTTAAACTGGATTATATGAGTCTCCACTGCCAGATAATCTGGGATAAGCAGGTAATCTGGGATCATATCCTGGGTTTATAGGCGCAGTGTGGAAGGGGCCTTGAGGCTCTTCCAGACAGGCCCTATATCCCAGGATCTGATCCCAAGTTTTCTGTTTATCCCAGATTATCTGGCAGTGTGGATTTATATAATCCAATTTAAAGCAGAAAACCTGGGATCAGATCCTGGGATAGAAGGCCTGCCTGGAAGGGCACTAAGTCTCCAGAGCAGCAGAAAACATGCAGACTCATCTTCAATGTGACATTGAAGTTGTGTCCAACTCGGGGGGTTGGTGCTCATCTCCATTTCTAAGCCAAAGAGCCGGTGCTGTCCGTAGATACCTCCAAGGTCATGTGGCCAGCATGACTGCATGGAGTGCCGTTACCATACCGTCGGAGCAGTACCTATTGATCTACTCACATTTGCATGTTTTCGAACTGCTAGGTTGGCAGAACCTGAGGCTCACAGGGGAAACTCACGCTGCTCCCTGGATTTGAACATGCGACCTTTCAGTCAACAAGCTCAGCAGCTCAGCGCTTTAACCCACTGCGCCACCAAGGGCTCCCGTATTTAGACATAGTTACACACAATAAAAATAACGTATAATAATAACTTTATTATTATACGTTAATAATACGTATAATTATTAACGTATAATAATGTAAGCCGCCCTGAGGGGGACTCAGGGCGGCTTACATGAGGATGAGCCCGATCAAAATAGTTAAAATAAAACACATTAAAATACATCAACAACAACATAAACAAAATAAAACAACCTTACAATAATAATATAAAAGAGGATAACAACCAGCAATCAATAAATCTGCAATAATAAACAGTTTCTGGACACAACATAGGAGCCCCCAGTGGCACAGCAGGTTAAACTGCTGAACTTGCTGACCAAAAGGTTAGCAGTTTGAATCCAGAGAGCAGGATGAGCTCCCGCTGTTAGGCCCAGCTTCTGCCAACCTAGCAGTTCGAAAACATGCAAATGTGAGTAGATCAACAGGTACCACTTCAGAGGGAAGGTAAGGGCACTCCATGCAGTCATGTCATTGAAGATGAGTGATAGTAGCAATAGAATGTAAATCAAAATTCATGACTGAAAGTTGACTAGGGAGGCATATACCATAAACACATAGCCCGGAGGTAACTTTATGCACAGAATTTTGAATTATTGTTTGATGCAATAAAGCCTTTGCACACTGAACTATCTGAAAACAAAGGTGCGGCATCCCAGCCCCCAGGTGGACAATTTGGGTCTTTGGAGCATTTCAGTTTCCCAGACACTAAACCTAAACTGCATTATTTCAAATTTAAACATTAAGGAGAAATTATATCTTTATGCTTAAAACTTTGTTGAGCCAAGGTTATTTTATGGCATGTGTTCTGTTTAAAGAGTTTACTGCCACAAGCTGCTTTGGAGGCAGCATTAAAAGCAGTGGCACATCCAGGAAATATATCTAGACCTTAGAAGCAGCAGTGTTTAATTATAAAGATTAAATGGAAACTCCATAGACAAGCACAACGTATTTTGTGTTATTTTCTTTCTTTTAAATTTCATAAAAATCTACCCACAGAAGCCTCAGAAAAGCAATGGAACTGGACATCTCTCTCTCCTAAAACGATACAACGCACCATCAAATCGTTCCTGCCCATGCAAATCACCAAGCTGTTATTAATTGACAACAGTCTAAAGAATATATGATACCAAAGATGGGTTCTGACAAATTGTAATCCTTTATAGCAGTGTTTCTCAACCTTTCTAATGCCACGGACCCTTAATACAGTTCCTCATGTTGTGGTGACCCCAACCATAACATTATTTCAGTTGCTACTTCACAACTGTACTTTTGTGAGTACTATGAATTGTAATGTAAATATCTGATATGCAGGATATATTTTCATTCACTGGACCAGATTTGGCAAAAATACCCGATATGCCCAAATTTGAATATTGGTGGGCTTGCGGGGGGGGGGGGGGGGACTGGTTTTGTCATTTGGGAGTGTAGTTGCTGGGAGTTATAGTTCGCCTCCAATCAAAGAGCATTCTGAACTCCACCAACAATGGAATGGAACCAAACTTGGCACACAGAACTCCCATGACCAACAGAAAATACTGGAAGGGTTTTGTGGCCACTGTCCTTGAGTTTTGGAGTTGTAGTTCACCTCCATACAGAGAGCGTTGTGGACTCAAACAATGATAGATCTGGACCAAACTTGACACAAATATTCAATATGCCCAAATGTGAACACTGCTGGAGGTTGGGGAAAATAGACCTTGACATTTGGGAGTTGTAGTTGCTGGGATTTATAGTTCACCTACAATCAAAGAGAATTATGAACTCCACCAACAATGGAATTGAATCAAACTCGGCACACAGAACCCCCATGACCAACAACAAATACTGTGTTTTCTGATGGTCTTTGGCGACCCCTCTGACCCCCCCTTGTGAACCCCAGATTGAAAAATGCTGCTTTATAGAGTCCAGTATCAACTCAAATTAAGCTTCTTTTGCTCTACATTTCCCACAACAATTTGTTCTTAACAACAGTTTCATTCACTTCTTGAAATAGGGTTCTTTAGGACCAAAGAAAACTTTGCTTGAAAAAATATTCCAGTACACATTTAGGGGTTTGTTTTTTTTTACTTCCTCTTCTCTAGAGCTGCTTGTTCTTCCTGCTTTTGGAGAGCAACATGAGAGAAACAGTCAAGACGCTGTCATCAAACTGTGTGATTGCTTTACCCTCCAGCCTTCCTGGAACACGGGATCAAGTGACTTCTAACACTACCTGGATGGCAGGTAAATGCAGGTAAATGCAAGCCCCTCCTCTTCACCTGGGAAACTATTCTTGTGGAGCAATGAAGGAAGTGGAGTGACCTGAAGGAAAGTCTTAAGGGGAAGAGCTGACTTTCAAAGGTAAGGGGCATTCAATGTCTCAAAAATCCTCAAAAACTGGCTCAGAATTTGCCAGGGACCCTGCTCTCATCAACTTACGTCAACTAAAAAAGGAATTTATTTCTTACATCTCTGTCTCTCAACTTTATATTTTGAGATCAAATTTTCCATGTTTTCATTCTCGAACTCTTCCACCCATTATCCACACATTCTTCTCATTCATCTCTCCTGGTTTCAAACACTAATCTTCCTAAACATCACCCTTCTTTTAATTCTACAACTTATTTAAAAGTTTATTTTCAAGACCCTTGTCTGTTTATGCCTGCATGTCACTATTAGTTTGCTCATTCCACAACTTTATTTCCATTTATTTGTTCTTCTATTTTGTTCAAGTATTTTTGCTTGGTTTTTAAAATTCCACTTTCAAATGGATGAGCTGTATCTAACATTGTTCCTCTTCTCCTGCTTTCTCCCACCCTCATAAATTTTAATTTTGCTCTCGCTTCACACATTTCTGCTATTGTCATCTTTTACCTCTGCCCTATTTTTCTTCCATCCCATCGCCATGCTGTATTCTTTCACTTTTTTCTGTACCGATTTCTACTTCCTTTTTTGATCCTTCCATTTTTTTCCCAATTCTAGTCCATAGTAGGGTTGGCAGTTCAGCATCATCCCAGGCCGAGGTTTCCAGGGCAAAACCTGATCCACGGATGGCCCCTATGAATCCTGACTGTATCTGGGTCAATAAGCAATATACATTACTCCATGTTTGAGGAGTAATGTATATTGCTTATTGACCTGAAAAAACCTACAACAATATACATTAAGTATTAAGGGCGCTCCGTGCAGGGAAGCCAGCCACATGACCTTGGAGGTGTCTACGGACAACGCTGCCTCTTCAGCTTAGAAATGGAGATGAGCACCAACCCTCAGAGTTAGATATGACTGGACTTAATGTCAGGGGAAAACCATTACCTACCTTTACCAACCCATCATGAGCCCCTGGTGGCACAGTGGGTTAAACCCTTGTGCCAGCAGGACGGAAGACTGACAGGTCGGATGTTTGACTCTGGGGAGAGCATGGATGAGCTCCCTCTGTCAGCTCCAGCTCCCCACGCAGGGGCATGAGAGAAGCCTCCCACAAGGATGGTAAAACATCAAAATATCCGGGCGTCCCCTGGGCAACGTCCTTGCAGATGGCCAATTCTCTCACAGCAGAAGCGACTTGCAGTTTCTCAAGTTGCTCCTGGCACAAAAAAAAAAATCATTGCTTGCAGCTTGTCATTCAAACTCTCATATATTTTGCTGTTTGGAAACTGAGAAATTCTATCTTGATGGGCTGTTTTTAAATCAAGATGGAATGAGGGGACTATTTCGCCCCATTTACTTAGGATGGTAAACCACATTTATTTTGGTATAGTTGCCTCTAGCTAGATTGTGAATGAGTCACAATTGGAAGAGAAGGAGAAAGCTAAGCAAATACATAGACCTTTCAAGACAGACTCTGCAAGTTGCAGCAAAAAATCTGAGCCCCTAGAGGGACACTGGGTTAAACCCTTGTGCTGACGTTACTGCTGACTGACAGGTCAGCGGTTCAAATCTGGGGAGAGCGCAGATGAGCTCCCTCTGTCAACTCCAGCTCCCCATGCAGGGACATGAAAAAAGCCACCCACAAGGGTGGTAAAACATCAAACATCCGGGCATTCCCTATGGAACGTCGTTGAAGACGGCCAGTATTCTCACACCAGAAGTGACTTGCAGTTTCTCAAGTTGCTCCTGACACAATATTTATTTATTTATTTAAAGCATTTATATTCCGCCCTTCTCACCCTGAAGGGGACTCAGGACGGAGCACAACATAGAAACTGCAAATATTCAATGTCAAAACATATTAGACCATACACATACAAAAGCATTAAAATCACATATCTCGACGTTAAAATCCACTAGTTAAAACTGTCTCAACAACCATATCGAATTTGGTTGGCATACTAAGGATTCCTATTGCTGCCTCATTGCACAGACCCAAAGTAACAAATCAAAAAGTTTTTAAGTTGTAGCAAGTTGCTCCTAGTTGACATTGAGTTCAAATTTTTCTTACCTGGACCTGACCTCACCTCCAAATAAATGGGAAAATTTGCACCTTTATCATCTGGAGATTATCCATAAACATCAGAGACCTAGTCCATGGTTGTTTTGCCTTGTTTTTCTTACCCTATTTTCTATTTCCTTGTTTTAGGATTCATCCAACATGAAGCTCCGTATGTCCGCCACCATTCACTCTTTCCCCTTCGGACATGTCCCAGAACGCCAGGGTCTTCTGTATAAGAAGAGCATTCGCAGTGCCTCCTACCACCAGTGTTGGTGTGAACTCTGGGGCAACCTTCTCTTCTGCCGAGAGCGACATGGAGACCGTGGCCCTCCTCAGCTTATTGTCCTAGAAGGCTGCACTGTGGAACTCCAGGAATCCGCGTCTGAACCATACACCTTTGTAATTTCCTATCCAAATGGATTACCTGGTAGTCGCTCCTATAAGATGGCAGCAGTGAACCAAGAGACAATGGAAGGTTGGGTGAGAGCTATTAGTGCTGCAGGGTTTGGGTACCTCCGAGCCTTGGTTGATGACCTGGAGAGTCAGTACCGCAGGCTGAAGAGTCAGCAACAGCCCAAATTAGAGGGAAACCCAAAACGCCAAATGGACCTTCATCTACCTCCTTCAGTACCAAAACTGGAAATGGTACCGCACAACATGGATTTTGCTCAACTCCATCAGGAATTTGGGAAGGATATTGTGAAGGTGAGAGACATCTGGCAAGAGGAGAAGAGAAGAGAGCAGCATCTGGAATGGGTTCCAGAAGCTCTGGAGGGAGAGAGCTTGATAGATTTCGGGTAGAGGAATTAACAAGCTAAAATACATATGAAGTTTGTGGAGAGTGGCACACAGAGAACTAGGCTACGTAAAGTGATACAAAATAATAAATTTGTATTTTGAAGAAAGCTTGAGATGTATTTTTGTGTATGTGTGTGTCTGCACCAGTCATATTTAGTTGAAAAAGATCAGTTTCTTGCTGCAAAATATTTTGGGGGATGCTTGCTGTGGCTGCATCAGAGGCACATGGGCCTGTTGTGCAGTCATCCCACTCTGGTCAATCACAACTTCAGCTTCCATGTTGCATTGGCAAAATGAGTTGCTTCCATGTTGCATTGGCCAATGTCCCCAAGGCCTGTTGTGCAGTCATCCCACTCCGGTCAATCACAACTTCTGCTTCCATGTTGCATTGGCAAAGTGAGTTAACATTACTGGGAACTACACTACCTACAACATATAGTTAGGAATCACTAATGACCTCATCAGATGGGCAGGGAGAAAGAGGGAGAATGCAGAGGGAACTACCCTCCTTTGTTCCCTTACCACCTCTCCGTCTTCTGGGATGACCTTCCATCCCATGTTGCTTCCCATCCTTTCCTGCTTCCTCATCTTCTTCATCTTCCTGCTTCCTCCTCAACTTCTTCAATGGGGAGCTGGGTGTTACCCAACTCCTCCAAAGCCACTCTGGGCTCAGTTTCATGGAGTCTCGCCAGAAGTTGGCCTGTATCATGTCATAGGCTCCGTGGGACTCCGTTCCGGCAGCATGAAGAAACAGGCAGAAGATGCAAAGAAGACTGCATCTGATAAGGTTTTAAGTGTACATGGTGAATATCCAGAAACGGAAATCAAGGGAATTGTGAGAACAACAAAATCAACGAAGAAGCAGGCTGTCACCCTCACCAAAAGAGGCTGTGGTAGCACAGCGGGTTAAACCACCAGCTACAGGAAAGCTGCTGACCGGAAGGTCAGCAGTTCAAAGCTGCGAGTCGGGGTGAGCTTTCAACTGTCAGACCTAGCTCCTGCTGACCTAACAGTTCGAAAGCATGCAATGCGAGTAGATGAATAGATACCACCATGGTGGGAAGATAAAATGGCGCCCCATACAGATATACAAACATGTCAGCAACACAATCAGATATGTCCATGGACAACAGGCTCCTCAGCATGGAAAAATGGAACAACAGCACCTCCCCATGGCCAGAGCTGAACATCGCCTCCAGATGCCAGAGACGGAAAAAGGAGAAACCCTTTACCTTTGTTTGTGTTTATGTCGTTGTTCACTGTGTGTGTAAAAAAGCATTGAATGTTTTGTCTCATGTGTATTGTAATCCACTCTGAATCCTTCCGGGAAGATAAAGCAGAATATGAATTAAGTGTATTATTAAAAGCTCACCTTATGGCTTAAAATATAGGCAACCCAATTTTAAAAGGCCTGCTTCTCACCTTTGTACATGTATTTCCAGAACACACCACTTTATTATAGTCAATCTCTCAATGCCACTAGCTAAGAGCAAGTTGTGGACATCCAATAACAAAACTGAATACCTTCTTCGCAAGCACGGTTGGTGGGGACGAGACAGGGGCTTCTCAGTGGTGGCCCCTCTGTTGTGGAACTCCCTCCCTAGTGATATCAGGGCAGCCCCCTCCCTTCTAGTGTTTAGAACGAGAGTCAAAGCCTGGCTCTGAGAGCAGGCTTTTGAAAAATAGAGCAGTGCAGGAATGTTAATATGAAATATGTGCAATTTGACTACGGATTGGCCTTTAGACTGCGACTCTGGATGACGTAGTTGACTGAAATGTATTTTTATTGTGCTTATTATGTTTTAATTTTTAACTTATGTTTTAACTGATGTTGTATGTTTTAAGTCACCGTGGAGGTGCAATTGTAAGCCACCTTGAGTCCATCTTGGGATAAAGAAAGGCAGGATATAAATAACGCAAATAAATAAATAAATACCTGGCAGGCAGTACTGAATTATAGCTCTCCTGGTGTTCTAAGACCACAGCTCCCATTACTCCTTACTACTGACAAAGTTGATATGAGTTGTAGTCTAGCTTCTGAAGGTCTGCAGTTTCCAAACTGGGAGATCAAGGCTTGCTGTGTTTATGTTGCTTTTAGCAGTACCTGTGGTCACTAAACAGAAGACTAATGCAAGCCAATTAAAAGTTAAACAGAAATCAACAGGGAATGTGTAAGGTGATCAACTGTTAAACCATGAATGTGTGGTTGGGTTGTGTGTCTGAGAGCAAAGTTCAGGTCAATTTTTTTGGTCTCTCAGTAGCCAAGGCCTCTCTTGTGCTAACCTAACTTGCAGGATAAACTAACACCATAAACTTGCAGATCGGCATCTGTGACAAAATAAACATAAGAATGAAGCAATATGCCAGATCAATTGGCGAGAATTATTCAACAGCCTTCTCCCAACAACTCAGAGCCAATGTTTCAGCAGCCATTCCCATCCTGGTGCCCTTCTCCAAATGTGCTAGCCCTATTGGCTAGGGCTGACAAGACTTGGCAGCCCAATGTATCTGGAGGACATCAGGTTGGGCAAAGGTTCGTTCAAAGCTTTATCCTAACCTGTGGATAAAGTGTTCCTTCCCCACTCACTGTTGACCAGCTTCTTCTGTTCCCCTTTTCATTGATCTGGACACACAGATCCTACCATGAGAGCCCAACCCATCCTTGATGAATAAAGACAGTTGCTTTCATTTTGTTTTGTTAACATTTTTAAACAAAGCAATTCAGGAAACAGGGAATCCAATGAGAATGAGGCACAAACGACAAAAAAAAAAATTAACAAGTAGGACAGCAAGAATATACCAGCTGTAAACTTCTAATTTTCTGCTCTTCCTGATTAGGAGTGGTGGTAAAAAAAAAACCCTAAAAAATAATAATAAAAGGCATGGGGAGAAAATGAATTCCTAATTTCCAGTGTCTGTCCCATTAAATAAAAGCACAAGGTCAAAAAAAAAATCCCAAGTATCTGTATACATAATTACAATACTGAAACATATATATAATATATGTGTTATAGAGAACAGTTATGTACAGAGATGAGGATGGGCTACTTGATCTTTTTTGCTAGATCATGAATGGGACTGAGGACTTAGGAAAAAGCCACCATTTGGGGCAGGTGTGCTGTGGGAAGCCAAATTCTGAAACTGCTTCATTCACAACAGCAGGAAATGTGACCCAAGAGAGAGAAACTGAGCCCGCAGAAGGTGAAAGCTGAAGGGCAAAGAGGAAGAGTTACCAACATACGGTTAGTCCAGATTTGTAGCCCTAGCCCAACTTGATCTCAAAACAGCTCAGTCTCCCAGTTGCAGCTTTCTAAGATATTTTTTCATGCATAGGATTCCTACTTTAGATCCACAGCCCCAGCTAATCTGCTGGTACCATTGAGTTCCTAAACCATGTGGGAAGGAAGCCATTCTGTCCTCCCACAAAGGCCGAACAAGCTGATACCAGTGTGTGATAATATAAAAAAGGGGGAAAGGGACTCCTTTTGCGGCCGCACAGCGTACCACGGAGAAAAAGAAGCGCAGATACATTCCAGTTATTTTAAAAAGGACCAGTTTCCTTTCCAATGGGGAGCAAGGGGATGAAGCATGCACCATTTAGGAATGTAGTTCTATATTAACAAACTGAAACCATTTGCTCAACCAGTTTCGACGGTCATGGCTCAAGAAGCTCTGAAAATTCTGTAAAGAATGCCTGGGACTCCAAAATTCAGGAGCCATTCTCAGCATCTTTCCCAAAACAAATCCCAGGAATTCTCAGATTGAGCACATGAAATTTTTTTCAAAGTGATTTCTCAACTGGTTTAAATTTGTAATGGAGATGTACCCTCAATATCCCATAAGGGACGGGTAAGGACAGAAGGAGGACTAGATGCATACTAACAACAACGGGCAAACATTTCTAAATTGATTCTTATGATACAGGGGGCTTTGGCAGAAACAGTTTTATCACTGCCTTCTTCTTGGTGACAGGCACTCCCAAGAAATATGGCTGTCTCTTTTCTGCAAGCAACAGAAGAAAGATGACCTCCTGCCTTTCCACTCAGGAATGTTTGTGCCAAATGGCGATACTGTCGGGCAGGGGAAGAGATCGGTTTCCTTAATAGGAACAGAAGCCTCTCTCAATGGTTTGCCAGCAACAGGAGGGAGGCTCCAAACCCACTGCTCCAGTCTTATTTCTCCTCTTTTGCTCACCAATCTTGAGATGCTTTCTAGGCACCAGTAGAGTGGGTTTCTTTTCCCTGACCACATCTAAAGAAACATTTGCATAGTAACAACTGTATGGCTGAGTCTGTGGGTATTAGAGTCAGCCGCTGTCTCCCAATCCCCACATGGACACACTTCCTGCCTCTGAAAGCTGCATAAAGTGCACTGTTCCTCAATGCTGGGAGAAGTCTCCTGCATCTTTGTATACAAGGAGGCTTCAATGGGATTTACTTTATAAGCCTTTTGGGAGACTGTCGAATTTGGGATGACACTGGGGATTAAAACACAGTGGCATTACAAAGGTGAATCCAACCCACAATAGAATAATTTGTTAACTTCTCAGAGCAGAGGGGAGGAAAGACCATCCTTTGCTCTGAAAACTAATCTTCCGGGAAGAGCTGGTGTATCTAGCCTGGAGTAGTTAAATATTTGTCAGGAGAGATTATTCTATACAATACTTGAGATGACCCCCATGTTGGAGTTATTATTAATAATACAATTAGCTCCTTGGTTAAGACTCCAAGCTTTGGGGAAGTGGAAGGGCTGTGCTGCTGCACCTGTCGGGTTTGGCAAATTCTGCACTGGGACAGCCAGATAACAGCAGCCATTTTGTTTTGGCCCGGTTCCTTAAAGGGGAGAGGGGAGGGAGGGCCGTATCCACCTCAGGCACACAAAGGGAGGTGGAAATATGTGCACTAGGTAAATTATCCTCCTACCTATTGCAGCCCTAAGGTGGGTGCTTCAGTGCAAAGCAGCTCTTGGCACACCACTGCCTGCCCTTTGCCCCCCCACCACCACCATACGTCTCTGGGAGCAGCTGCCATCTTGGTCCTTAGGTGACAGGAGGCAGTCCCCTCTCCCCCAGCCCTATTCAAAAGTATGTGTCTTGCAGCACTGATGCCCCGGAGTTCTCCCCATCTTTCCCCTCTTCTGGGGGTGGCAGGGAGGCAGGCTTGGGTTCTTTTTTCTTCAGGGACAACTTCCTCTCTTTCTTCAGCTTGGCTTCCTCTTTGGCTCGTTCTTTCTGCTGCTTCTTTTCCTTCTCCTTCTCCTGCTTCTCGCGTTCCTTCTGCAGTTTCCTCTCGCGCTCCCTCTCTTGCTTTTGCCGCTCCTTTTCCAGCTTCTCCTGCTTCTCGCGTTCCTTCTCTTTCCGCTTCCCCTCCTTGCTGCTGCTGCTGCCACTCCCTGACTTCTTGGGGCCTCCCAAGGGCGTGTTGTTCCCAGTCGGGGAGGGCAAGGCGGGATGGAGGCCTTCCGATACCACCACCTGGCTCTGGGCCGCAGGAGGCGCTGGGGTTGGAGCTGCGGACACTGCCAAGCCGGCCACAGAGTGCGCTGGAGAGAAAGAGGGCCCACTCGTGCTGCTGAGAGAAACCCTTTGCTTGAGGCCAGTGAGGCTTAAGAGGCTGGCACTAGCGGACAAAGGGGGGTTCATGCGGTGCCTCTCCTCATGGATTGCCCGGGAGCCATGGAGACGGCGGGAAGGCTTGTACTGGAGCTCACCCCGGTTCTCCCGCCATTTCTTCAACTGGGTGGCATTCTCTCGCTCTATCAAGGCTTCCGTCACTGGGAGATTAATCACCTGATCAAAATGGGGAACAGGAGCAGAGTTGAGAAGGACAGTCACACGGCATCCATAGCCAAGCATCCACACCACCACTTCTTGTGTGTACCGGGAGCCCTTCCTCATATAACCTCAGCCTGAAACTACATGCTGTACAGAGTTCCTCATTCTCTAACCTTTTGTGGGTTTTTTGGTTTTGTCTTGGGTGTTGTTTTCTTAATCAACCAGGGCAATACCAATTCAGGACACACCTTCTGGAGTGAAAAAAGCAGCCCCATCTCCATTGTGTGTGAGAGAGACAGAAATTTAAAACTGAAAATCAAGAACAGGCACAGATTCAAGCAGCATCCCACCCATATGTGCACATTCTCCATCGCAATCTGAAGCCCACCTAAGTCTACTTTGGTTTCTTTAAAAATTAAATTAAAAGCAAGGATGGAAAAAGCCACAGCATTCCATCCAACATGTTGTGTGCTGCTATTCTTGCCACACACAAAAAATTGAGGAAGAACATGGACTTTTTAAATAGTTACCCATTCTTTTTGGCACCCGTTACCAAGAAATTTTGTTACATACTGTAATCATGTGTGTGTATGAGTGCTCTTCAGTAAGTCATTAGATTCCCTTCACTCAATTACCTGGCTTCAGAATTTAATGGGTATCTGAAAGAATATGGATGCAGAGTGCAGAACACAAATCTGGTAAGTGTGCTAATATACTAGTACATTTACTAATAGCAATAAGGTAAAACATTGAAGAATTCAAAGCTTTCCCTTAAAAGCACACATACACTCACAGATTTCTACTCCTTGTGGCCGCCACTAAAAATTCAGGAACATGTCAGCAACATCTGATTGAAGATACTGGATTATCTACCATGAATAGTTTTGGCTAAGACTGAAATATGAATTGTTGCAAGAAGAAAAAGTCTCTTATTCCAATTTGATATTTCTTATGATTGCTGACACTTTCTATTCATCTTTAGTATTGTCCTACCTCCCTTTTTCGCATCATAGATATCATATTTGCACAATAACAATGCAGATTTCCAAGTTTTGTCAGATTTAGATGTCTTGTTCTCTGCTTTAATTTTATTTGTATTGTTTTACATTAGATTAAAATTGTTATTTTTGTCCAGTGAGTCACCCACAATGTATACCTTAGGCCATGGCGATCTCAATATTTTAAAGAAAGAAAAAACAAATTCCTACCTCATGAACCAGGAAGTCCTCTTGCATGGTCTGGACAGGCAGATTCCGTAGCTTCTCCATGGTCTCGTACATGCCCTGACATGAGCGGAGCTTATCCACGGAGCCCAGCGTGTTCCGGAGCAGCACCAGGCCCACCCGGAAGATTATTTTCACCCCTAGAGAGAAGACACAAGGATGAATTGGCAAATAGGTGGGAAGAGCCCAGGTGCCATAAATGACCACAAAGAGAAGGACTGAGAAATGGGAAATTAACATGGGAAGGTTCTGTGGGTACAGAAATTAAACCACAAACAAAAACAAAAACAAAAAAACAGTGGAATGCCACTGATCCCAATTGGCTCAATGTAAAGAAGGCAAGCAGCTAAGTGAATAGCCAAAAAATGACCCTCACCTTCACAGAAGAACATGTCCCACACACGCAACACGGAGCACCAGGGTAAAGTCCGGGAAAAGATGCACATGAACCACTCTGTCATATACAAAATGGGATCGATTTTGTATCTCTTCAGGTGTCGGTAGGCAATAGGGGATGCCCGTCGAAGCAGAGCAAAGAAGATCTCCCCATCTAGCTGGATTGCTTCCTGCACAAGATGAAGAAAGCCATGGGGATTGGGGGTGATCATGGGGCTATGCAATTAGCAGCCAGTCTAATCCTTTCTTTCTCCAGTGCAAACAGAGTCCACTGCTAGATGCTGTTTGTAGCCTCTGTGAGTGGCATAAGAAATGAGTGGGGAGACAGAAACTATACATCTGAAGTTGCAGCTTCCTTGACCTGGGAAGCTTGCCTTATATTTTAGATAATGGCTTTGTGATTACCGTATATACCCGAGTAATAAGAGAAGTTTTTAATGCCCTTTTTTAGGCTGGAAAAGCCCCCCTCGGCTTATACTCGAGTCAAAGTTAGTTATTATTTTACTCTATCATTACTACTATTATTACCTTTATCATTCTACTCTATTTATTATTGTTATTATTACATTTCTATTATTTTATTCTATTCTTATTATTACATTTATTATTTTACTCTATTATTATTATTATTATTATTATTACATTTCCATTATTTTACTCTATTGTTATTATTACATTTATTATTTTACTTGATTATTACTGTTATTATTACATTTCCATTATTTTACTCTATTATTATTATTATTTATTACATTTATTATTTTACTCTCTTTATTATTATGGGAAGGATACATAAGCATGTTTACATTGAAGAAAGTTAGAATAATGGTTTACTCAGAGTTGGACAGTCTTATCTTAAATTACAGTTTTATGTCAATATTTAAAAAATTAACCTACTGATGCCTCAATTAATGTAATTTTACTCGTATGTATTTTAATTTTGAAATCTACCCCTTAGTGCTGGATTTCCCACCCTCAGTTTATACTTGAGCCAATACATTTTTCCAGTTTTTTTTTTTAGTAAAATTAGGTGCCTCAGCTTATACTCAAGTATATATGGGTAATTGGTATTGTGTTCTGTGATTCTGAACAGCTGCATACAGGGCTGAAAGCCAGAGGTGTTTTTCCAATATCAAAGTAGGAAATTTTACCTGTCAATAATGGATGTAGCTACAAAGAAAAGGGCAAAATTAGGATGGTTCTCCCACAGAATAGGAATTCTGCTACCCACAAAAGATTTACCTCCTGTTCCTAAATTTCTAGAATTGTAGTAAAAAAAATCAAGTGGCTGAATTTGTATTAGCCCATCAGCAGCAGAACGATCTGGCTGGTGAATCTATTATCTACCCAGCATCATTCTCCTGAAAGTCACAGTCCTAGACACAAATGGGCCCGCTTATTGAGTGCAAGTGCATTATGTCTCAAAGTCACAGACGTTAAGCTTCAGGTAGAGTAGAAAAAAGGGGAAGTAAAAGAGGTTAGAAAATAAACTCTAGAAGGTAATTCAGATGAGCCAAGCCATGAGAAAAATGAAAGCTAGGAAAGCCCTTTTCTCTTTATTCATGACTCGGCTTCTCCATGTTCCTGGACTCTGGTCCTCCACCCTTTCTCTGGGGATTTCTGGCTTGTGGGAGGCCTCTTTCTTTGCAAAACAAGCCATGTGATGCAACAACACAAAATGTACAGTCACTCTTATAGTGGTGCAGAACGCCATCCACCCATAAAAAAAACTTTTGAACTGTACAGAAAACTTTCCCTGTGAGTAACCCCAGCAGAAACATTTATGACTTCTTCTCGCCAGCCATACTTACCAGTCCGGCACTGTAATAGCCAGGGAGGTATTTCTCACAGATTTGCACCAGGCACCAGAAAGCTTGCTGTGGAGAGAGACCAAGAAGTTCTCAGTACACTGGGTAGCCCTCCATGGGCTGGGCACACCTTCCAAGGGTCCTGGCCTGCTTCCCACTCCCATACAGTCAACTGGTCCTCAATTCAGGAGGGTCAGCTTTCACTCCCAAAGCTAAAACCTCTTCTCTCCTGGCTGCCATCTTTTCTTTATGATACTGCATAAAGAGAAAGGCAATTCTGAGGGCCAAGATAAGACCACAGGACTATGGAACCTTTCTGGTCTCTTTATATAAGCTGACTATCCTTTATATGAAATCCATAGGACCTGAAGTACTAAGGATTTTGAAATATTTATGAAAGGGCTGGAATGCACAGTCCCTGGCACAAATCCACAGCTCCTGCCATTTCACAGCTCTTTGTTTCTATCTCTAGCCTTACGCCAGATTCATTCACACTTTTTTTTTTGTATGAGACCGGAGGTTGGAGAGAGATTGAGGATTTGAGAGGTTGAGGGTAAAACAACCTGAAACACGTATCTGAAAAAAATGATATGCATTGTATAGATCCTGCCAGCTGCCTACTTTTGCCTTGCAAAGAAAGGTATGGGAGAGCTGCAGGTGCTGCCTCAAAGTTAGAAGGCGCTTAGCAGCAAAAGGATTTCAGAGATTAGAGCATTCTGGATGTCTGGATTTGGGTGCACAACCTGTATTGTAATTTTTAATTTTTATAATTGTACTAGCTGTCTCCTGCCACGTGTTGCTGTGGCCCAGCCTGGTGATCTGGAAAATAAAGTAATGGGAAAGTGTTGGTTTCTAATATATGTAATTTATTTATGCTTGTGGGTAAACAGTATTTCTTGTTGCTTCTTTGTCATTGTTTATGTGGTTTGCCTACTCTGGAACATGCAACATATCACTGTCCTTCTTTAGGGGTCCCTTTCAAATCTATGATACTATATCTCTCTCTGTGTGTGAATAATATATATCTATCTATATCTATGGCTGGATGGCTCTTTGTCAGGAGAAATTTGATTATGTTTTCTTGCCCTGGTGAAGGAGTTGGACTGGATGGCCTTAAGGCAGCATTTCTGTTGGTCATGGGAGTACTCTGTGGGAAGTTTGGCCCAATTCTCTCGTTGGTGTGGTTCAGAATGCTCTTTGATTGTAGGTGAACTATAAATCCAGTAACTACAACTCCTAAATGTCAAGGTCTATTTCCCCCAAACTCCATCTGTATTCATATTTGGACATATGGAATATTCTTGCCAAGTTTGGTCCAGATCCATCATTGTTTGAGTCCACAGTGCTCTCTGGATGCAGGTGAACTACAACTCCCAAACTCAAGGTCAATGCCCACCAAACCCTTCTAGTGTTTTCTGTTGGTCATTGGGAGTTCAGTGTGCCAAGTTTGTTTCAATTCCATTGTTGGTGGAGCTCAGAATGCTCTTTGATTGTAGGTTAACTATAAATCCCAGCAACTACAATTCCCAGATGACAAAACCATTTTTTTTTTAGTGATGGTCACTCCTTGGGTTAGTAGATGTTTTGTGGCCAAATTTGGTGCCAATTTGTCCAATAGTTTTTGAGTTCTGTTAATCACACAAACGGACATTACATTTTTATTTATATAGATTACTGAGATTTTTATGCGCTGTTGGTTATACTTATGTCATTGCATCTATACTTATGTATTGTTGTCTGCATGTGGCACTTGAAATGTTTCTATGAGCCACCCCAAATCCCTTTGGAGAGACGGTGGCAGGGTACAAATAAAGATGATGATGATGATGATGATGGTTATTATTATTGCCCATATTTCAACATTACGCATATATATATATGATATAGAAATATGGGAGCAGCAGATGAAGGAGCCAGTCTCCCAGCATCCCACAGAAATACTCCAAGACACAGAAATTCAAAACAGGAGGGGGCCACCAGCCAAGTCTGGTGTGAGTCACTTCTTGGCACCACCAAGTCTCCAGGTTTTCTAGATTTACAACGTGTCTCACATTGCAGCCTGCTCAAGTTCTGTGTCAATGCAGGCCAGTCAGAAAACATGGCTCTTTCCAAAACACACCCACTTCATCCCACATCTCTGTGAGAGAATTCGGGTTCTCCAGCAGTCTGCCACCTTCCCCATTGTTCTCCAACATGACAGCACAGCTCCTCACCTCTGCAGGCATATGCATCAGCAAAACTGCAGCCACGGGAGCCTGGGCTTGGCAATAACCTTCTTCCGGCCGGTAGATGGTGTAGGCTTTCAGGATACGGTAAAGGTCTTGCTGCCTGTGATGGAGAAGAGGCATAAGTCTGGGAAATGAGAGTTCTTCCTCTGCCTCAAGAAAGTATTGCCCCAAACTGGGATTGCTGGATTTGGAAAGGATTGGAGATGTAAATCTAGGGCACATCAATTCAGGACTAAGGTCAGCTGACAGAATAGTTATACACTCTATTTCATTAAAGTACTTTATAGGGAGCCCCCAGTGGCGCAGCAGCTTAAACTGCTGAGCTGCTGAAGTTGCTGACTGAAAGGTCAGTGATTAGAATCTGGGGAGCAGTGTGAGCTCCTGCTGTTAGCCCCGGCTTCTGCCAACCTAGCAGTTCGAAAACATGCAAATGTGACTAGATCAATAGGTACCACTCTGGCAGGAAGGTAATGACGCTCCATGCAGTCATGGTGTCCGCGGACAACACCGGTTCTTCAGCTTAGAAATGGAGATGAGCACCGCTCCCCAGAGTCTGACACAACTAGACTTAATGTGAAGGGAAAACCTTTATTTTTTATTTCATAGATCAGAGGGCATAGGAAACAGTCTAAGCTCAGGGTTTTCCAAGTCACAGGCCACAATACACTTTGTAAAGCATGGAGAGAAGTAGTATCCCCAAGTGTCTGACTTAACTGCAAACCTTATTAACCTTGAACTGGAAGTGAGGGGGTGCAAGGAAAGGAAGGCGGTAAAATGACTGGAGATAAGAGCTTTGGAGACAAGTAAGAAGCAACAACAGGAAGAATCATCCTAGTATATTTAAGAAGGTTTCTAAGAGGGAGTGTGCTTTCAAAAAGTTTAAAAAAAAAAAATAAGAAGAGCACAGGGACTTTATGACCCTAGACAGGATGGCTTCTAGCTATTCTACCAAATGCCTCTCCTCACCCATGGCCTCCCCGAGCTGCAAACATCTCATGGAATGGGAACTGCCTGTGTAGGTCCTTCTCAATCACATCAAGCCACTTGGGATCTCCAGACTGTCGCTCCAATTCCTAGGAAGAAAGACAGAAAAATGATTTTGTGAATTTGAAAAGCAGGAAGTGTTGGGAGGGAGCACCAAGGGATGCTATAGCTGGACTTTTGCTTTCACTCAATAACTCCACCTGTGGAAAGGATTCCAGGAGAGAGAAACATGCAGGCAAAAGAGACATGCAGAATCTCATCCTTTTCTACATGCTCGCTGCCACCCCTCACTGTGACAACTACGATCTATTTCTCTATACATTGAGCACAAAAATAACTACTCTTTAGGCTGTAACTCCCAACATTACCAGCAGAGCTGCAGTCCAAAATAATAATTCTTAAACCTGTGGGAAAGATCCTAATGGCTTTCTATGAGTTAACATTATTTACTGTGATTTTCTTATCTGTTTTGATGCTAACTGTGCCCTTTATGTACAGATTTGGTTCTTGAAAAGTGGGAAAAATAAATAAATTGAGCCAGCTTTTTCTCTGCTTAAGAGACCAAAATCATGTCCCACTATATAGCAGCACCAAAACAGCACTCAGAAATACCTCAAATTTCCCTGGATTTTGATCCAGAAGTTCCTTGCTGTTGGAGAGAAGTTGCCACGCTTTGGCCCGGAGGGATGAAGGAATTCCCTTCCGGCAGCGCAATTTTACCTGAAATAAAATGAAAAAGTGATAAATAAATGAAATAAACATGCGCAAATGACCAGCAAATAAAAACAAATAGGGTCCTTCCTTCCAGATGCTAGGACTTATCTCTGCTCACCTTCTGGAATCTGCGTGACAGCCATTTATCCCAGTGGGAAAACATGTCCAGCCATTTCAGTTCTCTCTGCCTGGCCACGTCCACAGGGATGGCGCTTTCCCTGTAACAAGAAAAACAGGAGAGGACATACATAATGAGCTCTGCCTGGATCTAACCTGTTGTTTTCCATCTCCCCCTCAACAATTTTAGCTTAATTTTAGAGATTTTAAATGATGTTTTAAGGATTTAATATGTTAGTAATTATGTGGACTCATTTTATGTCTTGTTTGTTTATATTGGTTTATAATTTACTGAGTTGTTCTTGATTTGTTCCACAGGGCTCTATACTGTCCCCCATGCTGTTTAACATCTACATGAAGCCGCTGGGTGAGATCATCCGGAGTTTCGGGGTGCGGTGTCATCTGTACGCAGATGATGTCCAACTCTGTCACTCCTTCCCACCTGCTACTAAGGAGGCTGTCGAGGTCCTGAACCGGTGCCTGGCCGCTGTAATGGTCTGGATGAGGGCGAACAAATTGAAATTAAATCCAGACAAGACAGAGGTACTCGCAAGGCCGAACAGGGTATAGGGTTACAGCCTGTGCTGAATGGGGTCGCACTCCCCTTGAAGGTGCAGGTTCGCAGCTTGGGTGTGATCCTGGATTCATCCTTGAGCCTGGACCCCCAGGTTTCAGCGGTGACCAGGGGAGCATTTGCACAGCTCAGGCTCGTGCGCCAGCTGCGCCCGTACCTCGGGAAGTCTGACTTGGCCACGGTAGTACACGCTCTGGTCACATCCCGCCTTGACTACTGCAACGCTCTCTATGTGGGGCTGCCCTTGAAAACGGCCCGGAAGCTTCAGCTAGTCCAGCGCGCGGCAGCCTTGTTACTAACAGGAGCGGGACGCAGGGAGCACACAACGCCCTTGTTGTTCCAGCTCCACTGGCTGCCGATCTGCTACCGGGCCCAATTCAAGGTGCTGGTGTTGGCCTACAAAGCCCTAAACAGTTCCGGCCCAAAATACCTGTCTGACCGCATCTCGGCCTATGAGCCCACGAGGACCTTGAGATCGTCTGGGGAGGCCCTTCTCTCGATCCCGCCTGCCTCACAGGCACGCCTGGTGGGGACGAGGGATAGGGCCTTCTCGGTGGTGGCCCCCCGGCTGTGGAATACCCTCCCTGCAGACATCAGACAGGCGCCCTCCCTCATGACATTCCGGAAAAGACTAAAAACATGGTTATTTGAGAAGGCGTTTGACTAAGTGCCACAACAATTAGCAGTGCCACAACAATTAGCAATGCCGACTGGAACGGAATATGGACAACGAGATTGGTTTATGATTCTAAGATGAGACGGCGCGGATGATTTAGTGTAATTTGTATTGTTGATTGTTATGTTTATATTGTTGTTTTGATATGCCCTTGTTGTAAACTGTTTTTATATGTTGTAAACCGCCGTGAGTCGCCCTAGGGCTGAGAACGGCGGTCAACAAATGCAGTAAATAAATAAATAAATAAATAAATAATTTACTGAGTTGTTCTTGATTTGTTTATGTATTACTGTTGACATTGAATGTTTGCCATTGTATATTTTGTTGTGAGCTGCCATGAGTCCCTTCAAGGAGATAGAGCAGGCTATAAATAAAGTTTCATTTACTCATAAATGTGACCATTCTGTAGAAATTATTTTGAACAAATTACCTGCCATTTCTGTTATTTAGAGGAATAACTGTGCAATACACCAAGGCCTGACCCTTTCCTCTGGCATTTAACATTTCTGAGGGGTACAACTATAAGCCCATTCTTGATACAGGCACATTTAGAAGCAGGTAGTAGAAAGTGCTTTGCTCTTTTGATCAGAGAAGGTGTTGTGATGAGGTTGAATTATTTCATTCTCTAGCTTCATAGATCCTAAAAGTGTCCTTTCATCCAGTACTTTCTGCATGTTACACTGAGATGGCACATACTAAGCTATCTCCAAACTAAGTTGAACTGATACTATGGACTATTATAAAGACCAAAGAATGGATTCTAGAGCAAATCAGGCCTGAGTTCTCACTGGAACTAAAATGAGTAAAGCTGTTATACTTCGGACATATTGAGACAATGTGACTCACTGGAAAAGACTATAATGATTGGCAAAGTGAAAGGCAGTAGAAAAAGAAGGAAACCTGTACTACAGGACCCTACAGATCTGTGTTTGTGAGAGCTGAGCAGAGAAGTGGATGCCTGCGGATCTTAGAAGTCATTCATTCACAGGCTCCATGAGAAAAAGTTGACTTGATAGCAAATAACAACCCCAACCTGAATATACACCCATGCAAATTCATCAAGAAGAAAGCAGCTGACACAATTTTTAGTGCCACTTCTCTGTTTGTTCACATACACATGGATTCAGTTGCCTCGCATGGAAAATCCCTGGATTAGACTTTGGCCTTGTAGCCTTCATGAAGATGATGGGATGAAAAGGGCCAAAGTGGTTTCCTTGCAGTGTCATTTGAGATCATGTTCCTGACAGGTCTCTCAAATGATAGATTGGTGGTTTTTCATTATCCCTTCCTGCTTCCAAGCTCATGAAATATATATATGAGCAAATAAGCAAGACTTACAATGACTTCAACTTTCTCAGGCAAATACAGTAAAAAACAAAAACAAAACCAAAACACTGAAGTGGGCTACTATAATTGAAACTAAGAAAAATTCCACTCTAGTTCTGATTAAGGATTAGTTAGCCTTCTGATGAGGGAATGGTGTCATTGTTTCTGTTTATTAATGCCCACAACAAAGGTCATTCACATTTACACACAGAAAACAGTATCTAAAAGGAAATAATATAAAACAATATAAAAAAGCAACAATATAAGACAGTATAAAAGGACAACAGTATAAAACATTATAAAAGTACTAGATAAAACAATTGGCATAAAGTTCTTGCCAGTTTAAATTTGATACAATTAAAATACAATATAACAACAAATATAAAATTATTTAGCTAAAAGCTCCCCCATGACAGTTAACTGTAATATCGACAATAAGTTTTGCCTGAATTTTCTTTCCCGATGAGGGAATGTGTAGAGTGACATGAAAACTCTTTAATCTTGACATTAGAAGATAAATTCACATACAGTCAGTCCTCCATATCCAGAGATGCAACCATGCATGGTTGAAAAATAGTTTTTAAAAACCCATAAAGCAAATCTCGACATCCCATTTTATATAAGGAGTAATATTTTACTGCACAATTATAGAATAATGGGACTTGAGTTTCCTTGGATTTTTCGTATTTACACGGGGTTCCTGGAACCAAATTGCAGTGAACACCAAAAGCCCACTGTATGAGGAAAAGAAAGGCGAGGCATCAAATTTCAAGTGCTTCAGGCACAGGGACATACTAGTTTCAGTCAAGGAGACTTGAGGAAGGCAATCACATGGAAGGAGCTGGGCAGAGCTCCTTTTAACAGAACTCAGCGAGAAACAGGAAGGGCTGTGTGCCAAACAGGAAGTGGTGGGGTTGATAGAAAGAAAAGGCAGGGAAGAAATGGGTTGGTTGGGAGAAAAGGGGAAGAGGACTTTATTTTCACAGCCACACTTTGAAGACAAAGCCATCAATGAGTATTTGTGTGTGTGGGTGTGTCTGACTTCTTTTCAACAGTAAGCAAGCCTGGACCCCCAACACTATTCAGTTTAGTTAGAACCTGTAAATAGAGAAACCACATGAAACAGCCTCTGTTCACTTCCGGATAATGAGGCAGCATTAAGGAAGGAGCTCTGGACTTGGCCAATATTCCCACATTAGAAGTGGCAACATCAGCCTTGCTGAAAAACCAGCTTCATTAAGCTTCCACAACTTTCACCCAGGAGCATTTCTATCCAGTTTATAGAGGAGGAAGAGACAAAAAGAAAAGCCACTTCACTGCCTCTCCAGCAGAGGAAATAAGTCATTTTTTACTTCTTCATTGTTTGCTCCAGTTCCACTCCATGTGATTGAGCTCAGGTGACTGAACACCCACTATATTATAGTTGACCATAATAAAAACATTGTAACATTGGAAACTCAGCCACCAGTGTAGTTTTCATTTACTCGCTCAATCACTTGTTCCTTTTGTGTCATGTATTTTCCAATAGAAAGCCTTTAGGCACTTGTTTTTACTGACACATTAATTGTTCTAGAAGCCCTTCTAGCTTCTAATAATACATGCCCTTCTTTCTATGATTTCGAACCATCATCAAGTTTCATTTTATTCTTGCAACCATTTGTGAGAACCTTGTGATCACCATCAAGTGAGACAGCCATGTGCTCATCTAACCATCAATCCATACTCAATGCTTGATGCAAATGAGCTACTGGAATAGTCTATAGAAATAGGAGCTCATGGAATAGTCTATAGAAATAGGCTGGTTGAATCCTGTGGCCTGTGAGTCACCTGATTATGAAGCAAAATGAAGGCAGAACACAAATGGCTTGTGGACCAGTTGTAGTAAATTAAATTTTATTTTCAAATGGAGTTAAGAGTTAAGATTTAAGATGGAGATGGAAATAAAAGCATATAATAATGAATCCGTGCTGTTATATTCTCCCCTAATAACCCAGAAGAATCCTAACTTCTCTATTTCAATCCATGACTGTCTCAAATGGACCAAAGTGAATTCAACTGCAAAGGATGTTGAGGATCTGGTCTTTGCCCGACTCCAAGGAAAGGTCTTCTTTTTTTCAGATCTGAAGGCTTTTCCTTGGGATGGGGCAAAGACCAGACCTTCAACATCCTTTGCAGTTGAATTCACTTTGGTCCATTTGAGACCTACCCCACCTCCTGCAATCTGGCTTCTAATAGATGCAGATCTATCCCCCCAGCTATTGCCTCCTCAATAACTGGCTTTCCTTGGAGGGTTCCAGCTTCAAAGGCTGCTGAAGGACAACAGAAGGCACTACAGATGGTCCAGAGGGAACAGCAGCTAATCCACATCCAAGAAGAGGAACCTTCATACAATTGGTTCACTCCGTCCCTCCCAGGAAACAAAGCTCCAACCCCCACAAAGGGACCAGCTGAAGCAAAACCAAAACAGACCCTAATCCTTTACACAAACACACTCCATTACTATCCATTATTCTGCAGAGGAACAAACTTCCCAGTCAGCAGACTACAAAACCATCAAAAATTTGCACTCATCTACGTAGCAACTAAAACATGTTCTATATTAGTCACTAGTTTCTACAAACATGTAAACATTCATTTTCATATTTAACCGCTATACTAAACATTTCTTTCTGAAAAGTCTAGCATGATTTTGTCTACTAAGCACCTTTTCATTTAATAAAGGTCTGTAATAATGGATAATCAGGCAAGCTCCTAAAGGCTGAATCTGAACGTTGTTTTAACTTGTAAGTTGCCTTAGATAGCATGCCAGAAAAAATGAGAGATACATGAAAATAACTAACTACCGGTAAATTGGCCAGTGGTTATTTTACAGCTCTCAAATGTTACACATTTGGATTGCCCCTCCCAAAATATGCCGGCCAACATGGCCATGCTGGCTGAGGAATTGCAATCCAAATAAATCCAGATTATTAAAGTGTCGCTTCAAATTATGGCAACCCTAAAGTGAATTTATCACTGGGTGTTCTCACCAAGATTTGTTCAGAGGGTTTTTCTGTCTGTCTTCCTTTGAAGATGAGAATGTGATTTGCCCAAAATCACCCAGTGGGTTTCATGGCTGAGCAGAGATTTGAATCTGGTTCCCCCAGAATTTTAGTCCAACTCTCAAATCACTACACCATGCTAGCGCTACAGTTCTTAACCGATATATAACACAACAGACCCCCTTTATCCTCTTCCTGCTGAAAAGGAAGGTTCTTCCACTTGCAATTGTTGGTTAGAAACAATAACTTCTTCCATGTGCCTTGCCTTCAGGCTTCCCTGAGGCACTTGCCTGGCAGCTGAAGACAAAGGGCAAGACTACACAGGCCTCTTGTCTTAACCAAAAGAGTAGTTCCTACATTCTCAATTATTATGAGGCATGTTGGGGAAAGAGTGCTGGCATCCAATGAGGTCTTCCTCATCAAACCATGAGATCAGCAGTCTCCTTCCTCTTTCTAAAGAAAGCCCAGATTCAGACATGACGTTTGAACACATTGTTAGAAGGCAACTGCACACTGTGATGCCAGCTTAGCCAATTTTTAAATTCACAAATACACACTGTTTACATAACCCAAGAAGTCAAGGAAACAAAATGTAGTTCCCCAGTCTCCACCCTTTGAAAACAGATTAAGCTCTTAGGGCTTAGTAAATTAAAAGATGACCCTCACCCTTCTTCCATCTTACCGTTGTCACTTAGGAAACTAAGAGAAATGGAACAAGTTATAATATGGTATTTAAATGTGTATCTCAAGGTCATGCATCTTCTTACGCAGTTCTAGGTCTGGCAAGCTAAGTTTCTAAATCCCCAAGCTTTCAAGAACAAGGATGGATAGCAATCCAGGGTACTGTGACCAAGGCTTGAAAAAGCTGAATTGGGGGTGGGGTGGGGGACAACTACTCCCAAAATTTCCTAGCTGCCATATTTCCCAAGCTATGGATCTGACATTACTGACACAGAAGTGTAAGATAGCTGGAAGTCTTCAAAAGTTCTTCTTGAACAATAATATATGTGTGTGCGCTCTCACACACTAATCACTGAAAAGACTCTGGATAAATTTATTCTTGTAGCAGCCTCATATCTATTCTTTCTCCACCAGGATTGAAAACTGCTTTAAAATTCTTGGAAGCTTTGAAAGGTGCTCATAGGATAAGGGATAGGAATGGGGAGGGAGTGGTGCTTTCAAAATAAGAAAACAGAGGCCATGTTTTGAGTGTAAACATATGCCAAAGAGATTCCTTGCACAGTGCTTCTTCAACAACTAAACCCCAAACTGTGCATTAAGGTATATAGAACTTGTAACCCTGGTAGATGTTACTGGATTACAATTCACATCATCCCTGACAACAGGCCATGGTGGCTTGGGTTGATCGGAGTGAAAGTCCAATAACATCTGAAATACTATTGGCCCTCCACATATACTTTATCAAGAGCCTAAAGTCAACTAAGAGCAGAAAGGCTCAGCCATGTGAGCATCACATCTATCCCTGCATCTCATCTTCAAGGGAGACTATGACCTTGGGCAATTTGTTAGCTCATCTCCCTCTTAACCGTAATAATACTGAAGGGAAACTTCAGCTTGTGGCTACTTCCTTTGTTTGTCCAGGTTATCAGCTACTGATGTATATACAGTCATTTGTTTATTTCGTTTTTCTCTCCTTGCCCCATCCTACCATTAATGTGTTGTTAACAGAGACCATTCAGAAGCAATGTCAACTGGACTACTAGCACAAATTAAGAGTTCTTGAAGAGTTCAATCCCAAAAAAAATTGTTTGGGTTCATGCTACTATAGTTACAGCACAATCCATCGCCCCACCCACAGCAAGACATGTTTGGGACATAGGTCAGCATGCAAGAAATATAGACATCCAGTCACAATGAGTAATTCAGAAGTGCACCCAGTTGCCTTCCAACAAAACTGGACATCTAAATAAATTGTTCAGAGTTCAGGCCATTGAGGGCAACATCTACTGTAAGAAGAGGAAATACAGTTATGGAAAAAAAGACAGCAATGAGTTCCGAGTCATATTTAGACAAGAGAAATGAATCACTCAGAGTAATAGAACTGACCTGAAGTGCTACAGCTCAGGAAAACACAAATCAATTGGGGATTGTCCCCAAACATTCAGGACATTGACTTTCCCCCCAAAGAATCAAAAAAGCAGTTTCCAGAGCATTACAAAGTATCTCAGTTATAGCCAGATCCTTTCAGTCCCTCCCATTTGGAATGACATCTTCTTGAACTATTTTGATCTGAACAGAAGGCTAAAACACATGTCAAGAATGGGCCACCATCTCACTGGTAGGCAACAGTCCAGTCTAGGCTAGGGTGCTGGAAGGAGTAGGTGACCTTTTTCTCTAGAGGGCACTAACTCTCATCCAGAAAAAGATGAGAAGAGGTATGGAGTAGCCTACCAGGGAATTAACCATTTTGGGAGAACTTCATGAATATAATAATATTAATTATATATTACATGTAATATTACTAATAATATTACTGTATAGTGGAATAGTACAATATAGTAATATATAATGCTAATATTCTGCTATGCTAATAATATAATGCATTGTATGTACATACAACTTGTAAGCCGCTCTGAGTCCCCTTTGGGGTGAGAGAGGGTGGGGTATAGATGTAGTAAATAAATAAATAAATAAACTTTAGCTCATCAAAACCAGCAATGCAGGGCTGCTATCTCCAGTTGATATAACAACTGGCTTTGCTGGTGGATAATGGGAGATGTAGTATTTTCACCCATTTGGGGGTGGGGTGATAGACTGGGAAAGGATGGACCACTGTATGTTCACGTTTAGGCATCATCCTCAGAGGCTTATCTCTTAAACTGTATCCTTTCAGACCAGGAATTGTTGCTTATGATCTCCTGAGAGAACAATGTATTATTCCTCCTTCCTTTTTAGTGTAAAGCTATCATTCTTAACATCTAACACTTGTTTTCCATTCAGTCTAGTTCAGCATCCTAAGTTTGGCAGATACTAAATTTGTACACATTTCCCTTAATAAACTGAATCAGTGAACTATGGCCCAATCTAAAGACAAGTGAAACTAGTGCAGATAGCCAGACAAAGACTTCCACTAAACAGGGGCAATCTTTTTTTTGACCAGGGAGCACTTGACAAGGGACCACTTCGACCAGGAACCACTTCGATCAGGGACCACTCTCCAACATTAATACCAACAGGGTTACGAATCAACTTTAGATTCAGTTTGGAATGCTGATTCAGAAAACTGCATTGGATAGACCACATCAGCTCTAGTTTCTGATACAGAACATATGCCATGGTCAGCGTCAGGGAAAGAGGGACAGGCGGTGAGAAAGGAGAGGATATAATCTAAATAAATAAAGAGGTAGGGGGCTCACGGACCATATTTTCATCCTCGCGGCCCACTGGTGGTCCACAGTCCACAGATTAAGAACCACTGCACTAACATGTGAAAAAGAAAGCCCTTAATGTGAACCAGCGCTCTGTGGTTTGTTTAATGTTTAAACTGGTTCCAGGATTTCCTATGAAACCACTTAAGAAGGATCTTAAAACCTGGCTTTTCCGTTGCGCTTTTGGAGAGTAACCATACATCCCCTTTAGTTGCTCCCCCTCAATGTTTGTTCCTATAGTACAGTTCCCACAACGTGCCTGAAGGCTATCTCTTCGACCCCGTTTTTATGAGCTTTTTCTTCACAAATAATCTGTTCCACTCCTATCTCAACCTGAGTGTTTAGCATTTTATCTTGTACATGCGGCACGCTCATTGTCATTGTGATTGGGAATGATTTCTCATTGTATTATCTTATATTATTGTATTCTCATGTTTTATTTACGTTACTGTGTTGATTTTTTGTATTCTGGTTTTATTAAATTGTAATGTTCCATAGGGCTTGGCCTCATGTAAGCTGCCCGAGTCACCATTGGGGAGATGGTGGCAGGGTATAAATAAAGTTTATTATTATTATTATTATTAAGCTGTGGCTTGAACTACATTAAATGGTCAGTACAGATGAGCCTTATAACATTCATAGTGCCAATACTTACAGACTGCCTATACTTACAGCGTGACGGAAAATTGGCTGCCCCCTAAGAAGCCGTATTTGTCAGTCTTACGATACGCCAATCCATTGATCTCGGAATCCGAACCCAGGGAGCTAGCATCATCGAGGAACCCGGGTCCCGTCAATGACTCCAAGGTGCCCGACATAAGGCTGACAGAATCCAAGTAGCTCAAGGTGTCGGGAGCTGGGGGGGCCTTGGAGGCCACCGTGCCCAGGCTAGACTGGGAACCCATGTCCTGGGGGGGCAGCGGGGGTGCTGAGGCATCGTGAAGCGCCAAACCTTTGGGAGATGTGGGAGAAGTCTTTTCCGGCGGCGTCAAAGGACTCGGGGCCACCACAACCACGGTGGGTGACGCTGGTGGAATTGGGAGGGCTTTCACCGCATTCAGAGGTGGTGGCGGCGACACCGTCCCAACGTCATGGGACACCCCTGACGTCCCATTGACAGTTATAGAGTTGTCCACCAAGTTGACCACATCTTCTCCCACCGAAGTCCCATCCACAGATGTAGAGGCCTCCTTTCCTTTATCATTGCCCACCAGAGACATCTCCGCAGTCATGGTGGTCAATGAGACCTCTGTAGCCGGAGGGGAGGTCGCGTTGGTCTTCAGGGTGGCTTCCACGGTTTCCATAGTGACTGCATGGGTTGGCATGGTGACCCCAGAGTCTTCTAAGGCCACGGGGGGCTGGAGCACCCCCTTCAGGGCGTGGAGACCCGAGCGGGGGGCGTTGTGCCTCGGGGGCGGCGTGGGGGGGTCCCCGGACCCGGTTTCCATGGCAGCACAGGCCCCCCTCCCCCCCAAAGGGGGGACGCGGCCTAGCAGCCAAGCCCAAGCCTGAGCTCGAGTGGGGAAGGGGGAGAGAAAGGGGGGCAGGGAGCCCACAGCCCTGAACGGCAGCAACACTGAGGGAGAGGGAGAGGCAAGCAGACCGAGGTGCGCGCGCACCTTCGGGCCTCCCTGGCCGAAGCTCAGCCAATAAGCGTTAAGGAGGAAGAAGGCTTTAGCCAATCAGGAAAGGGAACGGGAAAGGAGACGCAAGAGGGTGGGAAAGCGAACCAATCAGAATGGAGAGGGATACGTCACGCAGCCAATCACCGAGGGGACTTCAGAGACGGCTTTCTCTCAAATGAGGAAGGGCGGTGACAAAGCCTTCCGTGGATGGGTGGGACTAACGGGAAAGTGCCTGCCAATCTCAAACCGGGAAGCCGGGAAAGAGGATCCAATTGGACAGAATGGGAAAAAAGGCGGGCGCTTGAATGACACTTCAACCAATCAAAAGAAGAGCCGGCAAGGACTCTGCCTTTGGCAACCCATTAGCGTGACGTAAACGGGAAAGGGCGTAGAAGAGGCGGTTCCTGTCAAATCAAGAACGCAGCTGTGTTGAGTGGCTTGATTCCGAACCAATCGGATGCGACAAGGTGAGGAAAGCTCCGCCTCCTATAAGAGACGCTTCTGGGCATCCAAGGAAGGCCAGCCAATCCTTTGCACTCGCGCTGGAGGGGGCGGGGCTTTCTTTAATTGGTTGGCTGGTGGGACTACAGACGCTGTGACTGGCAGAGAGCCTAACCAATGGGAAGCAAGAGGGAGTGTCTGAGGGAAATAGTGTGTTAGGAACAAGGCCTGAAGTGTTCTTCGTAGCAGAACTTGACCAAACTCTCAGCATCCATTGAAACATAGAAAGGACAGGACTGTTCCTTCAAATACCCCAAGGCAAGGAGGGAGATCTCATGATGTCGAGAGGATATAAATGTTTTCTCAGTAAATCCTTTCCTGGTAAGGAAGGAAAAAGGGGTTTTTGTTTATTGTGTGGCTCTTCCCTTTCTTCCTCCCTTTCCCTCGTAGTCCTTGTATTGCATCCCTCTTGAGGTTGCATCTCAGCACTGCATGCATACTTACCTAGAATCCAGTAGCTAATCCTTTCTAACTGCATACTGCCCTCTTGTGGTTTCATTTCAGCACTGCATGCATGCATGCCTAGAGTCCAGTACCTAATCCTTTCTAGCTATATATTCCTCTCTTCTGGTTGCATATATATATACCCAGAGTCCAGTAGCTAATCCTTTCTAACTACATGCTGCCCTCTTGTGGTTTCATTACAGCACTGCATACATGCATTCCTAGAGTCCAGTACCTAATCCTTTCTAGCTATGTATTCCTCTCTTCTGGTTGCATATATACATACCTATAGGCCAGTAGCTAATCCTTTCTAACTACATACCGCCCTCTTGTGGTTTCATTTCAGCATTGCATACATGCATTCCGAGAGTCCAGTGCCTAATCCTTTCTAGCTATATGCTCCTCTCTTGTGGTTGCATATAAACATACCTATAGGCCAGTAACTAATCCTTTCTAACTACATACCGCCCTCTTGTGGTTTCATCTCAGCACTGCATACATGCATTCCTAGAGTCCAGTACCTAATCCTTTCTAGCTATATATTCCTCTCTTCTGGTTGCATATATACATACCTATAGGCCAGTAGCTAATCCTTTCTAACTACATGCTGCCCTCTTGTGGTTTCATTTCAGCACTGCATATATGCATTCCTAGAGTCCAGTACCTAATCCTTTCTAGCTATATACTCCTCTCTTGTGGTTGCATATATACATACCTATAGGCCAGTAACTAATCCTTTCTAACTACATACCGCCCTCTTGTGGTTTCATTTCAGCACTACATACATGCATTCCTAGAGTCCAGTACCTAATCCTTTCTAGCTATATGCTCCTCTCTTGTGGTTGCATATATACATACCTATAGGCCAGTAGCTAATCCTTTCTAACTACATACCACCCTCTTGTGGTTTCATTTCAGCACTGCATACATGCATTCCTAGAGTCCAGTACCTAATCCTTTCTAGCTATATGCTCCTCTCTTGTGGTTGCATATATACATACCCAGAGTCCAGTAGCTAATCCTTTCTAACTACATACCACCCTCTTGTGGTTTCATTTCAGCACTGCATACATGCATACCTAGAGTCCAGTACCTAATCCTTTCTAGCTATATGCTCCTCTCTTGTGGTTGCATATAAACATACCTATAGGCCAGTAGCTAATCCTTTCTAACTACATACCACCCTCTTGTGGTTTCATTTCAGCACTGCATACATGGATACCTAGAGTGCAGTACCTAATCCTTTCTGTGTACTGCCCTCTTGTGGCTTCATCTCAGCACTATATACATGCATACGAAAAGTGCAGTAGCTAATCCTTTCTAGCTATATATTCCTCTCTTGTGGTTGCATATATACATACCTATAAGCCAGTAACTAATCCTTTCTAACTACATACTGCCCTCTTGTGGTTTCATTTCAGCACTGCATACATGCATTCCTAGAGTCCAGTACCTAATCCTTTCTAGCTATATGCTCCTCTCTTGTGGTTGCTTATAAACATACCTATGGGCTAGTAGCTAATCCTTTCTAACTACATACTGCCCTCTTGTGGTTTCATTTCAGCACTGCATACATGCATTCCTAGAGTCCAGTACCTAATCCTTTCTAGCTATATGCTCCTCTCTTGTGGTTGCATATAAACATACCTATAGGCCAGTAGCTAATCCTTTCTAACTACATACCGCCCTCTTGTGGTTTCATTTCAGCACTGCATACATGGATACCTTGAGTGCAGTACCTAATCCTTTCTGTATACTGCCCTCTTGTGGCTTCATCTCAGCACTATATACATGCATACGAAAAGTGCAGTAGCTAATCCTTTCTAGCTATATATTCCTCTCTTGTGGTTGCATATATACATACCTATAGGCCAGTAACTAATCCTTTCTAACTACATACCGCCCTCTTGTGTTTTCATTTCAGCACTGCATACATGCATACCTAGAGTCCAGTACCTAATCCTTTCTGTGTACTGCCCACTTGTAGCTTCATCTCAGCACTATATACATGCATATGAAGAGTCCAGTATCTAATCCTTTCTAATTCTATACTACCCTCTTGTGGTAGTATTTCAGTGCTGTGTGTACATACATACCTAGAGTCTAGTAGCTAATTCTTTCTAACTGTATACTGTCCTCTTGTAGTTTCATCTCAGCACTGCATACCTAGAGTCCAGTATCTAATCCTTTCTAATTCTATATTACCCTCTTGTGGTAACATCTCAGTGCTGTGTTCATACATACCTACAGTACAGTAGCGAATCCCTTCTAATTCTATACTACCCTCTTGTGGTAGCATCTCAGTGCTGCGTACATACATACCTAGAGTCCAGTAGCTAATCCTTTCTAATTCTATACTACCCTCTTGTGGTAGCATCTCAGTGCTGTGTATACATACATACCTAGACTCCAGTATCTAATCCTTTCTAATTCTATATTACCCTCTTGTAGCATCTCAGTGCTGTGTACATACATACCTAGAGTCCAGTAGCTAATCCTTTCTAACTGTATACTGCCCTCTTGTGGTGTCATCTCAGCACTGCATACCTAGAGTTCAGTAGCTAATCCTTTCTGTGTACTGCCCTCTTGTGGCTTCATCTCAACACTGTATGCATGCATACGAAGAGTCCAGTAGCTAATCCTTTCTAATTATATACTACCCTCTTGTGGTAGCATCTCAGTGCTGTGTACATACATACCTAGAGTCCAGTAGCTAATCCTTTCGAACTGTATATTGCCCTCTTGTGGTTTCATCTCAGCACTGCATACCTAGAGTTCAGTAGCTAATCCTTTCTGTGTACTGCCCTCTTGTGGCTTCATCTCAGCACTGTGTACATGCATACGAAGAGTCTAGTCACGAATCCTTTCTAATTATATACTGCCCTCTTGTGGTAGCATCTCAGTGCTGTATACATACATACCTAGAGTCCAGTAGCTAATCCTTTCTAATTGTATACTCTTGTGGTTTCATTTCAGCACTGCATACATGTATACCTAGAGTCTAGTACCTAATCCTTTCTAACAATATACTTCCTTCTTGTGGTTGCATCTGAGCAGTGCATACATACATACCTAAAATTCAGTAGCTAATCCTTTCTAGCTATATACTGCTCTCTTGTGGTTGCATCTGAGCACTGCATATATACATATCTATAGGCCAGTAGCTAATTCTTTCTATCCTTATACTGCCCTCTCATGGTTCCATCTGAGCTCCAAAACCTGTTAGATTGTATAGCTGAAACTCCACAATTACTTTAAATTGGGTAATGAAGGATATGTGTGCCAACTTTGGTCCACATCCATCAAGCCTTGTTCTTTGTGAACAAAGAAACAAACCTACGTACATACATACTTCGACACATAGATAGTGTGATAGAGAGACAGCTGAAATGCATATAATTGAAATCATTATCTGTTCTTTGCCTGTCTGAGCATGTATCTGTGCCCTCCTTGTTCTTCTCTAAATTGTATCTTATACTTTGGTTTTCTAGAAGTGCTGTAAAGATCGAAGAAAATAGTAAACAATCAAATTTATATTGGCATTGGTCTTCTCTTATGCATGTTTTAATGTGCCTAGATTTACATAAATGCAGTGAAAATTGTAATATGCCTATGTGTATATGAATGGAATAGAAATAATAAGGTAGTTTCTTTTCTTGAGTCGCTCCTTGTGAATATCAACAGCTGCCTTTCAACAAGGAAGATCCATTAATCTAGTCTTGGTTATTATTATTATTATCTGTAATAGGGTTTGGGAATATGTCATCTTCAAGACGTCATGCTGTCTGCGACTGATGAGAGTTGCAATCAATTGTTATTTGGACAGCCAAATAATCCCTGGTGGCTCTCCTGGAATTTCGGTCTCAATGATTTGCCAGCCTTACATTGAAGTGAACCTGGGCTCTTGTCTTTTCAAAGCACGTCCTCTGTCATTGCCCTGTAGTCCTTAATCAGGATGTCTGTCATGCAGCTGTGAGCACAAGAAGGGCACACATTTGCACATGGGAAGAATCAATGGTGAATGACAGGGTGCACCCTCTGTGTCCCTTGTTCAACAAATGCTATCTCCAGAAAGGACTGAAGAGGACTTTTATCTCCAATCAGTGCAGACATTTCTGAGCTTGAAGGGCCAATGATGGGGCTTGGTATAAGGCAGTACTCTTGTGTTTCGCAAAGCCAGGGATTCTAGGTTTTTCTTCCCAGGCTGAGAGCTACCACGGACGCTCAAGGCTAGTGGGGAATATAATCTTCCACTCCATCTTGGGCATGCGTTCAGGAGAAGGATGTGTCAGCTCAGCATGTAAAAGGGCTTGAGGCTCAGGTTACCCTCAGCTGAACTGGCTTATTTCTGCCCTTCCTGCACTTTTCTCGGTCTTAGTAGGAAAAAAAATGTCACTGCATCCCTCATTTTTCAATCAGCTCTTCTTTCAAATCGTTTTGTTCCCTCTCTCTGGAAATGTGTCTTTTCTCCTCTTTTGTTGTTGTTCATTCGTTCAGTCATTTCCAACTCTTCGTGACTTCATGGACCAGCCCACGCCAGAGCTCCCTGTCGGTCGTCACCACCCCCAGCTCCTTCAAGGTCAATTTCTCCTCTTACAATTTACTTATTCAGTCTTTCTCAACCATCCACCAAAGGTGGTTGAACTTTTTTGAACATCTAGACCAGTGGTTCCCAACCCGTGGGCTGTGGCCCACTGGTGGGCCGCAAGACCTAAAATAAGGTTCACGGCTCTAGATTGTTAAATACGGTTTTCTGTGGCCAAGCAGATGGCAACTACTGGGTGGCATGTGTTCTGTTTCAGAAACTAGAACTGATGTGGTCTGTCCAATGCAATTTTCTGAACATGCACCCCAAATAACCAGACTGAATCTAAAGTTGGCCAAAAACTAATTTGTAACCCTTTTGGTACTAATGTTGGAAAGTGGTCTCTCGTCAAGTGGTCCCTGGTCAAAAAAAAGGATGGGAGCCACTGATCTAGATTGTCCGAACCATCATTTTACCTATGCTGAGTAGAGGATTCTTTCCAAGACTCTGAATCAGAGAACCAGTGTCTTCTCAAAAGTAATATTCCAATAGTCACCTGATTGTACTATTTACCTATATTTTGCTATGTGGTTGATACTTGGAATTGGAGAAGTGAATGAGATGTGCATCTTCTCATATGGATGATGACAACTGTGGTCAACAACATCATCCATTTCCAAACCAAGAGGTTCCCCTCATCAGCAACAAGGGTTATAGAAATACACCAGACAAAGAGATTCCTCTTTTATCAAAATGAAGCCCTTTTTGCTTTAGGATCGGCAATGGCAACGTTCAGAGAGCTGGAGATCAACCTAGGATTGTCAGGTGAATGAGAAGCAAACCTGAACTTTGAATAGTAGCAGACTTTCAGACTACAGTCATTGTCACCTTCTTACGTTCTTCTCGATCTCTCTTTCTGTCCTCCCTCCCCATTCTCAGAACATGTGGTGGGTCTAATAGGGGTTCTTTAGAAGGAAAAATTGCTGGGATTATGGAGATGAATGGACTGAACCCCTCAGACCTGTCCGTCGGCAGCTGGACGGGGGAAGAGGCTCAGATGGCTATCTTTAGGAGCCTCCACTCCTCCCCGGCGTCTTGCAAGTGACAGCTGGGACCAACCATCCCGAAAAGGAAATTTTCTCAGAGACATTGGATACCCTGCGCTGGGAGAGAGGGAGGATGATAGAAAGACAGTGAGAGCAGTATTCGTCCTTCTTCCTGCACTGTAATCACTGGCCTTCAAACACGCTGCTGTCCAGTTGTGTGAGACGCCAGTTCCCATCACCCACTAGGCAACACAGCAATTCAACGTGATGGCTAGGGTGGTGGAAATTGGAACTCAAGAACATCAAGTTAAGGGTCTGTTATCAGAAGCCCAGCCAGCAAGTCCCTATAGGTCAGGGTTTCTGTCTGCAGATGTGCTCTTGTTTGGATGGGTGGCTAGAATTCTTCTTAAGCAAGCCATCAAGTTTTAAGCTCATGAGATAACTAGTGAGTTTCCAAATTAGCATTCATGTTTGGATCCATTTAAAAAAAAATAGAATGTTGAATCTGACAAAAAATCCATTTAAGAACCTGAATATCAGAAAGAGAATGAAAAAAATGAAACCTTTTTGGCAATTTTTTTTGTCATGTCAGGGGTGACTTGAGAAACTGCAAGTCACTTCTGGTGTGAGAGAATTGACCGTCTGCAAGGACGTTTTTGGCAAATGCTTTGGTATAAACTTACTATAGGGAATGGAAGTAAATGTTTCTTCATCTACCTGCCTTCATTGCCCCTTTCTTCCCCCAAGTAGCGACCTGACCTTTTATATTTTGTCAACATTATATATGTTGACAGCAACACAGAAATAATCAAAGCAATAATAAGAATATGTTGCATCTTGGCAAATGATAGATGAACCCTAAGCAGGGCAGAAATGCATGGATATGTGAAACTGGTGGAGTTAGGAATCCATCTCTGGAGTAAAACCGAAAGTTGGGGTACCACATTCTTTTTGGATAATAGGATTTGTGAACAAGGGACTACCCAACCCAATATACCTTCTCCAAGAAAGGAGTTGGCCCTCTTGCATTCTGTTGGAGTCTATTTCTGGACTCTGGTTTTTTCTACTATCCACCCCCCCCCCCCCAAAGCCCTGGAGCCAAACTTGAAGATCTGTCTATAGTTAGCTGCTCCTCCTCCCACCGAGGGAGTCTATATAACCCCAAGGGAATTTGCAGCCTGTGTCTAGGCTGCTCGTCCTTCTGGCCCTTGGGACATCCCCATCGCACCCATAGCTGCTCTTGACCCACCTGCCTGCCCACTGAGAAAAAATGGTAAGTGGCACAGAAAGGGTGGCAGATGCCAATGGGTTGTAAAGTAAATTAGGCACAGAGAAAATTAGGAACTCCTCACGCCCTATTTTCCCCCGCCTTTATCTGGTCTCATGGAAATGTACTGAACAATGATAAAGTCCAAAAAAGTATAAAGTAATCTGTTGGGTTTTTGTATTTAAAGAGGAGTAAGAGACGAGGCTGCCATTTAGATTTGCTTGATGGCATCCCAATGCAAAAGATGTTGGGCAACCAGGAGGAAGCAGCTCCCCTTAATGATATTTTTACTCCATAGAATCGTATAGATCTCCCATATCTTTTTCCTCCTTTGCACCATTTCTTGTGTTACTAGGAGAAAAATGTGTATTTGGGGATGTGTTGGGGTACGGACGAGTGAAGGGTAATGTGGATTAACAGCTGGAGGGTTTTGACGAAAGGAATTTAATATCAGATTTCCAATACTCAGCTCCAAAACGTGAAACCTGCTAGTGAATCCTCATAGACCTCCAAAGAAGCACATCAATGACCTCTTACTTCTTGAAGATTGTTGTAGAATGCTTTGCCCTGCTAGGAATCAGCTGGACCTCTTTCTAAACTAATGTTTGTTTTTGACTAGCAAAAGGTTGTTTCGGGTTCAGATTTTTCAGGGTAGGAGCATGTAGTAAAATCTGGACGTAAGAAACCAACATCGGTGGGGTGGTGGGACCCTTTCCGGTTTTCAAACCAAAAACACAAGGATTATATTTATGTGTTTTCTCCTTGATACTGAGAGTCAGTAGCAGATGCTTTTGAAAAATGTACATTCAAAGCCATTCGTCCTGATTGTGGTTCCTGCTGGTTGGAGGATTCATAGTGCTAAAGCCAAGCACCTCTGCACTTAACTTTATTGAGAGGCACATTAGCATATAGTGGGGTCTATATGTCTTTGAGATGTGTTGGACCACAGCTTCTCTGTCATGCATGTGAGTTGTCCCTGTCACCCATTTTGTGATACAGGAGTTTCAAAGTGTTTTACAATGCATTTTTTGGAGATTCTGGTTTCTCCTTCGTACTACAGCTCCACACCTGCATTTACTCACAAAACATACTTACTTTTGCTTCAGCAGAAGATCCACCAGCCTGCCAGACTGTTGACCAACTTCTTCACTACCTTCCATCTCATGTAGATCAGATTAATAGCTTATCAATATGTATAAACATTATGGAGCTCCCAATGGTGCAGTGGGTTAAACCTTTGTGCCAGCAGGACAGAAGACCGACAGGTTGCAGGTTCAAATCCGGAGAGAGTGGATGAGCTTCCCCTGTCAGCTCCAGCTCCTCATGGGGGGGGGGGGGGGCATGAGAGAAGCCTCCCACAAATAATGGTAAAACATAAAACATCCTGGCATCCCCTGGGTAATGTCCTTGCAGACGGCCAATTCTCTCACACCAAAAGCAATTTGCAGTTTCTCAAGTTGCTCCTGACAAAAAAAATGTATAAATCACAGTACTGATAGTATTGTTTTTAAACTTCAGATGGAAGCCCATAGGAATGCCAGTGTGTTTTATTGGTTTGTGTGTTAGACTAGGACTAGAGGAGACCAAGGTACAATCCCTGTTCGAGCCACAGAAACCCGCAAGGTGATTTTCAGCAAGTTGCACTCTCATTCTAAGAGGAAAGCAATGGCAAAACTCTGACTACTGCGTTCCAAGAAAACCATAACATTGCCATAAGCTGGAGTTGCCTTGAAGGCACATAAATAAAGAAGCTCATAATTCCTCTCTTCTCCACTGTCTCCATACTTATTTCTAAAGCAGACTGGGAGTCCCAGTGTGCAAATTTGGTACAACTATACCTTTTTAGTTCTCATACATCTTTGTCCTGCCTTTCCACCTGCATTTTCAGAAACATCCTCAAATGGCACTCCCATCACCAGTTAAGGACAAGCTGTGAGATCTAACACACCACATGGAAAAGACACTAAGAATACTTCATTTGCTTCATCTAGATTAGGTATGGGCAAACATCGCCCCTTCAGGTGTTTGGATTTCAACTCCCACAATTCCTAACAGCCGGCAGATGTTTGCCCATACCTAATCTAGATTGTGATGCCTTGCCTTGGGTTCAAACCTACGTGCGCATATGAATTAAGAAATAGCAGGACCATAGGAAATAGGGTGCCAGTGGTCATTCTATGCAGCAGAGGAAAGTTTCCAAGGCTGGAAGGAGAGCTTGAGGAAATTATTTTTGGACCACAACTTCCAACATTTCCAGCCCATATGAACAATGCTGGATGGAGAATCGTGGGAACTGTGATCCATAAACAGCTTTCAAAAACCGCATAGATACAACGCCTCAATTTATTCCATACATATACAGAAACACACAGAGATGCTAGCATATAATCAAAAGAAGCTTATATAAAATACATATAATAGATCACTAGTGGAAAAGAAAATCAGTGAAAAGGTTAGCCTTCACTTCCTCTTGTGGGTAGATGTTAAAAGTCTGGGGTATTTACATTGCAGTTTTCAGACCCCACCCTTATTATTATTATTATTATTATTATTATTATTATTATTATTATTTGTATACCTCTTCCTATTAGTTCAGGAGTGAAATTCATTTGGAACTTCAAATTTTGGACTGATTCTCTTTCTTATCCATGGCTCTGCTGGTCGGGGCTGCTGGGAGTTGCAATCCAACAACATACAGAGGACTGTATGTTCTGACCCCTATATTAGACACATCCACTTTGGAGTGGTAATATTTTCTGATAGACTGAGAATGGAATCCTGTTGATTACTTCCAACAGAAAAAGACCTATCACATCAATGGTTGACGGTAAATCCAAATGATTCAACGGGTCTGCTGTGGTCAGGATTAACAATAGGATTTAGCCTTCTTATTTATCACCAAAGCAGTTGTTCTGAAGCAGTTGTTCCCCCATCAGAAAAAAATCAGGCAATATATCCATTTATTCTGACCCAGGTGAACTCTGAAAGTAGAGGGGTTCTTTTATTATGTAAGAGCTATATAAGATTCGTGGAACTGTAAAAGGGATAATAAGATGTCCAGGTGTCATTGTAAAATACATTAAAGGTAGAAATATGCAATTGCTCCATCATGGTTTTGATTGGCAGTACTAGGACCTGCTCACTTTTGAGTTTCCTGTTTCACACATACACACAAGTATCACACTAATTAAGGACTGTCAAAGAAACTTGAAATAGAAACCTTGATCTCAAGCAAGAATTTTTGGAATTGCCTTTTCATAAGCCAACATAAACATCATCAAAATGTGTACTTGCAAAATGTGTATGACGGCAAAATTCCATCAAATTTGCCTTCGCAATTTATTTGCTAATAATTGCTAAACTACAAAAAGTTAGTATAAAGTAAAGTAGGGAAATGTCATCTCAGTCTGTTGTCCCGCCGTTAGCTCTTTTATGAGCTGTTTCAAAATAATTGCTCTCTCCTTTTCAGGTTCTTTATCTTACATTCAGGTTTGGATGCATTCAAAGAAAGGACTACCTTCTATAAAGGACAAATGTCTATCCTGGAATATAGTGTCCTAATTATAAATTCTTCTCTTAACTGTTTTACAGGCCCCCAAGAAGGCAAAGAGAAGGGGAGCAGCTGAAGGAGGAAGCTCAAATGTCTTCTCCATGTTCGACCAAACACAAATCCAGGAGTTCAAAGAGGTAAGGAACAAATAAAAGATAGGAAAAAACACTGCATACAATGGTACAATGAAGTCAAAACGTTGAGGGTACAAATCCAGGGCGCCATTCAGCTGGATGGGCAGGACACAACCCCAAGTGTAGCAAGCTCACCAAAAATTAGAACACTGACTAAGACTATTATGGACAGTCTAGCACTTTCTAACTGCACCACATAAGAATGTTCTTAAAACATTCCTGGATTTTTCAGTGTAAACTTTGTCAGTTCTCCTTGAGAATAAATGCAAAAATTTTGGTGCAACAAATAATGTTTGGAGAGATGCTGGGTTATGCATTTAGCTTAGAGAGCAGAAGGTCAGAGAACAGATAAGAATTTTTGTTTTTGCCCTATTAGTAATTACTGCAAAATGTTGTTTTGCCTAAAATGCAACAATGATTTGCCTAAAATGCAACTCAGCTGCCTTGAGTCCCCTTCGGGGCAGAGAAAGGTGGGATACAAATAGAATTATTATTATTATTATTATTATTATTATTATTATTATTATTAATATATGGATTGCTATAATCAACATTATCGAAATTAAAGTTCTTTATGTTCATTACAGTAAAGAAAAAAAGAAACATCTATTTCGAAATGTCTAAAACATCTCTAAAGTTGTAATTAAAGGCTGAGTTTCAAAAAAGTTGCTTTTTTAATCAACCTCTTCCAAAATGGGGGACCACAGCCTTTGAAATCCACCCATTATATTTCATAAGTAGACACCTATATACTGATCTATCCTTTTTTCAGTTTATTTTAGTCCTCATCATGAGATGTGAATCACCTTTGGTTCAAATTTACTCCTAAGTTAAGTGTGTAAAGGACGGTAGGCTTAGAAAGGGGCTTGTTCTTGTCTGGCTCCTCCATTTTGCAATACAGACACACCACCGTCTCCACACACCATTTACATAGCTACTCTTCAAGTAATAATCCCTGTTTAGGAGGTCCATGTGATAGGTAGAGGTGAGAGAGCTGTCCATATGAAGATCTCTTCCCATTCCAGACACCTGAGGTTCTCACTCTTCGTTCCATAAAGACATTCGCCCAACTTTTTGCAAGCGTTGAGGCTGCCTCTGGACACCCCCACCCCAAGAATGGCGATGTTTCCTTTCTGAGACCGTGGAGACATGCTAGGATCTATTTTGGGTGGGAGAGGACAGAGAGAGTAGATGACATCTGTGCTTGGATGGAGCAAGCGCCAACTCCTTACAAGGAGATCTTCAGAGATGGATTCCAGTTGATGGACTGGAGGAGGAGGAGGACTTGCCAACCAACCGCTTTTGGGCTTCATTGAACCGCCTTTGGACTCATTGAGAATTGACCGCCTTGCCCCACACTGGAAGGCGGAAGACCTTTACATTTTAGGTCTCCAGCTGGAGAAAAGGAGACAATGGCCACAGAATAATTACTGTAGTTCATTCCAACTCTTTGTCAAAGTTCCTTTTAAATTATTTGGAACTTCTTAACTTTTTGAGGGCAACCTCTTCAACTTTGCTGTTGGAATTTTTCCTACTATTTCCCCATCTTACCCAAGAATTCAAGGCATCTTTATGGTGCTACTCCTTTCATTATCCTCACAAATGTCCTGTCAAATAGGTCAAGGCCAAGGTCACTTGGAGAGCTCCATGGTTGAATGGGGGTTTGAACACAGACTCTCTTGTTCTTATCCAACGTTCCCACTCCAGTTCTTTCATACATCTCCCATACTATAAGAGTTACTAGAAGAACTATTATTATTAGAAGTATAGTATTAGAAGAATCTTGGTTCTTGTCTGGTGCCACATCTTAAGCATTTTCTCAGCCTCTTGATTTGCTGATATTCAGAAAGAGTTTCTCTGGGGGAGTAAAAATGGCTAAGCTATAGAAACCCATATTCAGTGTCACTTAATTGCATGGTAGAACTTAGTTTCCCTTGAATTTTAGGCGGAAGGAAAGGTTCCAAGTCTTTTTGGACACTCTTTCTTGTTCTTATGTGAATTTTCACATAAGAACTCTTTAAAGCCCCATGTGTCCTCCTCCTTGTGTGACTGTGGAGCAGAACAGACAACTCCACATCTGTATGCTTGTCCACTATGCCCTGCCTCATGCACAGAGGAAGAATTGTTGGAGGCTACAGACAATGCTGTTGCTGTTGCCCGTTTTTGGTCAAAATATATTTAGCTGCTTGTGCTCCTTCTATTTTTATCAGTTTTATAATAATTTATGCAGTGTTTTTGAAATGAAAATTTTAAAAATAGCCCCTTCTATTTTGGTACAGTATTCTCCATAACTTCCAGAAATAGGAAAGATTGCATCTCTCCCTCCTTATTGTTTGAATGTAGTGAATGGACAGTTTCTACACTTGGGCTTGAAAAAGGTTTCCATTACATACACAATGCTACGTATTATAGTATACACCATTTATTCTTTCGTTCAGTAGAAAACATAAGTTGCTCTTGTGTGCCTTTGGGTAATTTCTGACTTATGGCGACCCTAAGGTAAATCCATCACATTTTTTCAGCAACATTTGTACAGAGGGGATGATAATGTGACTTTCAAAGTCATCCATAGTGAGTGGTGATCATAGAATAATAGAACCATTGAGTTGGAAGAGACCTCGTGGACCATCCAGTCCAACCGCCTGCTAAGAAGCAGGAAAATCGCATTTAAAGCACCCCTGACAGATGGCCATCCAGCCTCTGTTTAAAAGCCTCCAAAGAAAGAGCCACCAGCGCTGATTTGAATTAGTCCTACTCCACTACTCAAACCATTGCCCCATTAACACTTATTTAACATGAGAACCTGTGTGGTGTAGTGGTTTGAGTGTTGGACTATAACTCTACTAAAACATTGCAAGACTGTGAAAACCTTACTATAGTTACCAGAATCCTCAACGAGCAAGGCTTGAATGTGGATTATGGGAGTTGTGTTTCAAACAGAACTTTTCTAAGTGCAGTTATTCCATATACAACTATCTCATTACTAACTACAAATTCCGTGGGACAAGTAGACATGGAAACTAACGTGGAATCCAAGTGCCATAACTTGCATAATGTGAAAAGATGCTACAATTATCATCTCTGTCTTTAAAATAAAGAGAAAGCTGGCAGCTCTTTGCTTCTTTTTGCCTTGAACAGCAGACGCAGCGTTGAAGGTGCTGCACGGTGTGGTTCATTTTTAGCAGGGAAGAGGGATACTCAGCACAAAGCAGGAAAGGCAAGGCGAGGATTCCTTGTCCCTCTCCCCTTCCCTTCCCCTCCATCCTTTGGAGACCTCATCAACAGCTCCTTTGGAATGTGCCAGCTGTCCCCTCTGGGAGGGGGACGGAGATTAATATGAGATGCTTAAACATTGCTCCCATTCCTGCGAGAGACCAAGAGGGATATCAGATGACAGGTGTCTCTAGGGCACAGCTGCAGAAGAGCAGAGAGGGAGGACCCAAGGGAGCCATGGCCTCTCCATTTCCAGAGTGCAGTGTGTGTTGCAATTCACTTGGGGAAATGAACAGCATGGTGTAGTGCAGTGTTTCTCAACCTTCCTAATACCTTTACCCCTTAATACAGTTCCTCTTATTTATTTATTTAAAACTTTTGTATCCCGTTCTTCTCTACCTCCCTGGATGGACTCAGAACTGCGAAATTCAATGCTATACAATAAATAATGTCATAAAACAACATACAATAAATATGTCCTAAAATACATATAAAAACAATTCATCCCATTAAAAACAACATCCAACTCAGTCCCTATTGTGGTGACCCCCAACCATAAAATTATTTTCGTTGCTACTTCATAATTGTAATTTTGTAAATATCTGATATGCAGGATGTATTTTCATTCACAGGACCAAATTTGGCACAAATACCTGATATGCCCGAATTTGAATACTGGTGGGGTAGGAGGATAGATTTTGTCATTTGGGAGATGTAGTTGCTGGGATTTGTAGTTTACTTACAATCAAAGAGCATTCTGAATTCCACCAATAATGGAATTGAACCAAACTTGGCACACAGAACTCCCATGACCAACAGAAAATAGTGGAAGGGTTTGGTGGGTATTGACCTTGAGTTTTGGAGTTGCAGTTCACCTACATCCAGAGAGCACTGTGGACACAAATAATGATGGATCTGGACCAAACTTGGCATGAATACTCAATATGTCCAAATGTGATCACTGGTGGAGTTTGGGGAAAACAGACCTTGACATTTGAGAGTTGTCGTTGCTGGGATTTATAGTTCACCTACAATCAAAGAGGATTCCGAACCCCACCAAGGATAGAATTGGGCCAAACTTCCCACACAGAAACCCCATGACCAACAGAAAATAGTGTGTTTTCTGACGGTCTTTGCTGACCCCTCTGACACCCCCCTTCAGGACCCCCCCCCCCAGGGATCCCAACCCCCAGGTTGAGAAATGCTGGTGTAGTGGTTTGAGGACTGGACTGTGAGTGTTTGATTCCCACTCAGCAACTGAAACCCACAAGGTGACCATCGGCAAGTCACACACTCCTAGCCCCAGAATAAAAACTTAGGGTCTTAGGGTCATCACAAGTCAATAATGAATTGAAGGCTCACAGCAAGGAACAAAGTGGCCAGAGATCTGGAGCCGTGAACCCCAAATTGACAAGGGGAAGCACACAGAAAAGATTCTGGATGTAAAAACAAAAGTCTTTGAGCAGGCTTGGATGTCTTTTGCAGGATGATTAATTGATGCTTCTTCCAGCTGTGGTGGTAAAGCATTTGTTGCCGGGGAGGCCAATTGTTCTCTGCAAACAGCTGGACAGCAACAACAGAGAGCTACAGATACACAAACACTCCAGTTCTTTTAGCCGCTCCAAGGAAGGAACAACAATGAGCAGCAGGGAAGGGCACTGAAAGAGGACCGGGAAGGGATGGTTGGTCCAGCGTGACCACTTGCTCAGAAACATTCAAACCTTGTAGTTGCCTCGCTCAAATTATTAGGACAGGCACAGATCCTCCAACTGTCCCAATATGACTGGAGCAACCTCAATTAATCCCACTTTTTCAGCTGCTTTTATGTCTTCTGGATTATAGAATCATAGAATCAAAGAGTTGGAAGAGACCTCCTGGGCCAACCAGTCCAACCCCCTGCCAAGAAGCAGGAATATTGCATTCAAATCACCCCTGACAGATGGACATCCAGCCTCTGTTTAAAAGCTTCCAAAGAAGGAGCCTCCACCACACTCCGGGGCAGAGAGTTCCACTGCTGAATGGCTCTCACAGTCAGGAAGTTCTTCCTCATGTTCAGATGGAATCTCCTCTCTTGTAGTTTAAAGCCGTTGTTCCGCGTCCTAGTCTCCAGGGAAGCAGAAAACAAACTTGCTCCCTCCTCCCTGTGGCTTCCTCTCACATATTTATACATGGCTATCATATCCCCTCTCAGCCTTCTCTTCTTCAGGCTAAACATGCCCAGCTCCTTAAGCCGCTCCTCATAGGGCTTGTTCTCCATAGGGATTGTCTACTACTTTGTCCTCAGTTTACAACAATGGCTGTAAATGGAGTTAAAAGTCCAAGGTTATTTGCACTCAGGGCCTTTCCACACAGCCATGTAACCCAGAATATAAAGGCAGAAAATCCTACAATATGTGCTGTGAACTGGATTATCTGAGTCCACACTGTCATATATTCCAGTTCAAAGCAGTAAATGTGGGATGTATTGTCGAAGACTTTCATGGCCGGAATCACTGGGTTGTTGTAGGTTGTAGCCATGTTCTAGAGGCATTCTCTCCTGACGTTTCACCTGCATCTATGGCAAGCATCCTCAGGCGAAACATCAGCAGAGAATGCTTCTAGAACATGGCCATATAGCCCGAAAAAAAACTACAACAACCCAGTAAATGTGGGATTTCATTCAGCTGTGTGGAAGGGGCTTCAGTTAACTCAAAGAAGTGAGAATGGGGGTCTTTCTCATCTCAATTGACTCAGGTCAAAACAATTTGCTGCACCCATCTCCTAGCTCAGGCATGGGCAAACTTCAGCCCTCCTGGTGTTTTGGAGTTCAGCTCCCACAATGTGGGAATTGTGGAAGTTGAAGTCCAAAAGCTCAGGAGGTCAGAAGTTTGCCCATGCCTGTCCCAGCTTGAGTTCTTCATTCCTACCTTTCTTGACTAAGCTTCGTCTGTGAAATGTCAGAGGGTCACCAACAACATTTGTTTCTCGCTGGCGTTGGGGCTGCTGAAGGCGATTTTTCTCCCATCTCACAATGTCCCGTCCTCCTTTATGTTTTTGTTAGGCTTTCACCGTCATTGACCAGAACAGAGATGGAATCATCGATAAGGAAGACCTGAGAGATACATTTGCTGCTATGGGTAAGACAAAGGAGGATGTTCATGTGAGCAGGAGGCAACACAAAGCTCTAAGTCCCAGACTCAGTCCTCAGGTGCTGATCCTTCCTTTCCTTCTCTGCAGGGCGTTTGAACGTGAAGAATGAGGAGTTGGATGCCATGATCAAAGAGGCCAGTGGCCCAATCAACTTCACTGTCTTCCTCACCATGTTTGGGGAGAAGCTGAAGGGTGAGTGATGTCCCTCTTCCCACCCTGCCTTTCCTTCTTCTGTCCTTAATAGCCTCTAGAATCGTAACATCACAAAACTGGAGGAGACCACAAGGGACATCCAGTCCTACCCCATTCTGCCATGCAATCAAGAATTTTCAGCAAATGGCCAACCAGCCTCTGTTGACGAAGTTCCAAAGAAGGACGCAAAACAATGGCTTCAAACTATAGGAAAGGAGATTCCACCTGAACATGAGGAAGAATTTCCTGAGTGTGAGAGCTGTTCAGCAGTGGAACTCTCTGCCCTGGAGTGTGGTGGAGGCTCCTTTTTTGGAGGCTTTTAAACAGAGGCTGGATGTCCATCTGTCTGGGGTGCTTTGAATGCAATTTTCCTACTTCTTGGAAGTAGGGGGTTGGACTGGGTGGCCCATGAGGTCTCTTCCAACTCTATAATTCTATGAAAGTACAAGAGTCCTGAAAGGAATTGTTATACCATTTTTTAACCTGTGGGGTTTCAAAAATGTCCCTGGAGAACTGCATATAGGTTGTAACACACATTTCATCCACCTCTGAACTAGAGGGTAGAAAGTTTTATCCCATTTATTGAGATTTATGCAGTTCCAATTCTGGGCACCACAACTGAAGAGAGATATTGACAAGCTGGAATGTGTCCAGAGGAGGGCGCCTAAAATGATCAAGGGTCTGGAGAACAATCCCTGTGAGGAACGGCTTAAAGACCTGGGCATGTTTAGCCTGCAGAAGAGAAGACTGAGAGGAGACATGATAGCCATGTATAAATATGTGAGGGGAAGTCATAGGGAGGAGGGAGCAAGCTTGTTTTCCGCTGCCCTGGAGACTAGGACACCAAACAACTACAGTAAAGGATATTCCACCTGAACATTAGGAAGGACTCCTTGGCTGTGAGAGCTGTTCAGCAGTGGAACTCTCTGCCCTGGAGTGTGGTGGAGGCTCCTTCTTTGGAGGCTTTTAAACAAAGGCAACTCCCATCTGTCCAGTGTGCTTAGAATGTGATTTCCCTGCATCTTGTTAGGAGGTTGGACTGGATGGTCCATGAGGTCTCTTCCAACTCTTATGATTTTATGGGCACTCTTCCACAGATCCCATTATCAAACAGCTCTTACCATCAGGATGTTTTGGTGGAATCTCTTTTCTTGTACTTTAAATCCTTTGCTCCTTGTCCTAGTTTCTGGAGCAGCAGAAAACAAATTTGTCCCCCTCCTCAATATGACATCCTTTATAATATTTAAACATGGCTATCATGCCCTCTCTTAATTTTCTCCAAGCCAGACATATAAAGTTTCCTAAACTGCTCCACATGCGGCTTGGTTTCTAGAGTTTTCTCACGCCCAGATTCTGGACATGTTCCACCTTGTCAGTGTCCTATCTATTTAATCTCTTCTTCTTGCACCTCCTGGTGCTAATCCTTCCCTACCTTTTCTACTCTGCTCCTGAATAGCTCAGGCATAAGCAAACATTGGCCCTGAAGGTGTTTTGGACTGCAACTCCCACCTTTCCTAACAGCCTCAGGCCCCTTCCTTTTCCCCCTCAGCCGCTTAAGCGGCTGAGGGGGAAAAGGAAAGGGCCTGAGGCTGTTAGGAATGGTGGGAGTTGCAGTCCAAAACACCTTCAGGGGCAAAGTTTGCCCATGGGAGGAATGGCTGTTAGGAATGGTGGGAGTTGCAGTCCAAAACATCTGGAGGGACAAAGTTTGTTCATGCCTGGAATAGCTTATCCCCATCTCTTCCTATCCATCAGGTGCTGATCCCGAGGACGTAATCATTGGCGCCTTTAAAGTCCTGGACCCTGAGGGCAAGGGCACTGTGAAGAAGCAATTGTGAGTATCTCCCTTCTCATTTCACTTCCAACGACTGGACTGATTTGCATCTTAATACCAAGCCATAATTTGTCTGTTCTTGTACTCTCTTGCTATTTTGGATCAGTCAACTATGGTTTGCCTAGTGCAGTGGTTCTCAATCTGTGGGTCTCCAGGTGTTTTGACCTACAACTCCCAGAAATCTCAGCCAGTTTACCAGCTGTTAGGATTTCTGGGAGTTGAAGGCCAAAACATCTAGTGACCCACAGGTTGAGAAACACTGGCCTAGTGGATCACTATAGGTTTCCAATTAAGTTTTGGAGGGCACGTGCCAACAACATTGAACCTATTCCAATGTGAAAGTGTTCCAGTTGTTGAACCCAAAATTAGAAGTTAGAGCAAATTCATGATGTGAATGGCATGCAGTATGTGGAAGCGCTTGAGACCATACAGCAAACCATGTTTTGTGGTTGTGACATCTGAATTCTCCCACTGCTCTTAATTGGAAATAAGGCAAGTTTTGTGTGTGTGTGTCAGGAGCAACTTCAGAAACTGCAAGTCGCTTCTGGTATGAGAGAATTGGCCGTCTGCAAGGACGTTGCCCAGGGGATACCCAGATGATTTGACGTTTTTATCATCCTTTTGGAAGGCTTCTCTCATGTCCCCGCATGAGGAGCTGGAGTTGAAAGAGGGAGCTCATCCGCCTCTCCCTGGGTTCGAACGTGCAACCTGTCAGTCTTCAGTCCTGCAAGTGAGGTTAATATATCTGTGGAATAATGTCCAGGATGGGACGAAGAACTCCTGTGTCTGTAATCAGGGCTGGTTAACACCTCCCAACAAAGGATTTCCCCAGGAAGCAACCAACCAAGGCCATTTGATGCTAATCAAGGTGGCCAATTGCAACATTCACGCTTTTCCTAAACAGACAAGAGTTCTTTCTCCCACCCAGGACATTATTCCAGAGATATATAAACTTCACTTGCCTAGTTTCCAGCAGACCTCACAATGCCTGAGGATGCCTGCCATAGATGTGGGCGTAACGTCAGGAGATAATGCTTCTGGAACATGGCCATACAGCCCGGAAAACTCACAGCAACCCAGTGATTCCAGCCATGAAAGCCTTCGACGATACGAAGGGCCATTGGTATTTACTGGGGTTTGGTTTGGGATCCTTTTTGGATGCCAATTTAGTGAAAGCTCAAGCCAAACAATATATATAATGGCATACTAAAATGGTCTCTTATATAAAGTGTTAAAATCAAGCATTGTTGGGGGGATGTTTTTTAAATATCCAGGAATCCTTGTAATGCACACTGTCTTCTTCTGTTTGCCCCACTACAGCTTGGAAGAACTTCTGACCACTCAGTGTGACAGGTTCACCCCAGAAGAGGTAAGGCACTAGGTCCTCATCAGTTGCTGTCCTAATCTATTCTTTACTTACCAATATTCATCTTGCTCATTCCTGTCTTCTCATTTTTCCTCCACGATGTTCTGCATGGGTTAGCATACTGAATTTAGGATGACATGCTACATTTGGAAGTTAAGCCCAACCCCAAAATCTTTTACTCATAAATGGATAATAAAAATAATTCTGAGTATGCTCATAAGGCTTTTCTGTCATCATATAATGGAAATAGATACCATATATACTCAACTATAAGCCAACCCGAATATAAGGCAAGGTACCTTATTTTACCACAAAAAAACTGGGAAAATGTATAGACTCAAGTATAAGCCGAGGGTGGCAAATGCAGCAGCTCCTGGTAAATTTCAAAATAAAAATAGATGCCAAGAAAATTACATTAATTGAGGCATTAATAGGTTAAATGTTTTTGAATCTTTGCATAAAACTGTAATTTAAGTTGTCCAACTCTGATTAAACCATTATTCTAACCTTCTTCAGTATAAATGTGCTTACGTTATCCTTCCAATAATAATAAGGTAAAATAATAAATGTAATAATAATAACAATAGAGTAAAATAATAATAATAATAATAATAATAATAATAATAATAATAATAAATACAGTAAAATAATAAATGTTATAATACTAGAGTAAATAATAAATGTAATAATAAATTATGTATTTATTTATTTATTTCACAGTTTTCTATACCGAGCTTCTCAACCTCATTGAGGGACTCAGCCCGGTTTCCAGCCATAAAAAACATATACACTCATTAAAATATCATATATCACAATTACAAAAACAACTTTAAAAACACTATATATAAAACTACAGTGGTCAGTCGTCCTATTAAGATGGATCTACATCAATTTCCATCCAGGGTCCTATGGTGTTCTCTCATTCATCGAAGGCTGAGAGTAAAATAAATGTAATAATAAAATAAATAGAGTAAAATAAATGTAATAATAATAGAATAAATAATAAATGTAATAATAACAAAAATAGAGTAAAATAATAAATGTAATAATAATAGAGTAAATCAATAAATGTAATAAAATAATAGTAATATAGTAAAATAATGCAAATGTTACAATAGAGTAAAATAATAAATAGAATAATAGAATAAAATAATAAATGTAATAATAGAGTAAAATAATAAATGTAATAATAAAAGTAAAATAATGTAAATGTAATAATAATAATTAATATAGTAAAATAATAAATGTTATAATAATAATAATAATAATAATAATAATAACAGAGTAAAATGATAAATAACTTTGAGGCAAGGGGGGCTTTTTCAGCCTGAAAAAAAGGCTGAAAAACTCAGCTTATACTCGAGTATATACAATAGGTACATGTCAAACGGAAGGAGACATGGAATAGCCATAGTAGATTTTAAGGAGGGGCATATCTTGTAATATTATTATTAAATAGAACTCTTTTTGAAGAGGACTCTTTGTTCCTTATGCTCTCCTTCCACCTTTTTAGTATTCTTTTTTTTAAAAAAAATGCAGATAAAAAGCCCCCAAATCTAATTTTCACCCTCTTTTCTCTCTCTCGCAGATCAAGAACATGTGGCAAGCCTTCCCCCCAGATGTAGCCGGCAACGTTGACTACAAGAACATTTGCTATGTCATCACACACGGAGAGGACAAGGAAGGGGAATAAGCGCTCCCCGTTTCCCACCCTTGCTCTGTGGGGGAATCCACCCAAAGACCCCCAGGCTGGGGAAGTTCCCCTTATGCTGGTCCCGGATGATCCACACACTTTTGTACCCCAACAGTATACATGTGAATCCGTTATTTATTACGATTATTATTATTATTTGGGGAAGGAAAAATATGCCTCCCCAAAGCCAATCTCCTGCCCACCTCAATTAGTCTTAACCTAACTGGGACCTTCCTCTGTAAAATGTCTTAATAAAGATGAGGACAGCTCTGTTTCTAATGCTCCTGTTGTTATAGTCTGTCTGTCTGTCAGAAAGGAAGAGTGAGTCGTGACATGATAGATATCTTTACAAAGCTGAAGGGATAGAGCATAATAGGCATCAGTTATGTTCGCAAGTGATTCACAGAGTTAACATTTTTCAGCTTTGGTAGAAAATCAAACATCAGCTCCTCTCCTTACTTTGGGTTGCTTAAAAAGGGAAAACATAAACATGCTGAGTATCCCTTATTCAAAAGACTTCGGACCAGAAGCATTTGAGGTTTCTGATTTGATTTCGGAATTTACATATACTGTCCAAAGTGAGCTATCTTGGAGGTGGGACCCAAGTCTAAAAGTAAGACTCATGTGTGTCTCATCTACATCTTAGACCACTGTTTCTCAACCTTCCTGATGCCGTGACCCATTAATACAATTCCTCATGTTGTGGTGACCCCCAACCATAACATTATTTTCATTGCTAATTCATAACTGTAATCTTGCTACTGTTATGAATTGTAATGCAAATATCTGATATGCAGGATGTATTTTCGTTCACGGTCCAAATTTGGCACAAATACCCGATACACCCAAATTTGAATACTGGTGGGGCTGAGGGGCATTGATTTTGCCATTTGGGAGTTGTAGTTGCTGGGATTTATAATTCACCTACAATCAAAGAGCATTCTGTACTCCACCAATGATGGAATTGAACCAAACTTGGCACACAGAACTCCCATGACTAACAGGAAATACTGGAAGGGTTTGCTGGGCATTGACTTTGAGTTTAGGAGTTGTAGGTCACCTACATCCAGAGAGCACTGACGTTTCAAACAATGATACGAAGGTGGAATAAAAAGTAATGCCTCCACCTTCGTAACTCCTCAACTGATGGTAGTACTGGTATGCGGCAGGTACTGCCTTGTTCAGTAGACTCTCTTCTACAGTTCCATTTTGGTGGGAAGCCTTAGCATTGAATGGTTGTGTTGTTAAAGTGCGAAGTATGGAACCCTGCGCAGATGGTCAGTCAATGCGACTTAAGCAATGTGAAGTCATTGAATTCTTTACAGCAGAAAGTGTCACCTCAACATCTTTACACTTACTCGCCAAATAACGCACAGTACTCACATCAACACAATCACCATAAACAACTTGCATTCTCTGATGAATCTCCTTTGGGGTGACACCTTCTGCTGTCAAGAATTAAATTACTGCACGTTGCTTAAGTCGCATTGACCAACCATCTGTGCAGGGTTCCATACTTCGCACTTTAACTTAGCAACACAACCGTTCAATGCTAAGGCTTCCCACCAAAATGGAACTGTAGAGTCTACTGAACAAGCCAGTACCTGCTGCATACCAGTACTGCCATCTGTTGAGTTACGAAAGTGGAGGCATTACTTTTCTTTCAACCCTCATAGATCTGGACCAAACTTGGCATGAATACTCAATATGCCCAAATGTGAACACTGGTAGAGTTTGAGGGAAATAGACCTTGACATTTGGGAGTTGTAGTTGCTGGGATTTATAGTTCACTTACAATCAAAGAGCATTCTGAACCCCACCAGTGATCAAATTGGGCCGAACTTCCCACACAGAACGTCCACGCCTTGAAGGAACTCTCTGGCACAAGCATCCCTCCAGCCTCGCACACTCTCCCTCTCCCACCCATGTGCACCACACTGCCATACGGCAAGCATGTCTGCTCCCCCCTCCCCACTTGGAGTCTCAGAAACAGCCCTCCCCACGGCTGAGAGGCCAGCCAATCACAGAGAAGGAGGGCTTTTGGTGGGGGATTTAGCCGTCTGTTTCCAAAAAGGAAAAGGACAGGCAGAAAGGTCTTCAGCCTTCTCTGCCAAAGGATTTCCTAAGACCATTTCTGATGGTCTTTGGACCATTTTCTGATGGTCTTTGGTGACCCCTCTGAAACTCCCTCATGACCCCTGCCCCAGGATTGAGAAATGCTGTCTTAGCTTGTAGATAAATTTATATAATTTTTTAAAAAATTGTGCACAGAACAAAGTTTGTGTACAATGAACACAGTGGGCAATTTTGGATTTCAGGATTCCATATAATGGATGTTCAACCCGTACACAGTTTGATAAATGGAAAACACCAAAGATATAATCCACCACCAACCCTTCCCCAACACAGTTCACCTACTACCTCCCTCTTAATTTCACTAAATCCTGCCATCTTGCAGGTTCAGAAGACAAAATTGCGCAGAGGTAGTTTGGGGACTGGCTCCCGGCTGATCTTGAGGGAGAAATCTACCACTTTGGCAGACTGTGTGAGGCATCCAAGGGAGACCACGTCAATACTGGGCCCCACAAACTGAGTTATGTTCTCCTCGGTGATTCCTCCACTGGCTTCGACTGTGACATGAGGGAAGGAAGCCTTCAGTGTTTTGGCTGTAGGGTGCAAGTCCTGCGGGGAAAAAAAACAAAGGTCAACAGGAACAGTCAAATCAAACACAATTCTGGGCACCACAATTGAAGGGAGATGTTGACCCTAAGCTGGAATGTGTCCAGAGGAGGGTGACTCAAATGATCAAGGGTCTGGAGAACAAGCCCTGTGAGGAGTGGCTTAAAGAGCTGGGCATTTTTAGCCTGAAGAAGAGAAGGCTGAGAGGAGACATGATGAGGGTCATGTATAAATATGTGAAGGAAAGTCATAGAATCATAGAATCAAAGAGTTGGAAGAGACCTCCTGGGCCATCCAGTCCAACCCCCTGCCAAGAAGCAGGAATATCGCATTCAAATCACCCCCGACAGATGGCCATCCAGCCTCTGTTTAAAAGCTTCCAAAGAAGGAACCTCCACCACACTCCGGGGCAGAGAGTTCCACTGCTGAACGGCTCTCACAATCAGGAGGGAGGAGACAAGGACGTGGAACAATGGCTTCAAACTACAGGAAAGGAGATTCCACCTGAACATGAGGAAGAACTTCCTAACTGTGAGAGCTGTTCAGCAGTGGAACTCTCTGCCCTGGAGTGTGGTGGAGGCTCCTTCTTTGGAGGCTTTTAAACGATGCTGGACGGCCATCTGTCGGGGTGCTTTGAATGCGGTTTTCCTGCTTCTTGGCAGGGGGTTGGATTGGATGGCCCATGAGGTCTCTTCCAACTCTATGATTCTAGGTGCATTTACACTGTAGAATTAATGCAGTTTGACACCACTTTAGCTGCCATGGGTTAATGCTATGGAATCAGGAGAGTTGTAGTTCTATTAGGCCTTTAGCCTTCTTTGTCAAGGAGTGCTGGTGCCCCCCTAGAAGTGAGGGAGTGTTGAAGTTCTTGTCCCAAAAGCAACCTTTGTGAGCTCTGGAGCTCTGGGATGCTTAGTTTTTAGCCATATAAATTGAGCTAATTAGTCTTTGATCACAAAGGTGAGGCCCAAAGCATCCCAAACACCTATGTAGACAGTCGGGTGAAAAGGCTCTTCTTTTGTTCAAACTTGGAAGAAAACCTACAATTAAAAGCCCATCCCTGCTAAGACAGTGTACTTCACTAAAACATACTTGTGTGCGCCTCTTTCAAATTGCTTTGCTATTTATCTTTGAGTATACAAAAGTGAGTATGCAAAAGTATATAAAAGTATCCAAAAGTGAGTATACAAAAGTATATAAAAGTATCCAAAAGTGAGTATACAAAAGGGGCCCCCTGGTGGTGCAGCAGGTTAACCTGCTGAGCTGCTGAACTTGCTGACCAAAAAGTTGGCAGTTCAAATCCAGGGGAGTGGGATGAGTTCCTGCTGTTAGGCTCAGCTTCTGCCAACCTAGCAGTTTGAAAACAGGCAAGTGTGAGTAGATCAATAGGTACCGCTCTGGCGGGAAAGTGCCAACGCTCCAGACAGTCATGCCAGCCACATGACCTTAGAGGTGTCTGCGGGCAACGCCGACTTCAGATTAGAAATGGAGATGAGCACCACCCTCCAGAGTTGGACACAACTAGACTTACTGTCAGGGGAAATCTTTACCTTTACCATACAAAAGTGATGCAAAAATATGCCAAATGAACAGAATCAAGTTGAGGAGCAATATCAGAGTTTCTGTTTGCAGAGAAATTCCACTGTGGAATTGTGCAATACTAGGAATTCTTAGCCAGAAAGCTAGAGACTCTACAAAATATGGATCCCAGGATTCAATGGAAAGGAACCAAGCCAGTTAAAGTCATATCAAAGTAATATTGTTGTATAGTGTGGAAATTGTTCCATTTCCTGGTGGTAGGTAGCAGAAACTTTGTGAGCAGCTAGCCATTTATATTAGTTCCTCACTTCTGGTGTTCTCGCTTTCTTTCTGTCTCTCACATACCAATATTTTGAATTGTGTTTCAAAATGGATAGTAATTTCAGTTTCCAAATCTATCCCCATCTTATCCTACGCAAGTACCTGAATGGTAAAATTGTCCAACATGATAATATCAGAACCACATTCCGCTGCTTCAAGAGCCTCCTCCAATGAGCGACACTCAACTTCTACCTTCAGGGCAAAACCTCCGACACGCCGGGCATTATGAACAGCCTGCAAGGAACCAAACCAAGTATTGGACAAGTATTGCAGTCAGTTCTTGTTGCCGTTTTGACTGGGAAAATGAAAACTTTAAGGTAGTATAGGCACCAGATCCCATTACATCTTGGAAGCTAAGCAGAAGTATTCCCTGCATAGAAAAACTCTATGAAATGGGCAAAATTCAGCCCTCCAGATGTTTTGGACTTCAACTCCCACAATTCCTAACAGCCCCCCAAATGACAAAATCAATCACCCAACCCCACCAGGATTCAAATTTGGGCGTATTGTGTATTTGTGCCAAATTTGGTCCAGTGAATGAAAATAAATCCTGCATATCAGATATTTATATTATTATTCATAACAGTAGCACAATTACAATAATGAAGTAGCAACTAAAATAATTTTACGGTTGGGGGTCACCACAACATGAGGAACTGCATTAAGGGGTCACGGCATTAGGAAGGTTGAGAAACACTGATGTAGGTGACCCTCCCATTTCAAGGGAATGGAAGTTCGAATTAGAGTGTATTCTTTTGAATTAATACTGCCATCACAGGTAACTTTGCTTTTGTCTTGCTCACCTGGGTGATACTTCCGGATGCCCATACGTGGTTGTCCTTCAACATGATGAGGCTCCCCAGATCGTAACGGTGGCAGGAAGCTCCTCCAACCAGAAGGGCATATTTCTCCGCAAGACGAAACCCAGGTGTGGTCTTCCTCGTCCCCGCCACCTCTCCATGCCATCCAACTTCTCGTGCTGCCCGGCAGGCTTTGGTTGCCAATGTGGCCACGCCGCTGCACCGGCCCAAACAGTTCAGAGCCACCCTTTCGCCCAGCAGGATGTCTTTCGCTTGCCCACGGACTTCGGCCACTCGTGTAATGGGTTCCACCCAAACCCCTTCCGACTGGAGCCACTCTACGGAGCAGCCCACTTCGGCAAAGATGGCCTCGAAGAATGGAAAGCCAGCCAAGACTCCTGGGGACTTGCAGAGGAGCACAGCACATTCTGGCCGGTTACCCACAGCATAACCACCATAGTCAAAACTGGGAGCATCTTCCTGCAACCAGTCCTTGGCCAGTTGGCGCAAGCGAGCAGTAGGGAGGAGGTGTGAAAAGTTTGGGTGGGAGGCCATGAAGACTAGAGAGAAGAAACCATTGAGATGTTGGCAAAGACATACCAGACCAAGCCCAACCTAGCAACCACTGATGGTGCTCCCTAGTAACAGGAATAAGGGATGAGTTTTGGTATCTCATTACAGAACAGGGGTGGAGATCACCTGATGCTATTGGATTGCAGTTCCCAGCATTCCTCATTACTGCATCTACTGGCTAGGGCTGCTAGGAGATGTACTTTGTCCACATGAAGTGAATCTGGCCATGATGGTCCACACTCTGGTTACATCCCGAATAGATTACTGCAATGCACTCTATGTGGGGTTGCCTTTGAAGACTATTCAGAAACTTCAACTAGTCCAACGGGTGGCAGCCAGACTACTCACTGAAGCAGCATATAGGGAGCATACCACCCCACTGTTGTGTCAGCTCCACTGGCTGCCGGTCCATTTCCGAGCACAATTCAAAGTGCTGGTCTTGGCCTATAAAGCCCTATACGGTTCCGCCCAGCTTAATTATCCGAAAGTATTTCCCTCTATGTTCTACCTCATAGCCTAAGATCGTCCAGGGAGGTCCTGCTCTCGGTCCCACCAGCTTTGCAAACGCGTTTGGCAGGGCCAAGGGACAGGGCCTTCTCAGTCGTGACCCTCCGTCTGTGGAACTCGCTCCCCAGCGAGATTAGGTCAGCTTCATCCCTCCTTTCTTTTAGGAAAAAACTGAAATCATGGTTCTGGGACCAGGCCTTTGGACAGCAGGCACAGCAGCACTTGGAGGTTGAACTGGACTGGAAAATGTTATATGGCTGATTGGATTGGGCCCGGTCCTGTTCAACATCTTTATTAATGACTTAGATGAAGGGCTAGAAGGCATGATCATCAAGTTTGCAGACGACACCAAATTGGGAGGGATAGCCAATAGTCCAGAGGACAGGAGCAGAATTCAAAACGATCTTGACAGATTAGAGAGATGGGCCAAAACTAACAAAATGAAGTTCAACAGTGACAAATGCAAGATACTCCACTTTGGCAGAAAAAATGAAATGCAAAGATACAGAATGGGGGACGCCTGGCTCGAGAGCAGTACGTGTGAAAAAGATCTTGGAGTCCTGGTGGACAACAAGTTAAACATGAGCCAACAATGTGATGTGGCGGCAAAAAAAGCCAATGGGACTTTGGCCTGCATCAATAGAAGCATAGTGTCTAGATCTAAGGAAGTAATGCTGCCCCTCTATTCTGCTTTGGTTAGACCACATCTGGAATATTGTGTCCAATTCTGGGCACTACAATTCAAGAGAGATGTTGACAAGCTGGAAAGTGTCCAGAGGAGGGCGACTAAAATGATCAAGGGTCTGGAGAACAAGCCCTATGAGGAGCGGCTTAGGGAACTGGGCATGTTTAGCCTGAAGAAGAGAAGGCTGAGAGGAGATATGATAGCCATGTATAAATATGTGAGAGGAAGCCACAGGGAGGAGGGAGCAAGCTTGTTTTCTGCTTCCTTGGAGACTAGGACGCGGAACAATGGCTTCAAACTACAAGAGAGGAGATTCCATCTGAACATTAGGAAGAACTTCCTGACTGTGAGAGCCGTTCAGCAGTGGAACTCCCTGCCCCGGAGTGTGGTGGAGGCTCCTTCTTTGGAAGCTTTTAAGCAGAGGCTGGATGGCCATTTGTCAGGGGTGATTTGAATGCAATATTCCTGCTTCTTGGCAGGGGGTTGGACTGGATGGCCCATGAGGTCTCTTCCAACTCTATGATTCTATGATTCTATGATTCTATGATTCTATGATAATAATGTTTTAAATTGATTTTAACTTACTGTTTTATTTACTGTTTCAAATTGTTGTTATATCTGTTATAATTGTTTTGTACGTTGTGGCATCAAATTGTTGCCAGTGTAAGCTGTTCTGAGTCCCGCCCTTGGGGGTAGAGGAGGGCGGGGTGGAAATGTTGGAAATAAATAAATAATAACAAAAGTAGCATTTCTTGATTTCAGTAAGGCCTTCAACAAAGTCCTCCATGACCTTCTTGCCAGGCAATGCTACAATTAAGTGGATCTGTGATTGGTTAAGGGACTGAACCCAAAGGGTGCTCACCAATGGTTTCTCTTGATCTTGGAAATAAGCGACTAGTGGAGTACCGCAGAGTTTGGTCCTGGCCCAGTTCTGCTCAACATCTTTATTAATGACTTGGATGTTTATCAAATTTGCAGATGACACCAAATTAGGAGGGATAGCTAATACTCCAGAGGGCAGGATCAGAATTCAAAATGACTTTAACATATTAGAGAGCTGTGTTGGGCAAGTGGGCTTATTAACAAAAGACCCTCCTCAGAGTAACCTGGGCACAGGGGTCCACAAACTTTATAAACAGAGGGCCAGGTCACAGTCCCTCAAACTGTTGGAGGGGCGGATTATAATTTGAAGAAAACATGAATGAATTCCTATGCACACTGCACACATATTATTTGTAGTGGAAAAAACACTTGAAAATAATACAATAATTAAAACTAAGAACAATTTTAAGTAATATAAACTTATTAGTATTTCAATGGGAAGTGTGGGCCTGCTTTTGGCTGATGAGATAGGATTGTTGTTGTTGTTGTTGTTGTTGTTGTTGTTGTGTGTTTTCAAGTCATTTCACATTTAGGTTGACCCTGAGCAAGGGCCAGGTAAATTACCTTGGAGGGCCATATTTGGCCCTCGTGCCTTAGTTTGAGGACCCGTGTATTTGCAGCAGCGTGACCCAGCACCAGTAGCCCAAAGTGATAAAAAAAGAGAACAAAAACACAGAGACTAATGTTATCTCTTCTACAGGAGGCTTTTCTTTGTAGTAAAATAATATGGTTGCACTATTTACAAGAACTAAGTTTCCATAATACAAATAAACAAATACATAGTAGATTTACACACAGCAGCTTTCACACTGGAGCTTTTTCACACAGGGCTTCTCTCACACAGAGGCTTACCTCACACTCCTCAAGATGACACTAACTTTGGTCTACTAACTCTAACAATCTTGGCTGACTAACTCTTTCAGTGCTTGAGTCACACTTTTGTGATCAAAAATACCTGATTAATGTATTGTCAAAGGCTTTCATGGCCGGAATCACTGGGTTGTTGTAGGTTTTTTCGGGCTATATGGCCATGGTCTAGAGGCATTATCCCCTGACATTTCGCCTGCATTTATGGCAAGCATCCTCAGAGGTAGTGAGGTCTGTTGGAACTAGGAAAAAGGGGTTTATATATCTGTGGAATGACCGGGGTGGGGCAAAGGATTCTTGTCTGCTGGAGCTAGGTGTGAATGTTTCAACTGACCACCTTGATTAGCATATAATGGCTTGACAGTGCCTAGAGCAAACTTTTGTTGAGAGGTGATTAGATGTCCTTGTTTGTTTCCTCTCTGTTGTTCTGCTGTTGTAATTTTAGAGTTTTTTTAAATACTGAGAACACAGTAATGCTGGACCACTCTCAAAACCACCATGTCAGACTACACAGAGAAGCCATTGAAATACACAAGCATATGGACAATTCCAACAAAAAGGAGGAAACCATGAAAATGAACAAAATCTGGCTACCAGTATATTTAATATTTCTGACAAGCTGGGCCAAAACTAACAACATCAATTTCAACAAGGACAAATGTAAGATAGTACACTTAGGCAGAAAAAATGAACTGCATAGATACAGGATGGGTGGTGCCTGGATCGACAACAATCCACGTGAGAAAGATCGTGGACAACAAGTTGAGCATGAGCCAACAGTGTGATGCAGCAGCTTAAAAAGCCAATGGGATTTTGGGCTGCATCAAAAGGAGTATCGTGTTTCTAGGTCGAGGGAAGTCATTGTGCCTTTGTATTCTGCTTTGGTTAGACCTCACCTGGAATACTGTGTCCAATTCCGGGCCCCACAGTTCAAAAGAGATATTGACAAGCTGGAAGGCATCCGGAGAAGGGCAACTAAAATGACCAGAGGTCTGGAGACTATACATCCCTCTGAGAAGTGTCTGAAAGAGCTGGGAATGTTTAGCTTGCAGACAGGGGCGGCTCAACCCACTATGCATTTGTAGTATAGTTGATTTTGCCCAGGGGCGCTCTTGAGGCGCTCTTGGGGGAAAATAGACCTTGACATATGTGAGTTGTAGTTACTGGGATGTATAGTTCACCTACAATCAATGAGCATTCTGAACTCCACCAATGAAAATTACCTAGGACCACCTCTGCTTGCAGAAGAGAAGGTTGAGAGGAGACATGATAGTTATGTATAAATATGTGAAAGGAGGCCATATAAAAATGAATGCTGGTGTCTCAACAAACTACAGCTCCCCTGATTCCATAGCACTGAGCCTTGGCAGTTAAAGTAGTATCAAACTGCATTAATTCTATAGTGTAGATGCACCCAATGAATTAAGACTAGGTGCACTTCCCATTTATCTACAGAGAAAAGAAGAGACAATAAGGCAGGCTTTCCTGGGGAGATATAATGGCTTTCCATTTAATGATCCTTTTACGCCTTCCATGTCCAAAGGGACTTGAGTTGCAGCTAATTTTAAAAAGGCCAGTGTGCCGGTCACTTACCCAAAGAGCCAGGCTCCACGATGTCTCTCTGCAACTTCTTCCTCTTGCACAACTGGTTGCACGAGACACATTTCCTGCATTCCTGAGGGGTGGGAGGCAGCCCTGTGAGGGGTGGGATTAGGGATACAATCAGGATTTTTTTTGTTGCATTTTGGCACTTTGGACCCCTCACCTGTTTACTTGCAGAAATGGCCTTTCTCCCCCACAAGTCACAGCTGCAGCTCAAACCGAATGTAAACTTTACTTCGCTAGCCTTGCAGATTCCTATCTCTCACAGAAATGAAGAAACAGACCTCTAGACAACTTGGAGCGCATCTACATTGTAGAATAATGCAGTTTCACGCCACTTTAATTGCCATGGCTCAATGCTGTGGAATCCTTGGAGTTGATGTTTGGGAGGCAACAGCCCCCTTTGACAGAGAAGGCTAAATACCTTGTAAAGCAACTCCCCTGATTCCATAGCATTGAGCCGTGGCATTTAAAGTGGTGTCAAAATGCATTAATTCTACAGTGTAGACATACTTCTAGAAACATTAAGAGAGCCACAATTAAAGCTTTTCTTCTAGAGCTCAACAAAACAGCTGGTAATGGAACACGAGGCCAAAGTACATGAGCCGTAGCTTGTGTCCCGAATCCCAATTTGTGTCTTGAGTTTGCTATTTATGTATTTACTTTATTTATACCTCGCCTTTCTCACCCCTAAGGAGCCTTAGAGAAGTCTACAAATTATGGCAAAAATTCAAATAATGGCAACATACACACAACAATAAAAATACCGTATCAAATAATAAACAGTTAAACATATAAATACAATAAAACAGTTTTAAAACCTACATAGCACCGAGTCTTGATGTTCCATACTACTTGATTTTCCCACGATTATTATTAAAATGCTAGGTTGAGGTCGAATTCTGTATTACCCTACTCCCCGAACACCTGTGTACAAAGCCAGGTCTTTAACTTTTTCCTGAAGACCAAGAAGGAGGGGGGCAGTCTGATGTCACTGGGGAGGGAGTTCCACAGCCGAGGCGCCACCGCTGAGAAGGCCCTGTCTCTCGTACCCACCAGTCACACTTGTGAAGGGGGTGGGACTGAGAGCAGGGCCTCTCCAGCTAATCTTAAAACTCTAGTTGACTCATAAAGGGAGATACGTTTGGACAGGTATTTTGGACCAGAACCATTTAGGGCTTTATAGGCCAAAGCCAGCACTTTGAATTGAGCTGGGTAGCAAACTGGCAGTCCGTGGAGCTCACATAACAGGGCGTTGTATGCCGTTCCAGTAAGAAATGTAGCTGCCGCCCATTGGACTACTTGGAACTTCCAGACAGTCTTCAGAGGCAGCCCCATGTAGAGCGCATTGCAGTAGTCTATTCGAGACGTAACAAGAGCATGAACCACCACGGCCAAGTCTGACTTCTCAAGGTACAGACACAGCTGGCACATAGTTTTAATTGTGCAAAGCTCCCTCAGCCACAGCCGAAACCTGAGGTTCCAGGCTCAGAGATGACTTCAGGATCACTCCCAAGCTGCGAACCTGCGTCTTCAGGAGGAGTGTAACCCCATCCAGCACAGGCTGTAACCCTATACCCTAGGCCGGATTTTAGAACAGCTGGTAAATCACCAGTAACAATAAGATCAACCAACCGAAAGGTTGTCAGTTCGAAGCCCCAGGTCGCTGTGAGCACCCGACTGTCAGCCCAGCTCACTGTTTACCTAAGCAGTTTGAAAACAGCTTAGAGCTATAAGTAAAGAAATTATGTACCTCTAAAAAGCAGAAGAGCTATTTTACGACACCATAAAAGAAAAGGATCAGAAAAATGCCTGATGACTAAAAGAAAGGAGGAAGGCCTGATGGCTCCTCATCATAGAGGATGGAGCAACATTACCCCTCTGTGGCTGGATTTGAGCACCAAAAAGCTGGATGTCAACACAACATACCTCCTTTCTGTTTCTGTCCTGTTTGTCCTAATGGCATTATGCCGTGTATATGTACTGTGATCTGCCCCAAGTCCCCTTGGGGGGATAGGGCTGAATAGAAATAAAGTATTATTATTATTATTATTATTATTATTATTTACCATTTCGACTGACCAGGAGTATCTCCATCTTGTCTGGATTCAATTTCAAATTGTTCACCCTCATCCAGACCTCATCAATTTTTGCTAAGAGTTCCAAGGTTTTCCCATAAATTGGATCTACACTGCCATATAATGCAGTTCAAACACTGTCATATAATGCAGTTCAAACTGCATTACATGGCAGTGTAGACCCAGCCAAAGATGATGATGCTGTGCCTATAAGAGCTTGCCAATCAAAAATTAAGCATAACAGAGAAACCTTATCCTTCCACACTACACAGTTATAGCACTTTGATACCACTTTAACTGCAATGACTTTAATCGGTTGGATCCAGGCATTTGTAGTTTTGTAAGATATTGTAAGAGCAATGTCCAGTCTTGATAAAATAGTGAAGAGTAGAGACATCAGACTGGCAACAAAGCTCCGCCTAGTCAAAGCCATGGTATTCCCTGTAGTCACCTACGGATGTGAGAGCTGGACCTTTGGGAAGGCTGAGCGAAGGAAGAGAGATGCTTTTGAGCTGTGGTGTTAGAGGAAAGTTCTGAGAGTGCCTTGGACTGCGAGAAGATACAACCAGTCCATCCTCCAGGAAATAAAGCCCGGCTGCTCACTGGAGGGAAAGATACTAGAGACAAAGTTGAAGTACTTTGGCCACATCATGAGGAGACAGCAAAGCCTAGAGAAGACAATGATGCTGGGGAAAGTGGAAGGCAAAAGGAAGAGGGGCCAACCAAGGGCAAGATGGATGGATGGCATCCTTGAAGTGACTGGACTGACCTTGAAGGAGCTGGGGGTGGTGACGGCCGACAGGGAGCTCTGGCGTGGGCTGGTCCATGAGGTCACAAAGAGTTGGAGACGACTGAACGAATGAACAACAACAAAGATATTGAAAATTCTCTGCCAAAAAGCTTTAGGACATTCCCCAATCACAAACTCCAGTTTTTCATTAGATGGAATCATTGCAGCTAAAGTGGGATAATACTGCTGTAACTGTATGTGAATGAGTCCTTTGTCCCATTTTTAAGGCAGCAAATTGTCTTCCTCTCATATATCATCCCAGTCTTTCAGTTCCTCTTATCCAGCAATATTCCTGCTTCTTGACAGAATGGGGTTGGACTGGATGGCCCATGAGGTCTCTTCTAACTCTTTGATTCTATGATTCCAGATGTATTTGCATTTTCTCTTAATGTTTGTGAACAATCTTTTCCTGCAAATTATACATGCAAACACCATCTGGGTCATCACGTTTCCTATTGGCTGATCTTGCTGCCAGTCTAAAGAATAAAAACATTGCCTTGTCCCGCCCCTTCCTTCCATCCCTATTGTGTACAGTGATCTTCACAAAGCCTGCCTCCAGCAGCCTCTGATTGGGTGACAGATGCTTCCGTCATAGCCGTGTTATCCAATTAGAGCTCACCTGAATGCCTACTTTTTGATTGGTGCGCATTGGGGGTTCTATCTGTGTGTTGAACCCGGGAAAAAAACCACGTGGCTCGTTGAAAGTAAGTGGGGTTTTTTTGCGTGTATTTTTTTCCCATTAGGTGATCCAGTGCAATTAAGGTAGGTTATGTTTGTGATTCTTTCTGCTGCTATTTCTTGCTTCCTTGTGTAATTAATCCATTATTTGTATTTAAATAATTTCTTATTAATTATACAATAAACACACCATACACTATCAATGTAAACACACTAAAATTAGTAAATACTCCTCAAACACCTTCAGCTTAGTTTTCTCAATTCTCATCTTTGTTGTCTAATCATAGTTTTTTTCAAAACCACAAATATATAAATTGTTTTTGGCATGAAATTAGATATTTACCTTTAAAAAAATAATATAATCTGCTGTATTATCCTCTTATATAGGACAAAATTCATTTGACTGCTTCCAAATTCTGCCCCAAGTTAACCAATTACAGATTGTGATGCCATAACATTTCCCAATCTCACAAATAAAAGGGAAAAAAGGATATCAATCTATTAATTCTTCTCAGTTCTGTTTGCCTTATCAATGCTCTTCTGTTCTATTATTAAACTATTATTTGTTATCATTCTATTTATTTATATACCCCTTTTCAAAGAGACTCAAAGCAGTGAACAGTGGTGGAAACAATAGAAGTTATATCAGGCATGGGCAAACTTTGGCCCTCCAGGTGTTTTGGACTTCAACTCCCACAATTCCTAACAGCCTACCGGCTGTTAGGAATTGTGGTAGTTGAAGTCCAAAACACCTGGAGGGCCAAAGTTTGCCCATGCCTGGGTTATATCCTGCCTTTTTTCTTGTCTCTCTTTTTGGGTGCATCTACATCATTGTTTCTCAACCTGGGAGCCGGGACAACTGGGGGGGGGGGTGTCGTGAGGGGGTGTCAGAGGGGTCACTAAAGACCCCTCTCACAAACATAACCTACCTGTTGGTCATGGGAATTCTGTGTGGGAAGTTTGACCCAATTCTATCATCAATAGGGTTCAGAATTCTGTTTGATTGTAGGTGAACTATAAATCCCAGCAATTACAACTCCCAAATGTCAAGGTCTATTTTCCCCAAACTCCCATCAGTTTTCACATTTGAGCATATTGAGTATTCGTGCCAAGTTTGGTCCAGATCTATTGTTGTTTAAGTCCACAGTGTGCTCTGGATGTAGATGAACTACAGCTCCAAAACTCAAGGCCAATGCCCACCAAACCCTTCCAGTATTTTCTGTTGATCGTGGGAATTCTGTGTGCCAAGTTTGGTTCAATTCCATCGTTGGTTGAGCTCAGAATTCTCTTTCATTGTTAACTATAAAACCCAGTACCTACAACTCCCAAATGTCCAGTCCAATTCCTCTCAAAAACGAGCAGTATTCAAATTCGGGCATATCAAGTATGCATGCCAAGTTTGGTCCAGATCCTTTTTGTTTGCATTCACGGTGCACGACTACAACTCTCAAATGACATAGTCCAGTGAATGAAAATACATCCTGCATATCCTATATTTATATATTACGATTCATAACAATAGCAAAATTCCAGTTGTGAAGTAGCAACAAAAATAATTTTATGGTTCGGGGTCACCACAACATGAGAAACCGTATTAAGGAGTTGCAGCATCCGCTGGGAAGTAGCAACCAACAGTGAAAGGACCAAGGCAGAGACATCTCCAGCTCATCCCCTGTTTGGATATTAGCCAGCACGTCAACGATTTAAATCAAGAAATAGTTTTCTAAGATCTACAGAGACACTCGCTGGAACACCTCAGCAAGTGAGAGTCCAAAAGTGGCAGGACCAAACCTAGAACCTCAATCAATGGCTGATACCAAATGAGAGACTCCCTCCTGGGCACACAGAGGACTGGGCGACTTGGAAGGCACAGAACAGACTGTGCTCTGGCACCACAAGATGCAGAGCCAACCTTAAGAAATGGGGCCACAAAGTGGAATCCACGACATGCGGGTGTGGAGAAGAGCAAACCACTGACCACCTGCTGCAATGCAACCTGAGCCCTGCTACATTCACAATGGAGGGCCTTCTTGCGACAACACCAGAGGCACTCCAAGTGGCAAGCTTGGAGGGCATTTAATCAACTACCAAGCTTGCAAATTTTGTGTTTTGTTTGTTTGTTTAAAAAAATGCAATGCAGCTGTTTGGTCTGCCCCTGACATGATAAATAAAAGCACAAGGAAGGTTGTGCACTAGGAAGGAAGCAGTGAACAGTGGTGGAAACAATACAGGTTATAGCAGGCAAAGGCAAACTTTGGCCTTTCAGGTGTTTTGGACTTCAACTCCCACAATTTCTAACAGCTGGGAGTTGAAGTCCGAATCACCTGGAGGGCCAAGGTTTGCCCATGTCTGGATTATATTCTGCCTCATGTCCCTCTCATTGGGTGCACCTATACTATAGAATTAATGCAGTTTGGACACCACTTTAACTTTAATGACTCAATGCTGTTGAGGCCTGGGATGTGAAGTTTGGTGATACACCAGCAAATATACCCAGAGATGGCTGGAGAACTTGTGAAACTACAATTCCCATGATTCCATAGCATTAAGCCATGGTAGTCCCAAGTGGTGTCAAACTTTACTAGTTCTGTAGTGTAGATGGCACTCTATTCTCACAACAACATTGCAAGGTAGGTCAGGCTGAGAGAAAAGACTCGTTTGAACATTTATGGGTCTTCAAATCATTCACTTAGCTCAAGGATTTCTTGGTTAAGAGAGCGTGATTTCACCAAGGTAATTCAGTGGGCTTTGTCGCCAATACGTGGGGATTCAAACTCTGGGTTATATATAGGGTGCATCTACACTATAAAATTAATGCAGTTTGAAATAATTTTAATTGCTGCGGCTCAGTGTTATGGAATCCTGGGAGTTGTAGTTTGGCGGGACATCACTCTTTGGCAGAGAAAATTTAAGACCTTCTAAAATTACAACTTTCTGCTGAACTTGCTGACCGGAATCTATGGGACAGGGTGAGCTCCTGTTGTTAGCTCCAGCTTCTGCCAACCTAGCAGTTCATAAACATGCAAATGTGAGTAGATCAATAGATACCACTTCGGCGGGAAGATACGGTGCTCCATGCAGTTATGCCAGCCACATGACCTTGGAGGTGTTTATGGACAACACCGGCTCTTCGACTTAGAAATGGAGGTGAGCACCACCCCGGAGTCGGACTCAACTAAACTTAATGTCAAACCTTTACCTTAAAACTACAACTTTCAGGATTCCATAGCATTGAACCATGGCAGTTAAAGTGATGTTAAGCTGCAATCATTCAATGCCAACCAGACTGCTAGGACTTGTAGTTCAACAGACCACATGATTCTCACCCCTGGTTTTCTAAAGTCAGCCTGTCTCCTTCCTTGCAGGTCTGCCAATGATGACATCATGCAAGAGAGACAAAGACGAGGAAAAGTACTGCAGAGACTGGGAGAAGGAGAAGGATTTGAAGGACTGGGTTCGGCCAGTTGTGGGAGATGAGAGATTGGCAGCCTGCAGGGTCTGTGAGTCTGAGATGAAGGCCAACTATGATGTCCTCCAGCAGCACATGGTCACCAGCAAACATCAAGCGTGTGCCACTCCAGGATGTGCGACCGCCCTTGATAATGCAAGACTTAGCATTTCAAAGAATTGTAGTAATACCTTGATGGAGACCAAGGTAATGACTGGCGTCTATGCCTTAGTGAATTGTGTGTTTGCATAATAATAATAATAATAATAATAATAATAATAATTCATTTATTATTAGTCTTTCCTGCCAAAGAGTGCTGGGGCCTCACCAAGCTACAACTCCCAGGATTCCATAGCATTGAGCCATGGCAGTTAAAGTAGTGTCAAACTGAATTAATTCTACAGTGTTGTAGATTCACCCTCAGTGTTTCATAAATACAAATGTATATTAATTGGTAAAAACAATTTTCCTATAAGGTAAAGATAAAGATGTTCAACTTTGGGGGTGGTGCTCATGTCCATTTCTAAGCCGAAGAGCCAACGTTATCCATAGACACCTCCCAGGTCATGTGGCCAGCATTACTGCATGGAGTGCCATTATCTTCCTGCCGAAGTGGTACCTATTGATCAAGTCACATTTGTATGTTTTCAAACTGCTAGGTTGGCAGAAGCTGGGGCTAACAACAGGAGCTCATCCTGCTCCCCGGATTCGAACTGCCAACCTTTTGGTCAGCAAGTTCAGCAGCTCAGTGCACCACTGGGGGGGCCAATTTTCCTATAGTATTATTTATTTACCACATGTATCCCCCCTTTCTCACCATGGAAGGGACTCAGAACGGCCTTACAATAGGCAACAATTCAATGCCACATAAGTACATAAAATAAAATAAACAAATATATTAAAATCCAAAACCTTAAAAACATCAACATTAAAACCAATAATTAAAATGTAAAATGGTTGCACAAGGTATTTCATCACCACTACAGGAATAATCAGGCTCCTTAGATTGGTTGAAAGTAAAGGATATTTATTTTATTAATATTTCTGAACAAGAAAACTTTTGTAAATTCCTATGAATGTAAATATGCAATAAGCTAGGCATCTAATAATTTTTGTTAAAGGTAAAAATATCAGTATAAAATGATAAAATGCATCATTTGCTTTACATTTTTATATTGAAATCAGAGTTTGTGTTGGCAGTATTCCAAATGCTCCTTACAGTGTACTGAATTGCTCCCAACTCCACCCTAGTATTTGCAGCCTTTACCCTATCCCAATTGCCCATTTTCTGATGAAAAAGGGAATTACATCTGTTGGAAGTCCCCAGAAGAGTGTTGATCCTTATATTTCCAGTCCATTTTACTTCCCAGTTAAGATTGGGAATCAAGAAAATTAAAATACCATACAAGAAACAATCAGACATTCCAGACAAAAAACAATCAGGACAAGCTAATCACCTCCCAACAAAGGATTTCCCCAGGCAGTAATAAGCCAGACCTTGAAACTGCTGTGCCATTAAATGCTAATCAAGGTGGCCAATTGCAACATTTACACATACATCAAACAGACAAAAGGCCTTTCTCCCACCATGGACATTCCCCAGATATATAAACCTCACTTGCCTAGTTTCCAGCACCTGAGAACCTCTGAGGATGCCTGCCATAGATGGAGGTGAAAAGTCAGAAGAGAATGCTTCTAGAACATGGCCATACAGCCCGGAAAACTCACAACAACCCAGTGATTCTGGCCATGCAAATCCTCAACAATACATTAAAACACCATAGTTTAGTTCAGCAGAGTAATTAAGGCAGTGGTTCTCTACCAGTGGGTCCCAAGATGTTTTGGCTGTCAGCTCCCAGAAATCCTAACAGTTGGTAAACTGGCTGGGATTTCTGGGAGTTGTGGGCCAAAACACCTGGGGACCCATAGGTTGAGAACTGCTGAACAAAGGGATATGGAATGGCCTTCAAATCAAGACCAGCCAAGATAGTATCAACAAAAAGTGCCAGGGTCTCTGTGGGGTCTCCATAAGTCAGAAATGACCTGGAGCATACAACCACAAGAATAAATAGTCTTGGGAACAAAACAGCAGAGCTCAGAACTATTATAATAGCTAATGTCTTGGGATTAGCTGTCTAGTGTAACTTTATTCTATGACCCAAAAAGATTCTGGTTTATTGAGTAGGGAATAAGATGCCAGTGCTTGGCTTTGACCTACTTTGCTGCTAGTTTAGGCTTGCAACACCAAATAGTATGCTGGCCAATTTTAAGTTGGCAATAGAAACTGGCGAGAAATGTTTTCCTTACGTTTTCTGTTGTTCTGATTTTTCATTCAGGGATTGCGCTCGTCAGCTTGTTCACAGAAGACAAAAGCAGAGGAAACAGATAAGGCATCGGTGCACAACGGGCTCGGAAATGCAACAGAGTCTTTTCGGTTCAGCCCTGAACCCACCTTGGAAGACATGTGAGAACCCTCACTCCACCCCATGCACACCCCATTCACTGTGTCTCTAGCACAGTGGTTCCCAGACTTTTTTTGACCAGGGACCACGCTCCAACATTAGTACCAAAAGGGTTACGAATCCGTTTTTGGTCAACTTTAGATTTGGTTTGGTTATTTGGGTTGCTGATTTAGAAATTTGCATTGGATAGACCACATCAGCTCTAGTTTCTGATACAGAATATATGCCATCCAGTAGTCGCTATCTGCTCACCCACAAAAAATCATATTTAATAAGCCTCAGCACTATGAGAGGGTTGTGCAAGACTAGTAACTTGTAGTAACAGTAAGGCCACAGACCATATTTTAGTTCTTGCGGACCACTGGTGGTCCATGAACCACAGGTTGGAAATCACTTCTCTAGGCTCTTCCTCAGTTCCTCCCTTTCTTTTGATTTGCATCCTGCAGAATTCTCTTCAGTCTTGAGCTCTGTGTAAATTCTTCCATTGTCCATTCCGGCCCTGATCGCTGTCTTTTTGTTATGTTTCCCACAGTCGCAAGCTCCAGATTGCATTTACAGCAGAGCGTGGTTGGGGAAAGTATCACCAGCCTCGAAACCTCCTTCTTGCACTCGTTGGGGAAGTTGGAGAGTTGGCAGAACTCTTGTAAGTATGGACTTTAGAGCTGCAGGTTGGACCTTGGAAGTGTTTTGTCTTTCTGGACAACAAGATCAGTTGATATTTTTAGTCCAGAAAAGTAATATTTCCAAGCTTTGAAACTAATAGGACAGACCAAGTGGTACTTTACTGGGTAATACCAGAACAACTTTGGGAATATCTCATGGGTCTGTTGAAGCCTTTCTCACATAACAAAGTCATTCCAATAGAAAGTTCCATCTCTTTCCTCATCCACAACATTTTGATTAGGAAGCCTGCCATTTCTTCTTTTTTTTAAAGAGATGGATGGTTTGACATGGTTTTGACATGAGCAGTGATGGGAGGGCAAGTGAAATGATCACAATTTAGTACACATTAATGATATCTACAGGAATTTATTTTCTCCAATCTGGTATGCTTTCCCCCAGAAGTTACCAGGGCCCCTTCTACACTGCCATATAATCCAGATTATCAAAGGTGTTAATCCACGTTATCTGCCTTGAATTGCTCCCTGTTTAACTGGAGTCTTGCCAAGCCTTCACCTCCATGTTTTTGTCTCTTGTCTTCAGCCAATGGCGGGAGGACGCCCCCGAAGGCCTGCCAGGATGGACGGCCTCCGAGCGAGAAGCCCTCTCTGACGAACTCAGCGACGTCCTCATTTACCTGGTGGCCCTTGCCAACAAATGCCGCGTGGACCTCCCCACAGCCGCCCTCCAGAAGATAGAGAAGAACCGCCTCAAGTACCCTGTTGAGCAAGTCTATGGGTCGTCAAAGAAATACACCGAATATCAGAAAAAATGAGTCGTCCCAGCCTCTTCCTCATCAGAGAGAAAGGCATCTGCTGCTTGTGGAACGTGCAAAGCCATGTTTTTTTGAAGATGCAAAGGATGTTATGACTTGAATCTTTCCCAGATTAAGGCCCCTTCCACACAGCTGAATAAAATCCCACATTATCTGCTTTGAATTGGAATATATGGCAGTGTGGACTCAGATAACCCAGTTCAAAGCAGATATTGTGGAATTTTTTTGCCTTGATATTCTGGGTTATATGGCTGTGTGGAAGGGCCCTAACTGGTCAGAGTATCCTATCCTTCATTTTTAGACTTTTTAAGCGGAGACTTGCTAAGTCCTCATTCAAAGATCCTATGTGCTATGTATAGTGTAGATATCTGTTGCTGCTATTTCTTTGTCTCCTGTAATTCTTCAGGTATAGTTACACTCTTTAATGGTCACATCCGTAGCCATTATCTCATGGGAGTTGAAGTCCAATGAGATCTGGAAGGAAAAAGCCTTGCCCTTAGCCTAAAACAGTGGTTCTCAACCTGGGGTCCCCAGATGTTTTTGGCCTACAGCTCCCAGAAATCCCAGACAGTTTACCAGCTGTTAAGATTTCTGGGAGTTGAAGACCAAAAACATCTGGGGACCCCAGGTTGAGAACCACTGGCCTAAAACATGAGTAATGTGGGTGTAAGTGGCCTCCTGATTAGGGACAAACTAGGGCCCCTTCTACACTGCCGTATGAAATTCAGATTACCTGCTTTGAACAGGGTTATATGCCAGTGTAGACTCATATAATCCAGTGCAAATCAGATAATCTGGATTTTATGGCAGTATAGATCTAGCCTCAAAGTTTCCAGTTTTTCACATCATTTTGTTTTGTAGCCAAAAGACTACAAAACAAAAGGGAGGGGCGGCATTTTTGTCTCTAGATCAGTGGTTCTTAACCTGTGGGTCCCCTAATGTTTTGGCCTTCAACTCCCAGAAATCCTAACAGTTGGTAATCTGGCTGGGACTTCTGGGAGTTGTAGGCCAAAACACGTGGGGACCCACAATTTGAGAACCACTGTTCTAGAGAGTTTTTTGACAAAAATACTGTGGGGTGAGTGGGCTTATTAAAAAAGACCTTGAATGTATAGCAGAGTAACTTATCAGCAGCAGTGTTATCCAGCACTAGTAGCCAAAGTGATAAAAAGAACAAAAACACAGAGACCAATGTTATATCTTCCTTAGGAGGCTTTTCGTTGTAGTAAAATAATATGGTTGCACTACTTAAAAAATGAGGTTTCCGTGACTCAAAGAAAGTTCAACCTTCATACTGGAGCTTCACACAGTAGTGTTATACACAAGGCCATTGACCTGGGGCTTCTCTCACTGAAGCTTTTCACAACTGGCCTTCTCATACTCTGAGGCCTTCTTACAGACCAAGGCCTACCTCACACAGAGGCTTCTCTCACAGACTGAGGCCTACCTCACACTGTGAGGCCTTCTCATGGACTGAGATCTTTCTCCCACTGAGGCAAACTAACAGGCCTACTAAGCTACAGTCACACCTTTTTATATAGAACTGCAGCTTTTACTGAGTCATTGCATAAATTTAACCCTTTCAGTGCTTGACTCACATCTTTGTAATTAAAAATACCAAGTTAATTTTTAATATTTCTGACAAATACTGGCCCTTGTATGCTGTTTTCTGTTTTCCCTCCATTAGTATGAACACAATGCTCATAAGAATACATTTTTTGAGGGAAAAGGTGGCTGGGCAGGAAAGGGTAAACTCCTCCCTACCCAGCTAGTTTTCCTTTTTTCTTCTTCTTCCAAAAACCAAGAAGATATTATGTCTCTTCTGTGAATGGCCCATTTATCCTGGAACGTTTAAGCAAGGCTTCTCCAAATTCTAATCTTGCTTCCTTTGCCAGCAAATACTAGAATTGTTTGGATTCTGATGTTGAGATGTGAGTTTAGATATACTGTTTCCATATGACCTCTTGATAATGTGGACCATTTTACTGGGTTGTTGTAGGTTTTTTTCGTGCTATATGGCCATGTTCTAAAGGCATTTCCTCCTGACGTTTCGCCTGCATCTATGGCAAGCATCCTCAGAGGTAGTGAGGTCTGTTGGAACTAGGAAAAAAGGGTTTATATATCTGTGGGATGACCAGGGTGGGACAAAGAACTCTTGTCTGTTGGAGCTAGGTGTGAATGTTTGAACTGATCACCTTGATTAGCATTTGATTGCCTGGTATTATACCATTATACTGCCACCCTTTGTTCATCTCTATGGGTATTGCATAAATAATCAGAATGCATAAGTGTAATCCCAGATTAGGGGAAAGTATGAATGGGTTTAGCAGAGAAATACCTGTTTGGTGAATGATAGACAGAGGATAACCATTTCGTGAATGATATCTTTGGGAGAATTTATGTACAAAAAGACCTGTTCTGGAGTCTTTCAAGTTTGTAAAGCTTTATAAAATATATTTTATTTTCATTGACCATCTCTGTCTGTTTGCTGAAGCCATATTATGCCAAGGAGAGTACACTGCTGTGCAGCATGGATAGACTATGCAAGAGAGGGGTTCATCCACTGGGAAGTGGTGTCTTTCCTTTCCTCAAAGGCAAAGAGTTCCCTTTGACACAGACGTTGCCAAAGCTCATGGACCTCCAGTTCTGGCCTTGCCAATCTCTCTGCTTGGATTTCCATGACAATATGAGAGCTGTGTTGTGTCTTAGAGGCTGTCGCTCTGCTCCCCCTGGCTCTGCAACATCTGCGCCTGCATTTTCTGTAGCATTTCCTGCATCCGACGGAGCTGAACAAAAGAAAGCAAGACATTTTGATATTGTGCCCACCTTGGTTGTAGACAGTTGCTTAATTGATTGCTGAGTGCTCCTGAAATAGCTTTCACTGCATTTACTCAGTGCACTGCTGAGTTAATGTAGTGAAATCCATCTCATCATGTTTTGCATCCCCACTAAAAAAACCAATTTCTTTAGTTTGTTTTCAAAACCAGGAGAGACTAGAAGCTCACTTCATTGTTTTGTTTTTAGAAAAAGCTGGAAATAAAATCATTTTCCTAGTGTGTATTACTTTGAAAACAGAATTGCCTCTTGCAAAATTTGAGTTCTTTTTTTCTGTTCTTTTTCTTTCTTTTTTTTTAGAAACAAAAAATACCACGAGCTGCAAAAATTGGCATAGGCTGCCATAGATGCAGGCAAAACGTCAGGAGAGAATGCTTCGAGAACGTGGCCATATAGCCCGAAAAACCTACAACAACCCAAATTATATCAAATTTCTGAAGGGGTTCCATGAATTCCTTATCTGCCACTTTATTTTCCCAGGCAGCCAGATTCCAGGAGACAATTTCCAGCCCTATTTGTTTTTTATCGAATCAACTGAAGTTTCTTGTGGATGACTGAAAATGCTCAGGGTTAGTCTTTTCATTAATTTCCCAGTTTTCCCTGTTCTCTCTAATGTTGGGCCTATGGTGGCGACCTCCCAAACTTCTGGGGGGGGGGGGGGCACATCCTTGTTTAGGACTGCTCAGATAAGCTAAATCCACTATATGCCTTCGATGTCCCAAGCATCCGATTTTATTTTCTTTCTGTAGCTGGATGTTATTTGGGTATGTAATGAGGTGGCGCAGTGGGTTAAACCAATGAGCTGCTAAGCTTGTTGACCGAAAGGTCGCAGGCTCGAATCCGGGAAGTGTCATGAGCTTCCGCTGTCAGCCCCAGCTTCTGCCAACCTAGCAGTTCGAAAACATGCAAATGTGAGTAGATCAATAGGTACCTCTCCGGCGGGAAGGTAACCGCTCCATGCAGTCATGCTGACCACATGACCTTGGAGGTGTCTATGGACAACGCCAGCTCTTCGGCTTAGAAATGGAGATGAGCACCACCCCCTAGAATTGGACACGACTGGACTTAATGTCAGGGGAAACATTAATGAGGTGTGGGGTGCCGTGACAGCAATGCCTCCAGCTCCTACCACTCCAGCTTCCATTTCTGAGTGTGCTTTCCCACATGTACTGTAAAGAAGATGATGGATGCTTGGGGTTTTTTTTGTTTGTTTGTTTTTTTGGTCATGTCAGTAGCAACTTGAGAAACTGCAAGTCGCTTCTGGTGTGAGAGAATTGGCCGTCTGCAAGGACGTTGCCCAGGGGACACCCAGATGTTCTGATGTTTTTCCATCTTTGTGGGAGGTTTCTCTCATGTCCCCACATGAGGAGCTGGAGCTGACAGAGGGAGCCCATCCACGCTCTCCCCGGATTCGAGCCTGCGACCTGTTGGGCTTCAGTCCTGCTGGCACAGGGGTTTAATCCACTGTGCCACCGGGGACTTGGGGTGCCAAGGCCTATTTTCATTTTGTGTCTGGTTTAGTTCAAGTAGTAGATCTTCATTGAGAGTATGTATCAAAGATTAGAATTTGCATCTCACCTTCGGATCTTGGAATGTTAGTTCTATGCAGCTTCTTTGAGGGTGAAAAACCCAGAAGACCTTCTATACCAGGCTTGGGTATATTTTGGTCCTCCACGTGTTTTGGACTGCCACAATTCCTACTGGCTGTTAGGAATTGTGGGAGTTGAAGTCGAAAACACCTGAAGGGCCAAAGTTTGCCCATGCCTGTTCTTTACACATCTATGCTCCCTTTTGCAGCTCACCTCTTCATCTTTCTCGCGAATCAGTTTCTCAGTGTCAGCCAAAGGCAGGAGTGGCATCTCTGTGGCACTTTGACGGGACAGTTTCCTAGGGAGACAAGAGGGAGCTTGTGATCCAGTCCAAAAGACTGAGCTATTCTTTTGTTAGTTTCATTGGATTGATGATGGGCTACCTGTCTGAACATATCTCCGTCTACATCCCACCTTGGAGTTTAAGAGGGCCCTGCTCTTGGCCCTGCCCCTCACAAACGTGTTTGGCAGGGACAAGGGACAGTGCCTTCTCGGTGGTGGCTCCCCACCTGTGGAATTCACTCCCCAGTGAAATAAGGTTATCTACATGTGGATGTGGGACCAGTCCTTCGGGTAATTATGCTGACAATGACAGTGGGAATAATGACAATCGCTATGGAAATTGACTATGGACAACCTTGATGGCGTCTCTAAGCACAGAATTCAGCTTAGACAAGGCCACCAAGTATATTATATTTATACAGATTTTAATCGAATTGACCTAATGTTTTAATTGTATGTAATTACTGGATTTTATTATATATATTTATTACGTGCTCATTGGAGACATCGAATTGCTGCCGGCTGGAAGCCACCCTGAATCCCCCCACCAGGGGGAGGGGTGTTGAGAAGGGCAAGGTACAAATACCTTAAATAAATAAATAAATAGGACTTTAGGGGGCTTGGGTTCTAATCCCCAGTCCAGGCAACCTAATCCCCAGTCCAGGCCATAGCGGAAGGCAAAGGCAAGCCCTCTTCAGAACAAATATTACTAAGACAACTCTGATGAATACACCTTAGGAGCAGCATAAGTTGGAAATGACTAGTTCTTCAACAGAATTAACTCCATCTCTGTATTGTCAAAGCCTTTCATGTCCAGAATTACTGGGTGATTGTGAGTTTTTCGGGCTGTATGGTCATGTTGCAGGAGCATTCTCTCCTGATGTTTCGCCTGCATCTATGGCAGGCATCCTCAGAGGTTGAGGGGTCTGTTGGAAACTAGGAAAATAGGGTTTATATATCTGTGGAATGTCCAGGGTGCTGGCAAAATGTCAGGAGATAATACTTCTGGAACATGATCATAAAACCCAAAAAACTCACAACAACCCAACTCCATCTCTATCCATCTCTTGATTAACTCTTTGGCCTCAGGCCCATAGCCAGGATTTTGATGGGGGGGGGGGCTGAGCTTGATTGGGGGGGGCTTAGTCTGAGTATCGTTTGTATCATTATCCCAATATCCCCATGCATATGGGATATATTGAGCATGGTGATCAGATCATGATATGAATAAATATAACAGTTTAAATAATGTACCAGTAAGGCCTTCTCGCGGACCACCCTGAGAATTTGGGGGGGGGGGGGGGGGGGCTGAACCTCCACAAGCCCCCCCCCCCCAGCTACATGCCTAGCCTCAGCCACTGATGCACTAATGCTTCTGCAGGGATCCTTGGGGATTGCTTACGCGCGGCTGCTGCGGTCCCGAACCCCAGTTCTGGTCAGGCTCTGGATACACTGTGCGCGGTAATTCTCATAATGAACCTCATGGGTGACATCCTTTAAATCCTGCATATGGGTTTGGATCAGCATATTTCGGAGCTTGAGGAAGTCGCAGTGAGCAGAATTTTCCACTAGAAGTGACAAAACAAAGTCATCAGTCGTTTCCTTCGGCACAGCATCCTTTACTGAATCTTATAATACACCTTACCTTCCACTGTTCCCCAGGTATATTGCCTTCCCCTGAATACTTTGTCCTTCAGCTCTCGGACCACCTGGTTAGACCCGATGACAGCAAAAGGGATGCTGTGCTGCAGGGAGGACACCAAATGGACTCGTAAGACTCAATGCCCCTTCTTCCCACACTGCTAAACATCCTTCCCACCCCATAGTGCATCTTAATTGCTCCCTGTTCCATTCTCACCTTCATCTCAGCATCCTGAGCTTTGAACTCTTCGTCCTCATCTGAGTCACATTCAGGGAACTCATAAATGCGGATGCCGTTTTCTTCTAACTCTTGCCGGATCTGGGCACCCAAAGGAAAGGAAAGGAAAGGAAAGAAATAACTAAGGGCCCTTCCGCACAGCCATATAACCCAGAATATCAAGGCAGATAATGCACAGCGTCTGCTTTGAACTGGATTATCTGAGTCTACACTGCTATATAATCCAGTTAAATGTGGGTTTTATACAGCTGTGTGAAAGGGGCTTAAAATAGCCGTGAAATGTAGTTGTGCAGGGGATGGGATCAAAAAGGAAAATATAGCCCCCAATATGGTATGATGAGTTTGATGAACTAGGGTTTCAGGAAATAAGGGTTTCCATCTCCACTCATTTGGGGAAACCCACTGGGCAACCTTGGGCAAATTTCACTCTTTCAGCCTCAGAGAAAGGCTAGAGAGATACTCTATCTAGTCAAGTAAAGCATGATAGGCTGCCTTGAGTTCCCTACGGGGTGAGAAGGGGGGGGTTATAAATGAAGTAAATAATTAAATAAGCCATCAGTCATTTGTCATTAGGGTCCCTAGGTAGCACAGTGGGTTAAACCGCTGAGCTGCTGAACATGCTGACCAAAAGGTCGGTGGTTCAAATCTGGGGAGTGGGGTGGGCTCCTGCTGTTAGTCCCAGTTTCTGCCAACCTAGCCGTTTTAAAACCGCTCTGGCGGGAAGGTGACAGCATTCCATGCAGTCATGCTGGCCACATGACCTTGGAGGTGTCTATGGACAATGCTGCCTCTTCGGTTTAGAAATGGAGATGAGTACCAACCCCCAAAGTCAAACATGACTAAACTTAATATCATGGGGAAACCTTTACCTATTATTTAATTTCACATTGACTAGAAAGCACATATCAGTGAAAAGGCACCAGAGATAAATGTTTTGTCAAAAGTTTACCATTAAAGGCGGAGTTTCTCATTGTAGACCCCTTCAGATATTTTGGACTTAAGCTCTCAGAATCCATAACTGCTGGCCCTGTTGCTCTTGAAGTCCAAAACATTCAGGAAGCCACTGCAGTAAGTTACCGGTTTCGGGAAGGTGGGTTCCCATCAGGGGAGGTCTGTGGGCCTCCAACACCTCCTTCCGTTAACCTCACCTTCTCCTTCATATGCTGCACTTCTGTTGGAGTCAGGCTGTCCGCTTTTCCGATCACTGGCACGATATTGACTTTGTCATGGATGGCTTGAAGGAAAGCAATGTCTAGGGGACGAAGACTGACAGAAAAGGAGTGGAAATCAGAGACATAACATCTGCTTTTAAACCATCTAGGAAACCTACTTCTTACTCATCTTTCCCCAAGTTTGTATTGGAATTAAGATTTGTCTGCCCACTTTTTGCATTAAGTTGAGATGATGTTTGGACACGTTGACATGCTTTCCTAATCCTTAATTTGTTCCAAATTAGCAGGGAGCTTCCAAAATTGAAGTCCACCAACAGCTTCATTTATGCCACATCCCTAGGCTGGATGTTGCTGTTGTTCATTCGTTCAGTCGTTTCCGACTCTTCGTGACCTCATAGACCAGCCCACGCTAGAGCTCCCTGTCAGCCGTCACCACCCCCAGCTCCTTCAAGGTCAATCCAGTCACTTCAAGGCTGGATAATCAGCAGCAAAGGCATTTTGCACATGCTCAGTAATACTTTTATCCTCATTTGAACTGTCCCAATGTTGAACTAAATGCTGAATATAAATGCTATGTCAGGTCTGCTCAAATTTGTTTGAGCATACAAGGAATCAGTGTGTGTGTGTGTGTGTGTGTTAACTGTAAAATAAGATGTATGAAGCTGATTGGTCGGGCAATACTTGGAGAGCAGGCTGAGCCTGGGACTTTTGGATACTGTTACATTTTTGTTCAGGCTTGAGCTATGCAAGTGCTCAGAGAGAGAAGAAGAGAGAAGAAGAGAGATACAGAGTTTGGAGTGTGCTCACACTTCATGAGCTGCTGAAGGAGTTTATCCACATGGACAAAGAAATACCATTTTAAATCTCTCATAAAAGGACATTATGTGAGTTGATGCAACTAATCACATTGTACATATATTGTTCTGAACTTTGAAAAACAAACTACTTGTTCTTTACTGTTCATCTGTGTGGCATATTTTCTTTCTCTGGCAAGGCAGTGTGTGGTCGAACATGAACTACACGTGGTGTATTTTACATTACGCCACAAAATTAAACCCATGTTATCGTTCATTTGGAGAGCTACGGGCCATTCAGGAAATATGTACTATTGCTTGTAGATATCCTACCCATGTCCAAAAGGTGATAAGACATATAGACAGCAATGGACACGCCCGTCCTGAATGTTCTTACGGTCCAAGCCACTCTCATCACGAAAATACTGCTCAAACTGGCAATCGATGTAATGGCCAATTGGCTTCCAGCTGAAAAAGAAAAAAGGGGATTGAAATTGGGAGAAAGCTTCCAAACCCTTATCAAAATAAATAAAAAAGTTCAATACAATGGACCCTTAGTATTTCCTGGTATTTTGGGTCCAGGATTTGACATAGATATCAAACTCAGTGACTGCTCAACTCCCATAACATATAATAAAAATGATAACAGTAATTCAGGAAGAAACATGAGCAAACTATAAGTCCAGATAAGAATTGCATATTCAAAATCTAGAATCTTGAATGTTTCTTTTTATTCCCACAAGCTAAAGAGGCACAACCACATACCCAGAGCCCCCCTTACCACTCAGTATTGTCCACTGCGTCCCCAAATCCTGGAGTATCAATCACTGTCAGTTTAACTTTCACTCCTTTCTCTTCAATATCGATGGCATGCTTGACAATTTCCATAGTCTGGGGAATCCTCTCTGAGAAATCAGGAAGATGGGGAGACATTAATCAGGATTAGAGTCTCCCAATCAGGTTCCCTCTCTTTGTCTCACACCATGACAACTGTCAATCACTCGACTCACCTTGCGCATCTGGAAGCACACGATCTTTATACAGATCTGTCAAGAAGAGGCTGTTGATAAGAGTAGATTTTCCAAGTCCTGATTCTCCTGCAAAAATGAATGAGAGTGCAGTCAGCTCTCCACATCCACTGAGGTTAGTGGCACAGGAGGGTCAACTATTTTGATCCTAGAGCAGTGTTTCTCAACCTTCTTAATGCTGCGACCCCTTAATACAGTTCCTCATGTTGTGGTGACCCCCAACCATAAAATTTCTTTCATTGCTGCTTCATAACTGTAATTTTGCTACTATTATGAATTGTAATGTAAATATCTGATATGCAGGATCTATTTTAATTCACGGGACCAAATTTGGCATCAAATACCCAATATACCCAAATTCGAATACTTGTGGGTTTGGGGCAGGGGGATTGGTTTTGTCCTTAGGGAGCTGTAGTTGCTGGGATTTATAGTTCTTCTACAATCAAAGAGCATTCCGAACTCCACCAACGATGGAATTGAACCAAACTTGGAACACAGAACTCCCATGACCAACAGAAAATACTGGAAGGGTTTGGTGGGCAGTGACCTAGAGTTTTGAAGTTGTAGTTCACTTACATCTAGAGAGCACTGTGGACTCAAACAATGATAGATCTGGACCAAACGAATACTCAATATGCCAAAATGTGAATATTGGTGGTTTGGGGAAAATAGACATTGATATTTGGAAGTTGTAGTTGCTGAGATTTATAGTTCACCTACAATCAAAAAACATTCTGAACCACACCAACAACAGAATTGGGCCAAACTTCCCACAGAATCCCCAAGACCAACAGAAAATACTGTGTTTTCTGACACCTCCTTGTGACCCCCCCCCCCTCCCCCAGAGGTCTCAACCCCCGGGTTGAAAAAAACTGGTTGAAGCATTTTATACCTTGTTCTTGAGAGACGGAAAGTCTCAGATTTAGGTAACATATTTTTAAAATGGGACAGTCCTCCAATTACACAAATAATTGGATCTCACTTTAACAGATTCCCCTCAAAAATATGTATTTTGGGCTGTAAGCCCTTTATAAAGACACAAGTGTGTGCATCATGTTATTCATAAAAGTGGAGAGCCCTAATTTTGCAAAACAAAAACAAAAACAAATGACCAATTTAACTGAAATCAGTACTCTCCTATTTGGTCTTCAGGTTGGAGGAAACTTGTTCACAGCTTGTTCTTGACTGCCAACACTTCATGTTGGGAATTTATATTGTCCCTGGGTTGTTGTAGGTTTGTTGGGCTATATGGCCATGTTCTAGAAGCATTCTCTCCTGACATTTCACCTGCATCTATGGCAGGCATTCTCAGAGGTTGTGAAGTCTCACAACCTCTGAGGATGCCTGCCATCGAGGCAGGCGAAACGCCGGGAGAGAATGTTTCTAGAACATGGCCATATAGCCCAACAAACTTACAACAACCCATTGATTCCAACCATGAAAGCCTTCGACAATACAATCTATTGTCCCTTAATGCTAGTTTGGAAATTTGGCAACGCTTGCTAGGATGGAGAAAGTTATTGTTTCATATCCTTACCTGCCACCATCAGCGTGAAGTCAAAACCCTTCTTCACAGACTTTCTGTGGACTTGGGTGGGCAGGGTGGCAAAGCCAACATAATCCTTGTCCTAAAATACAAAGAAAGAGTGGCATCAGAGAACATTTTTCTGTTGGGAGATTGCTGGGCTATTTTCAGGGATGCCAACCAAGTAGAGGGAACTAAATAGAAATAAAGCCCCCCACCCAAAAAGAGAGTGGTAGGTGGAGATTGTTTTCTGGATTCTTACCATGATTGGCCTCTTGGTTGGATTGGAGAAATGCTTCAAGGAGGCCTATGCACCTTCTCGCTGACATCCCCTTCCTGTCGTGGTGAAACAGGAAGCCAATTCCGCGCTTGTTATCACGGCATCTTGATCTCCCATTGGCTGACCCGCTTTCATTTCCCTGCTCTGCTTTCCACCTGTGGTTGGTTGGTTGTTGCAGAATCTCATGAAATGTCACCCAGTTTTCAAGTGGTTTGGTGCCTGCATGGCTATCCCTTTTCCTTACTCAGATTCTCTCTTAACAAATACGTTAAGTGTAACGGTGGTGCAGTGGGTTAAACCCCTGTGCCAACAGGACTGAAGACCGATAGGTCACAGGTTCGAATCCGGGGAGAGCGCGGATGAGCTCCCTCTATCAGCTCCAGCTCCTCATGCGGGGACATGAGAGAAGCTTCCCACAAGGATGATAAAACATCAAAACACCTGGGTGTCCCCTAGGCAACGTCCTTGCAGACTGCCAATTCTCTCACACCAGAAGCAACTTGCAGTTTCTCAAGTTGCTCCTGACATGACAAAAAAAGTGTAACTTATCTTGATGTTGATCTACCTTTGTGCAGTTTTGCCAATGGGAGCAGATTTGGGCTTCCATGAAAGATCTGTATAGGGTTCGTTGCTTTGCATTGTATGAGATAGAAAGAGGCAATTTGGGAATTGTTGCCTTCATCTGCCCAAATTATTTGGCTAGATTTGGGAAACATGAATTTAGGATAGAAGTGGCCACTTTTTCCTACCGTTCCCCAAGAAGCCAAAGATCTTGGTTCTGCTCTATTGGATAGAAACACATGTTTACTTGACAGTCTTTCAAATAGTCATACTGGACAGCTGACAGAGTTGAAACTGAGAAGGTTCTTGTCCCTTTAATAAAGTGTTTCTCTTCTTGGGGGTCAGGATCCCTGTGTGGGTTGCGAGGGGTTTTCAGAGGAGTCGCCAAAGACCATAACAAAACATATATTTCTGATGGTCTTAGGAACTCCTTTGGCAGAGAATGATGAATATCTCTCTGCCTGTCCTTCTCTACCTTTTTGGAAACAGATGGCGAATCCTCCCACCAAATGTCCTCCTCTGCAACATCTGAGGTCTCACAACCTCTGCGGATGCCTGCCATAGATGCAGGCGAAACATCAGGAGAGAATGCTTCTAGAGCATGACCATACAGGCCTAAAATCCTACAACAGTGATTCCAACCATGAAAGCCTTCGACAATACAGAATGTATTGCGGGAGAGGGGAGAGGGGAGGGGAGAGCAGGTGTGCTCAGCGTACGGCAGCACGCGAGGGAGAGTATGCGAGGCTGGAGGGAGGCTTACGCTAACAAGTCTCTTCAAGGCATGGGTGTTCTGTGTGGGAAATTTGGCCCAATTTTATTGTTGGTGGGGTTCAGAATGCAGTTTGGGTGTAGGTGAATTATAAATACCAGCAACTGCAACTCTCAAATGTCAAGGTCTGTTTTCCCCAAACTCCACATTTGGGCATATGGAGTATTCTTGCCAAGTTTGGTCCAGATCCATCATTGTTTAAATCCACAGTGCTCTCTGGATGTAGGTGAACTACAACTCCAAAACTCAAGGTCAATGTCCACCAAATCATTCCAGTATTTTCTGTTGGTCATGGGAGTTCTGTGTGCCAAGTTTGGTGGAGTTCAGAAGGCTCTTTGATTGTAGGTTAACTATAAATCCCAGCAACTACAACTTCCAAATGACAAAATCAACCCCTCCCCCCGCCCAATTTGGGCGTATTGAGTATTTGTGCCAAATTTGGTCCAATGAATGAAAATACATCCTGCATATCAGATATTTACATTACAAATCATAACAGTAGCAAAATTACAGTTAAGAAGTAGCAATGAAAATAATTTTATGGTTGGGGCGTCACCGCAACATGAGGAACTGTATTAAAGGGTTGCGGCATTAATAACTTTAATATATAATAATTTATTTTTTGTACCACGTCTCCATCTCCCTGAAGGGACTTGGGGTGGCTTACCTTTATTATTCTATTATTATTATTATTATTATTATTATTATTATTATTATTATTATTCTCACTACCTCTGAGGATGCTTGCCATAGATGCAGGCGAAACGTCAGGAGAAAATGCCTCTAGAACATGGCCATATAGCCTGGAAAAACCTACAACAACCCAGTGATTCCGGCCATGAAAGCCTTCGACAATATATTCTTTATTTATTTACTATATTTTCATATCGCCTTTCTCAAGGCGGTTTACAGATGGCATGGGGACAATCCCGAGATTCAACATAGGAACAGTGATCTAAATGAATGAAATGTTATGCCTGGTGTGAGTCTGTCCCTCCATGCCCTGGTTGGCCTTATTAGACAATACTTTTTGCCTAATCATAGCGAAAGCTCCATGTGTAATGATCAGATGCCAACGTCTTCCTCTGTCTTGGGGACTTTGTTGATGTAACGTGGTTCCTCATTGCTCGGGGGGCCACCAGATGCGTGTTCGAGTCTTTCGCCACCCACTTTGTCAGTACAGGAAGAAAGATGTTCTGCAGCTTTGCTTTTCTCCTCCTCCCTACATGTTACCCCTCCCTTCTAAACCAGGCAAAAGAGAGAAAGTCACAATTTTGAAATTCGGAAGCAAGGCTCAGTCCTCCTTCCACTCTCCCCTACGCTCCTTTCTGTTCCACCTCTTGCCCTCCAGAAAGTTAGACTCTGAAGCTTTTGTGCCACTCCACCATGACTGGTCCACCATCACCATGGCATATTTGGATATTGATGATTGGATTAGCACTTCAAGGTAAGTCCATTTGCATGCGCCAAAATTCTTAGTTTATTAGAATCGTAGAGTTGGAAGAGAGACCACAAGGGCCATCCAGTCTGCCATGAAAGAAGATACAATCAAAGCATGCCCGACACTCTGGGCACCACAATTGAAGGGAGATCTTGACAAGCTGGAATGTGTCCAGAGGAGGGCAACTAAAATGGTCAAGGGTCTGGAAAACAAGCCCTATGAGGAGCGGCTTAAAGAGCTGGGCACGTTTAGCTTGAAGAAGAGAAGGCTGAGAGGAGACATGATAGCCATGTATAAGTATGTGAGGGGAAGTCATAGGAAGGAGGGAGCAAGCTTGTTTTCTGCTGCCCTGGAGACTAGGATGCAGAACAATGGCTTCAAACTACAAGAAAGGAGATTCCATCTGAACATTAGGAAGAACTTCCTGACTGTGAGAGACGTTCAGCAATGGAACTCTCTGCCCCGGATTGTGGTGGAGACTCCTTCTTTGGAAGCTTTTAAACAGTGGCTGAATGGCCATCTGTCAGGAGTGCTTTGAATGTAATTTTCCTGCTTCTTGGCAGAATGGGGTTGGACTGGATGGCCCATGAGGTCTCTTCCAACTCAATGATTCTATGACAGGCTCTGCTTACAAACCTGCAGGAATGGAGACTCCTTCTGGACTTCAAGGCAACATATTCCATTCCCAAACAGTTCAGAGTCAGGAATGTATTCCTAATATTGAGGTGGAATATCTTTTCCTGCAATTATTTGCTTGTTTGTTGTATTCATATCCTACTTTTCGTCCAATTTGCTCACGATGGCTATATACATTTTTATCTTCATATAGATACATATGAGATAAATGAGGCTAAGAGAGACATTACTGGAGGGTTGCTCAGGCTGGGTTTGCACTCCCATAGAATGCAGTTTGGAACTGTATTATATGGTCAGTATAGACCAGGCATGAGCAAACATTGTCCGTCTGGGTGTTTTGGACTGCAACTCCTACCATTCCTAACAGCCTCAGGCTTAAGCGGCTGAGGGGGAAAAGGAAAGGGCCTGAGGCTGTTAGGAATGGTGGGAGTTGCAGTCCAAAGTGGAGTTGTCTGATCTGCTCCACAGTCACAGTTATATGGCTGAGTGGAAACATAGAACTAGTTCCTAAGTATTGTTTCTAATTGGTGCTTCTGGTGTGAAAGAATTGGCTGTCTGCAAGGACGTTGTCCAGGGGACGCCCGGATGTTTTACCATCATATGGGAGGCTTCTCAAATGTTCCCACATGAGGAGCTGGAGCTGACAGATGGGAGCTCACCCCGCTCCCTGGATTCAAACCGCCGACCTTTTGGTCAATGGTCCCGCTGGCACAAGGGTTTAACGCTTGCAATTTCTCAACTCACTCCTGACATGGCAAAAAAAATCAAATCCCTAATTGTTGAACATTTCTTAAATGGGTTGTTGTAGGTTTTTCGGGCTATATGGCCATGTTCTAGAAGCATTCTCTCCAGACGTTTTGCCTGCATCTATGGCAAGCATCCTCAGAGATTGTGAGGATACCTCAGAGGTTGTGTAGACCTCACAACCTCTGAAGATGCTTGCCATAAATGTAGGCGAAACGTCAGGAGAGAATGCTTCTAGATTTGGCCATATAGCTCAAAAAACCTACAACAACGCAGTGATTCCAGCCATGACAAGAAAGAAATTCTGCTGTCTATCTATTGTATCAGGGAATGGTGAGCAAGTTGGAGTTTTGGAGCCAGTCATGTCTGGAAAACGTGCAATTAGGAAAGTGCAAGTAGTAACTGGGTGAAGGATTCAGGGAGAGTTGTGGTTACAGAAAAGAACGTCTATGGGAATGGTTGGTCTTTTTTTACAATATTATCCCATTTATTCTGGATTTTGTTTGTTATTTTGTTATTTGTTTGGTTTTTTTGACAAAACAAAATCGACTTTCAATAAGTAAAATAAAAGCTCTGCGGGGTGAGCACATGTGCATCCAAAAGTCCCACGTTTGATCCTTGACCTCTGTCATTAGATCTGGAAAAAACCCTTGTATGTAACCTTTAACTGCTCTTTCAAGTCAAAGTCAGAACCATTGACTCATATAAAGCAGTTTCCTATATTTGGCTTTCTACCCACAGAATTGTGTCAGCAAATTTACTCGAGACACACACATTTTGCCATTATTTGCACGCCCTCAATTGCTCCATTGGCAATTTTACTTCCGAGTTAATGTAGATGCTTGATATTTTGGGGTCTCCTTTGTGAAGGTGAAGCAGAATAGAAAAGATATATTTAGGTATGGAAAACCTGGGATGTTAATTTATTCATTCAAAATCCAAGTTGACTTCACAATATTTCTGCAAGAGCCAAGTTGACTAATAGATATAATAGCATGTATCCATATAAACTTGTCCACCCCCCACCCACCCCCACCTCCGAGCATATTGCATTGAGAAATGCTATTTTTGATACATTTTCTGCAATTTTTTCAATGCAACTTGAAAAGAAAACCTGAGCTGAGGTTGTTGTAGGTTTCTCAGGCTATATGGCCATGTCCTAGAAGCATTCTCTCCTGACGTTTCACCTGCATCTATGGCAGGCATCTCTCAACCTCTGAAGATGCCTGCCATAGATGCAGGTGAAACATCAGGAGAGAATGCTTCTAGAACATGGCCATACAGCCCAAAAAACCCTACAACAACCCCAACATATTTCTGATGCTCTTATTTATTTATTTATTTATTTACTCTACGGAAAGCATCCTCAGAGGTTATGAGGACCTGCGTTCAATTGTGTGGCTAAAATGTTAAATATCCACCACTAAATAACTACAGATATGTCATTTGATGAGAAAAAATGAATTAAAGCCTCTATATTTATATATTTATCATATATATATAATATTGAATCCAGACAAGACAGAGGTACTCCTGGTCAGTCGTAACGCCGAACAGGGCATAAGGTTACAGCCTGTGTTGGATGGGGTTACACTCCCCCTGAAGATGCAGGTTCGCAGCTTGGGAGTGATCCTGGATTCATCGCTGAGCTTGGAACCCCAGGTTTCGGCGGTGACCAAGGGAGCATTTGCAAGGTTAAAACTTGGGAAGTCTGACTTGGCCATGGTAGTCCACACTCTGGTTACATCCCGAATAGACTACTGCAATGCTCTTTACGTGGGGCTGCCTTTGAAGACCTCTCAGAAGCTTTAACTAGTCCATCGGTCGGCAGCCAGGCTGCTCTGATGCTGAGAGAGGGTGACTTAAAGGTTCTGTGGCTGAGCAGGGATTTGAACCTAGGTCCAGAGCCAACACTCAAAACACTACATAAGCCCAATTATTCATGAGGTTCATAGAATCTTAGAGTTGGAAGAAACTCCCAAGGGCCATACAGTCCAATCCCATTCTGCCATGCAGGAACACATAATCAAAACCCTCCTGACGGCCATCTAGCATTTACTTAAGCTCCAGAAAAGGAGACTCTGCCACATTCTGAGGTTCATCTGTACACAGCCTTTCCTTCAAGGAACTCAAAGGGCAGTTTCATAGTTCAATGGGGATGTGAGCCTAGATATCCCAAGTTCCTATGCCACACAAAGTACTACATCACACCCACTCTCAGAAGGTAGGTGAAGTTCTTTGAGGGGAGTGAAAAGAGATGTTTTAGACTGCTTATGAGCCTAGATATCTCAAGTCGCTATGCCACACAAAGTACTACATCACAACCACTTTCAGGCGGTGGATTAAGCTTTTTTGAGGAGTGAAAAGGGTTGTTTTATATTGGGTACAGTTAGTAAGAGATATAACTTATTAGCTGTTCCCACCACGCGTTGCTGTGGCCAACCTTCCCTCCCTCTTTCTCTCTCTTTCTCTTCTTCCTTCCTTCCCTTTTTTCTTTCCTTCTCTCTCTCTCTCCTTCCTTCCTTCCTTCCTTCCTTCTTTCTCTTCCTCTTCCCTTCCTTCTCCCCCTTTTCTTTCCCTGCCCCTTTCTCCCCTTTCTTCCTTTTCTACCTATTCTTGGATTGCAACTCCCAGCAGTCCTCTTGATCAATCTATCTACCTACCAATCTCTATCTAATCTATCTATCTGGAGGATTGCTGGGAGTTGCAGTCCAGAAATAGGAAATTGTAAATATGCAGGGATTGGGGTGCTCTCAAAGAAATCCAAGGAGAAGAAAGCTTGCATCTTGGAAGCAGTGCATTTGGATCATCCTCCTTTCCTAAAAAGCCTAGTCTAGGGATTTCTGGGAGCTGCAGTCCAGAAGAGAGTGTGGATATGCTATTGTGTGTTTTGTTTGCCAGGGGGAGTCATTTTGTGCATGCACTGTAGCGTCTTTTTACTTTTTTGACTTTTTAAGTACCTTCCACTGTGTTTTTTTTAGTGTTTTTAGGAGTGATAGTCACTCGTTGCCCTGACAGGTCTATTGTGTCCAAATTTGGTGTCAATTCGTTCATTGGGTTTTGAGTTATGTTAATCCCACAAACGAACATTACATTTTTATTTTTATACTAGCCGTCCCCTGCCACGCGTTGCTGTGGCCCACATGTGAGTTTTGTGTGGAAGTTTTGGCCCAATTCTATCGTTGGTAGGGTTCAGAATGCTCTGTAATTGTAGGTGAACTATAAATCCCAGCAACTACAACTACCAAATGTCAAGATTCTATTTTCCCCAAACTCCACCAGTATTCACTTTTGGGCATATTGAGTATTCGTGTAGAGTTTGGTCCAGATCCATCATTGTTTGAGTCCACAGTGATCTCTGGATGTAGGTGAACTACAACTCCAAAACCAAAGGACACCCTTCCAGTATTTTCTGTTGATTGTGGGAGAACTGTGTGCCAAGTTTGGTTCAATTCCATCATTGGTGAGGTTCAGAATGCTCTTTGATTGTAGGTGAACTATAAATCCCAGCAACTACAACTCCCAAATAACAAAATCAAATTTTTTTGAGTGAAGGACATCCATTGAGTTGTTAGGTGTCTTGTGTCCAAATTTGGTGTCAACTCGTCCAATGGTTTTTGAGTTATGTTAATTCTACAAACTAACATTACATTTTTTATTTATATAGATGTCTGAACATTGTAAAAGGCACAGCTATTTGGCTGCTTGGGAAAGTTGACTGGCTTTGAGGGTGAGAAAAACAGAGTACTTCCTCCAGCTGTGGTTAAAGTTAAAGTTGGAGTAAAAGAAGAGGAAGAAGTGCAAGCAGTGTGGCAATAATTTTTTGCCAACGGCACCAGGCGTGGGTTGAAAGGGACAGATTTCTTTCTGAGATCTGAATAAAGCAGAGCTCAGGAGGGAAGAAATCGGAGATTTGTTTTAGTTTGCAAAGTAACTTTTAGAAAGTTATTTTGCAAAATCGGTTTGCTCCTGTTAACTCTTTACAGGATAAAAAAATAGAATAATAGGCTAAGAAGGGGCTTCAAGGACTATTGAGTTCAATTTGCTATTTATGTAGGATCTCCAGCTAAGCAGGCATGGGCAAATTTCGGCCCTCCAGGTGTTTTGGACTTCAGCTTCCACAATTTCTAACAACAAGTGGGCTGTTAGGATTTGTGGGCGTAAGTCCAAAACACCTGGAGAACCGGATTTTGCCCATGCTTGAGCTAAAGCATCCCCAGCAGGTGGTTGTCTACCCTCTTTTTGAAGATGTCTAGGGAGAAAAAAGCTAAGTAGAAGAATGGCAACCCTCACTATTGCTGGCTGGAAATGGCAAGCATCATCCGCAGAGATTAGGAAATGTGCTGATATTTATCTTCTTGCAACTTTGGTTACTGATTTTGACAGCCTGAGAGATGCTATATTCCGGCTTTCTTGTTGAATTGACATTATTATCTACTGCAGCCAGGAAATCAGAAGACGTTTACTTCGTGGAAGGAGAGCAATGACAAATCTCGATAAAATAATTAAGGGTAGAGACATCACACTGGCAATGAAGATCCACATAGTTAAAGCAATGGTATTCCCTGTAATAACCTATGGATGTGAGAGCTGGACCATAAAGAAGGCTGGGCGAAGGAAGTTAGGCACTTTTGAACTGTGGTGCTGGAGGAAAATTCTGAGAGTGCCTTGGACCACGAGGAGATCCAACTAGTCCATACTCCAGGAAATAAAGTCTGACTGCTCATTGGAGAGAAGGATATTAGAGGCAAAGATAAAGTACTTTCGCTACATAGGCATGGGCAATCCATGGTTCTAAATCAGCATTTCTCAACCTGGGGGTCGGGACCCCTGTGGGGGTTGCAAGGGGGGTATCAGAGGGGTCACCAAAGACCATCAGAAAACACAGTATTTTCTTTTGGTCATGGAGTTCTAATGTGTGGGAAGTTTGGCCCAATTCTGTCGTTAGTGAGATTCAGAATGCTCTTTGATTGTAGGTGAACTATAAATCTCAATAACCACAACTTCCAAATGTCAAGGTTTATTTTCCCCAAACTCCACCAGTGGTCACATTTGGGCATATTGAGGATTCGTGCCAAGTTTGAGTCTACAGTGCTCTCTTAATGAAGGTGAACTACAACTCCAAAACTCATGATCAATGCCCACCAAACTCTTCCAATATTTTCTCTTGGTCATGGAAGTTCTGTGTGCCAAGTTTGGTTCAGCTTCATTGTTGGTGGAGTTCAGAATGCTCTGATTGTAGGTTAACTATCAATTCCAGCAATTACAACTCCCAAATGACAAATCAATCCCCTCCTCAACCCCATCAGTATTCAAATTTGGGCGTATTGGGTATTTGTGCCAAATTTGGACCAATGAATGAAAATACATCCTGCATATCAGATATTTACATTACGATTCATAACAGTAGCAAAATTACAGTTATGAAGCAGCAATGAAAGAAATTTTATGGTTGGGGGTCACCACCACAACATGAGACACTATATTAAGGGGTTGTGGCATTAGGAACACTGTTCTAAATGGTTCTAAAACTTACAAAACTAGGAAGCGCTATTGCTTTGCTTCTGAAGCTGATGCTTGGCTTCTAAAGTGTTTCTAAAGTTTTGGTGGTGAAAATTTCAGAACTTTAACAAAACTTTCAAAATTTCATTATTATTTAATTATTGGTGATATTTATGACAGAACCAATTAGAAACTGCCATTTATAATGAAATTGTGAAAGTTTTGTTAGAGTTCTGAAATTTTCACCACCAGAACTTTAGAAACACTTTAGAAGCAAGGCACCAGTGCCCCCTAGTTTTGTAAGTACTTTAGAACCATTTAGAATCATGAATTGCCGATACCTACTACATAATGAGAAGACAGGAAAGCTTGGACAAGACGATGATGCTGGGGAAAATGAAAGGAAAAAAGAAGAAGGGCCAACCAAGGGCAAGATGGATGGATGGTATCCTTAAAGTGACCGGGTTGACCCTGAAGGAGCTGGGGGTGGTGACGGCTGACAGGGAGCTGTGGTGTGGGCTGGTCCATGAGGTCACAAAGAGTTGGAAGCGATTGAATGAATAAACAACAAAAACTACCATAAAGAAATAATTGTTTCGCCTGATCCAAGAACCGATCTGTATTACAAGATCTCACTAATCCCTTCCTAAAGTGTCTCTAGAAGCCAATTTTTTGAAAAATACAACACAGTTCCTTGAACTATTCACTCTATATGCGATATTTATACTGTTGGCACCAATGTTTTCTTAGCCCAACATTGGATTTGTGGGTACATAGAATACAGTCACTAACATCCTTAAAAAGAGCAACTGTGTCAATAATTTCTTGGTGTGTATACATTTATTTATATATTTATAATGTCAGAAGTGAACTGAGAATACAGTTATAATGTATTTCAAACCACAAACAAAGTTAAAACCTTGACATTATACTAAATATCCTTTGACCAGAAGCTGGCCACTTGGAGCACCTCTGGTGTGGCTATAAGAAGGCCCTCCATTGTGCATGTGGCAAGGCTCAGGTTGCATCGTAGTAAGTGGTCTGTGGTTTGCTCTTCTCCACACTCATATGTCGTGGACTCCAGTGTGTAGCCCCATTTCTTAAGGTTAGCTCTGCATCTTGCGGTGTTGGAGATGTCACTGCCTTGGTCCTTTCATTACTGGCTGCTACTTCCCGGCAGATATTAGGTGGTGCAATACTGGCTAAACAGTATAATTTCTTCAGTGGTGTTGGGTATAGGCATCCTATGATAATGCCGCATGTCTCATTAAGAGCCACATCCACTGTTTTAACTTGGTGAGATGTATTCCACACTGGGCATGCATATTCAGCAGCAGAGTAGCAAAGCGCAAGTGCAGATATCTTCACTGCACATATCATTAAATATCAAAGTCAGAATCTATGTCATAGTATTTCCAATTTTCCAGGAATGTTTGTGAAAGCTGGATAGAGAAGAAAGTAGACGGGAAGATAATCAGCTAATTAGAAATGCGGAGACTTCTATGGATTGAGTATCTTTGGAGAAGGAGAAGGGGCACGCTTCTGGGGAGGTTGTGGGTGGGATGGGGGGGGGGTTGTGTGTTTTAAAATGCATTTTAATTGTATTTCTTATATTTTAATTGCATTTAACCTAATTTACACAGTACTATTTAATTGGATGTGTGTGTGTGTATTTACTTTGTTTTAAATGAGGGCCAAAGTGTGTGGTTGTTAGCTGCCTTGAGTTCCCGTGAACACTTAAAGTAAAGTAAAATAATAAAATTCACATTCCTGGAGCTCAGAGCATATAACTTGCCCAATGGGTTTGCCCAAACGTGTTGTAGATTATATATCATGGCTGAGTAAGATTGCCTTCCAAGAATAGAGTCTTTACAGTGAGTCCATAAGTGACTGTGGATACATATTCTGGATCCACATTGTCTTTCACAGTGAGGACATAGGTTTCCAGGTGGAAGGTGGTCCCAACAAGGGTTTGCTTGAGGTGCCGTCTTCTTCTCGGCACATTTCTCCCTTTTGCCCTGTATTGTGCTTCTTCAAAATCCATAGCACTGTTGGTAACAGCTGTTCTCCAGTTAGACTACTTGAGGACGAGGGATTCCCACTTCTCAATGCTTCCCTCGTGAATTCCTTGTGTACTCTTTGTGAGTCATAGAAGCCACATGGGCCATCTAGTCCAATCCCCTGCCATGCTGGAAAAGCACAATCAAAGCACCCCCGACAGATGGCCATCCAGTCTATTTAAAAGGCCACAAGGAAGGAGCTCCCACTAGACTCTGAGGCGATGAGTTCCACTGTTGAACAGCTCTTCTTGTGGTTTATTCGTTCAGTCGCTTCTGACTCTTCGTGACCTCATGGACCAGCCCATGCTAGAGCTCCCTGTTGGCCGTCACCACTCATTAAATATCAAAGTCAGAATCTATGTCATAGTATTTCCAATTTTCCAGGAATGTTTGTGAAAGCTATGTAGTCACCTACAGATGTGAGAGCTGGACCTTAGGGAAGGCTGAGCGAAGGAAGAGAGATGCTTTTGAGCTCCTTCAGAGTCAAGCCAGTCACTTCAAAGATACCAACCATCCATATTGCCCTTTACCGGCCCCTCTTCCTTATTCCTTCCATTTTCCCCAGCATCATTGTCTTCTCTAAGCTTTCCTGTCTTCTCGTGATGTGGCCAAAGTACTTCATCTTTGCCTCTAATATCCTTCCCTTCAATGAGCAATCGGACTTTATTTCCTGAAGTATGAACTGGTTTGTTCTTCTTGTGGTCCAAGGCACTCTCAGCATTTTCCTCCAGTACCACAGTTCAAAAGCATCTATCTTCCGCTCAGCCTTCCTTATGGTCCAGCTCTCACATCCATAGGTTACTACGGGGAATACCATTGCTATAACTACGTGGATCTTCATTGCCAGTGTGATTTCTCTACTCTTCACTATCTTATCAAGATTGAACGGCTCTTATGATCAGGAAATTCTTCTTTATGTTCAGGTGGAATTTCCTTTTCTGTAATTTGAACCCATTGCTCCAAGTCCTAGTCTCCAGAGCGGCAGAAAAAAGCCTGGTCCCTCTTCCTTGTGACATTCTTTCAAATATTTAAACATGGCTGAGAGAGAATTTGAATTCTGGACTCTAGAATTGGAGTCCAACGCTCAAATAACTTTGCTAACATGAACTAGGCATAGAATCAGCCTACTTTATGGGTTTCATGGCTGCCCTGAGTTTTGCAGAAGTGGCCAACATTTTAACAACCCCGGCTGCCTTGCCTTGAACAGCAACCCAACCTGTGAAATTTTAGCAGACTCTGGATTTCCTGTTATTTTAGCTCCCTGCCAGGAAAATCACCAGCTGCTAATCAAAATGCATAGAAATGTGGCCCACCCTGTTAAAAGAAGAACTTGGCCTTTTAACTTTGCTCAGCGCTGCCTTGCTGTCACCCCAAACTCTTAAGGGTGCAGTTTAGAACTCAAACAGGCAACGGTCAATTGTTTCTCAATCTCAAGATAAATTATTTATTTTTGGAGGGAAAAATAAGTATTATGTGAAGGAAAAAACAGAAAAAAAAACCCCAAAAGACATGGGTCCAGTGGGTGTCAAAAATATGGCACAGGCAATGGCACAGTTACATTTACTTTTGTAAGTAAAATAAAGCAAATACATCATTTTTAGGTGTTTCTAAGTTAATTAAATAGTAAAGAGTAGAGACATCAGACTGGCAACAAAGATCCGCCTAGTCAAAGCCATGGTATTCCCTGTAGTCACCTACAGATGTGAGAGCTGGACCTTAGGGAAGGCTGAGCGAAGGAAGATAGATGCTTTTGAGCTGTGGTGTTGGAGGAAAGTTCTGAGAGTGCCTTGGACTGCGAGAAGATCCAACCAGTCCATCCTCCAGGAAATAAAGCTCGACTGCTCATTGGAGGGAAGGATACTAGAGACAAAGTTGAAGTACTTTGGCCACATCATGAGGAGACAGGAAAGCCTAGAGAAGACAATTATGCTGGGGAAAGTAGAAGGTAAAAGGAAGAGGGGCCAACCAAGGGCAAGATGGATGGATGGCATCCTTGAAGTGACTGGACTGACCTTGAAGGAGCTGGGGGTGGTGACAGCCGACAGGGAGCTCTGGCGTGGACTATTCCATGAGGTCACGAAGACTCGGAGACGACTGAACGAATGAACAACAACAAGTTAATTTCTAGCATAATTGGTCAAAAGCGAAAAAGGTGAGGTTATATCATACATATAATTAATATCTTACACTTTCTTTGTGTCCTTTGTTCTTAATTAGCAGATATCTTTCCCATTAGCTCAGTCTCTTAGCTTGTGAAATGTCATATTCAGCAAAGGGGAGAAAAGAGGCAGTTCCTGGCTTCTGGAAGAGTCAAACTCCTGATGGAGTGGGCTATTATCCGCTGTCATTACTTTCAGCCCAAGGTCTTCCTCTGCTTACAAAACCCCCTTCTAATTCCTGGCAGTGTTTTATTTTCATTTTCCCCAAATATTTCAACACAAAAGGCATGTCTTCCTCTTTCGAACTGCATCTCCTGATTCTGCTTAGCTTCAAAACAAACTGGGATGAAGACGGTTGCACTTTTTCAGCCCACACAAAAGATCCCCTTGATATTGTCATCTGATTCCAGAACTATTGTTTTGTTAATTCTGTTTCAAAGCTAGTTTCAGTCTGAACTTCTGTAAATAGAGAGTATGACCCTGACCTCAGTCTGTAGATTGGTTATAATGTCCGTGTGTTGGTTGCACTAACTTGCTTCCCAAAACAGTTAGAGCATTAGTTCCCATGGACCACCAGCAGTCTTCAAGAACCAAAATATGGTCCACGGCCTCACCATTACTACACCGTTGCCTCGAAACCATGCAGCAATGAGAGCAACTGGTCTCGCAAAACCTTCTTAAAGTGCTGAGGCAATGGGAATGTTGGGAAGGGAGAGGCTAGCTACCTGCAAAAGATTACTATTACCACAACAGCTCTATATTATTAAATATGGTTTTCTGTGGGCAAGCAGATGGCAACTACTGGATGGCATATATTCTGTATCAGAAACTAGAGCTGATGTGATCTTGTTGTTCATTCATTCCGTCATTTCTGACTCTTCGTGACTTCATGAACCAGCCCACGCCAGAGCTCCCTGTTGGCCTTCACCACCCCCAGTTCCTTCAAGGTCAAAGTCACTTCAAGGATACCATCCATCCATCTTGCCCTTGGTCGGCCCCTCTTCCTTTTTCCTTCCATTTTCCCCAGCATAATTGTCTTCTCTAAGCTTTCTTTTCTTCTCATGAACCAGTATGGACTGGTTGGATCTTCTCGCAGTCCAAGGCACTCTCAGCACTTTCCTCCAACACCACAGTTCAAAAGCATCTATCTTCCTTTGCTCAGCCTTCCCTATGGTCCAGCTCTCACATCCGTAGGTTACTATGGGGATGTGGTCTATCCAATGCAATTTTCTGAATCAGCACCCCAAATAACCAAACCAAATCTAAAGTTGACCAAAACTGATTCATAATCTTCTTGGTACTAATGTTGAAGAGTGGTCCCTAGTCAAAGTGGTCCCTGGTCAACAAGTCCTTGGTCAAAAAAAGGTTGGGAACCACTGAGTTAAACAAAGTTCTGATAATAAGAGGGCACTCTATACTTATTCATATGATTGCAGATTTGATGAATTGTACGTTCAGAGTTATCAAAAATTAGGAAAGTTATTACTTTCTCTTCAAGGAATACGAACAAAGGGTATCTTAGAGTTTGCATTGCCTTGCAAACTTGGGCATCAGATAGTCTGATCTTGACACAAAAGAGAATTGCAAGTTCGTGATTGGAAATGGAATGGGAATATTCCATTTGTTTAGGAGTTTATGCAAAATGTTATGTATGTCAAGTATATGTGTGGTTTAATATAATTGTTATTGTATTATCAATGTTTTAATTTTTATGTGTTGTGTCCAAATGTTATTTTTTTGTTTTATGTTTTAATATGGTTAGGTTTTTAATTTAAAATTATATGTTATTGTCTAGCTATTATGTTTTGGTTTTCACATGTATGTACGGCATTGAATTTTGACTCTATTATGTTGGAAACCACTTTGAGTTCTCTCAGGGGGGGAAAGTGGTATATAAATGCAGTATTTGTGTGTGTATGTGTGTGTCAGGAGCGACTTGAAAAACTGCAAGTCACTTCTGGTGTGAGAGAATTGGCCGTCAGCAAGAACATTACCCAGGGGACGCCTGGGTGTTTTTTTATGTTTTACCATCCTTGTGGGAGGCTTCTCTCATGTCCCCGCATAAACAAACAAACAAACAAAATATTTTGGACAAGTATATGGGAGCTGGTGGCCAATGTCTGCCTTGTATAACCAAGGTGATGCACATTTACCACAAGAAAGAAATAATTGCAATGCGCCATGCAATATCAGCTGGAGCTTTCAGCTCAAGAGTGTGCTAAGCATGAGAACCGGAAAATAAAGGTATCACTTTATTGTGTTTCCTCTAAATGTTTTGAGTGTAAAACCTATGCTGGAACCACAGGCACCACTTATATTTTTAAAGAGTGTGAAACAGGTGTGAATTTGTGAAAAAGCATGACATAAAACTATCCATCATTCTATGTGTGAAAGATGGAAAGATAAGATCATCCATATGCTGATGCCACAAATGAGCATGATTCATATATTTGGACCACTGCCCAAAGAAACAGGGACTCCTCAGTATTGCTCCCAAATCTTTAGCTCTCATAAACATCGAGAAAACCAAAGTGCTCTACCAAAAGGCACCAACCAATCCCTCTGCAATGCCAAAAATAATGCTTGATGGTGTAACACTAGAAAATGTTTACCTTTTCCGCTATCTTGGCACCCACCTCCCCACAAAAGTCAACATTGACACTGAAATACAACACTGTCTGAGCTCTGCGAGTGCAGCATTTGTTCAAATGAATCAGGGAGTATTTAAGGACCAGGACATTTGTTGGGATACCCTCTATTCACCAAGAACTGGGAAGTCCTGGCCCTTGCATGTTCTAACTGGAGGCCAGCTGTTACCAACAGTGCTGTGGAATTCAAAGAAGCATTAATAGAGGGCAAAAGGGAGAAACGTATCAAGAGGAAGGCCCATCAAGCCAACCCTTGCTGGCTTCCATCTGGAAACCGATGACCTCAATGCGAAAGAACATGCAGACCAAGACCAGGTCTCTACACTCACTTATGGACCCACTGCCAAGATCCTACACTTGGAAGACAATCATACTCATCCGCAAATCATAGCCTGTGATGATGATGAAATATTTAATATTGCTCCAAATGGGGAGTCACAATAGGATTACCAGACTTTAGCATCACATTCCTTGAAATTTCATGGCCAAACCCAGAACGAAGGGGTGGGTCCTTGTGATATTATGGGGATAAATTATAGAATCATAGAGTTCGGACTGGAGGGACCCCAAAGGCTATCCAGTCTAACCTCCTTCCATGCAGGAATATATGAATGAAACATTTCCAATAGTATTAACAGGTTGTTCTCCAAGGCTTCAGACAGATGGCATGAATGAAGGGCGAAAGGGAGAAACATGCCAAGAGGAAGGCACGTCAAGCCAACCCTGACCAGGACCCCCTTCCATCTGGAAACCGATGTCCTCACTGCAGGAGAACATGCAGATCAAGAATAGGGCTCCACAGCCACCTATGGACCCAATGCCAAGACACTACATCTGGAAGACCATCATCCTCAAGCTACGAGGGATTGCCTAAGCCCTAAGCCCTTGTTCAGTCCTGTGGTTTGAGACTTTTATCTGGTAAAGACTGAAATTAGATTTGGAATCTTACGTATCTGCAAATCTGCTGAGTTCTTGAATAAAACAGAACGTGTTGGATTACTTAAATACATTAAGTGGAATGGAACACAAACATGCATTGGAAAGAACAATTTAGAGCACCCTAAATGTTACATTTAAAGACTTGGGATGCATCTTGTCACACCAAACTTAGTAGTCCACACCTTAGTCACTTCTCGTTTGGACTACTGCAATGCTCTTTATATAGGGCTGCTTTTGAAGATAGTTCAGAAGCTTCAAATGGTTCAGAGGTTAGGAACTGGAGTGCCGTTCAGGGAGAGAAGTACCTCCATGCTGCGGCAGCTCCACTGGCTGCCGGTCTGCTTCCAGGCTATATGCAAAGTACTAATGCTTACCTTTAAAGCCCCAAACTGCTCAAATCCAGACTATTTGATGAACCACATCTCCCACTATAGACCAACTCAGACAATGTGGTCATGGAAGGAGGCCCTGCTCTCGGTCCCACCCCCGTCTCAAGTGCAGCTGGTGGGAATGAGAGAAAGTGCCTTTTCCGTGGCTACCCCCCACCTGTGGCACTCCCTTCCTAAGGAGTTAAAGATGCCCCCCTCCCTTCCCGCCTTCAAAAAAACAGCTGAAGACATACCTTTGCTCACTAGCCATGAGAAAGAGGAGGACTAGATGGTAATACTACCATTATACCTCTGATTAATACATACATCCGTATCCGTGCCCTGTTCACCCTACCAGCTCAATAGACATCTTGAGCAATGATTAATCTATTTGCCCCCAAGAAACTCAGAAATTGATGCTTCTGTTCGATGTTTGTTGTTTTGTCTTATGTCTGATATAATAGGTTGCATTATTTTTATTTTAGTTGTTAAGGCATAATTTGTTTTTAAATGTTGAGTTGTCAATTTTTGTTATTATGGGTGTATTGTTGTTGTGTTTGGACACTGAATGTTTGCCTTTTATGTTTGGAATTCATCCTGACTCCCTCCAGGGAGATAGGGCAGAATATAAATAATGTTTTTATTATTATTATTATTATTATTGACACAAAAGCACAGTATGTCACATCAAACAAGATCTATATGCTGGATTTCGTATGACAAAATCACAACTCGAACACTGCCCAAGCGTCTAGGACTGTGTGATGTATTTTCGAATGATGTGCTCAGATCCAAATAAGGTGGCCTTTTGCAGTTGACAGATCGTGATTTTGTCGATGTTTATTGTTTCCAAATGCCAACTGAGATCCTTTGGCACGGCGCCCAGTGCGCCAATGACCACTAATATTATTATTATCTGCCCTGTAGAATGAATGAAGTTAGAAGCCACTTTAACTGCCATGGCTCAGTATTATGGGATCATAGTGATATTGAGCAAGAATTCGGAGATCTCTATCAGGGAGAGAGAAAGTTCATGCAGAGAATGGTTTGGAAGCAGTAAAGGACACAAAGTAACACTATAGAGAAATTTTTTTTACAATGAATTGATATTTTATGGGGGGGGGGGTTGTTACAATGTTAGGTAGGGGAAGAGTCGCCGATTGGCTGAGAAAGGCGGTATACAAAAACAGTAAATAAATAAATAAATAAATAAATAAATAAATAAATAAGAAAGAAAGTAAAGCAGAAGGAGAGTGTTTGAAGCTGCTGCTGTGGCCACATTCCCTTGGGCAATGGAGAACTGCGGAATTCCCTGCTGCAGGTCAGATCGGTTTTAGGGCAAGGGCCCCTGCCTGGCTCGCCATTATTAGGAGTTGTAGTTTGATGAGGCACCAACAGACTTTGGCAGAGAAGGCTAAAGACCTTGTAAAACTACACCTTATGATTGTCTGCATAATTTGTGCAAGTAGAGATTTCCCCCTAGCAGAACCTGATTTTAATTGGATATAAGACACCTTGAGTTTTATGGAAGAGAAAGGCAGGATATAAAACAGACAGTGCCCAAATTTTGTTGAAATACATTTGATGTTGGGGGGTGGGGGGGATCTACCAAGTAATGGTTTAGTTCCAAAATAAACAAAATAATTATGATGACTATTTAAGGGAAATCCTGACACGTTTCAAGTTGACTGCAATTCACGGCTCTTATGATTTTGTATAGTCCAAGCTATTGAGTAATTTGGAACTGGGTTCAGATGTAGCTATATATTAATCTTGGAGCCCCCAGTGGCACAATGGGTTAAACCCTTGTGCCGGTAGGACTGCTGACCGAGTTGAGCACCCGTCTGTCAGCTCCAGCTTCCCATGCAGGAACATGAGAAAAGCCTCCCACAGGATGGCAACCAATGATTCAACATCTCGATGTAAAATTAAACTAAAATGTATATAGAGGATGCTATAAGACTGTACTAAAATGTATATAGCTGATCCTATAAGACTGTAGACAAGGAGGAAGCAGATGTTAACTAAGAGCACATGATACCTTATAAATTATATGTACTATTTAAATAAAAGATTGTGACCCCTTAAAGAAAATATATTATCTGAGAAATGATTATGGAGCACTAATAGATGGAAAGTATTGCCCTATGCAACAAACACTTACAAATGTATGCCTATTTTTTGAATTTATTTGAATAAATAAAAATAAAATCCTGGAAAAAATAGCCATGACTATAGCTAAAATGACTGCAAACTACTGCAAATGACACAGTTTGGAAATCTCTGATCTAGCTCCACCCAAAAGTGGGTTAGAATTCACCACGTGAATAATCAGCAGTTGAACTAAGATAAAGGCTGGTTTGTCAGTTTTATCACAAAGCGTGTATTAATTAACTTGTCAAGGCAGGATGTCTGTGTCATCATTATCAGCAACTGTTTTGTGAATGGCACTGTTAAGAACATGTAATTATCACAGTTGTACTTCCAACATTTCATTTCCCTTTTGAAATTATCTCTCTTAGGGAGCCTCTACGCTGTAGAATGAATGCAGTTGGACATATTTAAATTGCCACAGTTCAATGAATTGTAGTTTGGTAAAGCACCAAAGAAGGAGCCCCCGGTGGCGCAGTGGGTTAAAGCGCTGAGCTGCTGAGCTTGTTGACCAAAAGGTCGCAGGTTCGATTCCGGGAAGCGGCATGAGCTTCCGCTGTCAGCCCTAGCTTCTCCCAACCTAGCAGTTCAAAAACATGCAAATGTGAGTAGATCAATAGGTACCGCTCTGGCGCGAAGGTAACGGTGCTCCATGCAGTCATGCCGGCCACATGACCTTGGATGTGTCTATGGACAACGCCGGCTCTTTGGCTTAGAAATGGAGATGAGCACCACACCCCAGAGTCAGACATGACTTGACTTAATGTCAGGGAACAACCTTTACCTTTACCTTTACCTTAAAGCACCAAAGAAGGTTAAAAACATTGTAAAATGACAACTCCCATGATTCCATAGCAATGAACCATGGCAGTGAAAGTGGTGTCAAACTGCATTCATTCTACAGTGTAGATGCACCCATAATCTCACAAGAGCTCTGCTTGTACTTCTGAAGTAAACCATGAACCAGAACATAAACAAGATGAAGACAAGGTATGGCCCTCAGTATATTAATTATATTGAAACTCCTATCGTCTTTTGCCCAGGTTGCCAGAATAAAAACTGGAGAAGTCTCCTGTAAGTTGAAGGGTTGTGTAAGAGAGAGAATTTTAGCAGGGGTTGCTTGTTACCTGGTTGTGTGACAAGCAAAATATGTTCAAACTCTCTCTTCTGCACAATCATTAAAAGATCCAGGGAAGTCATGCTACCCCTCTATTCTGCCTTGGTCAAACCATATCTGGAATACTATGTCTGACAGTTGAAGGGAGATGTTGACAAGCTGGAATGTGTCCAGAGGAGGGCGACTAAAAGGATCAAGGGTCTGGAGAACAAACCCTATGAGGAACGGCTTAAAGAGTTGGGCATGTTTAGCCGGAAGAAGGGAAGGCTGAGAAAAGACATAATGGCTATGTAAAGGAAAGCCATAGGGAGGAGGGTGGAAGCTTATTTTCTGCTGCCCTGGAGACTAGGATGCGGAACAATGGCTTCAATCTATAGGAAAGGAGATTCCACCTGAATATTAGGAAGAACTTCCTGACTGTGAGAGCTGTTTAGCAGTGGAACTCTCTGCCCCGGAGTATGGTAGAGGCTCCTTTTTTGGAGGCTTTTAAACAGAGGCTGTATGGCCATCTGTCGGGGATGCTTTGAATGCGATTTTCCTACATCTTGGCAGAGGGTTGGACTGGATGGCCCATGAGGTCTCTTCCAACTCTAGAATTCTATGAAAGTACAAGAGTCCTGGAATTGTTCCTATTAAGAAGGAATTGTTATGCCATTTTTAAACCCATGGGGTTCCAAGAATGTTGCTAGAGAACTGCATACATGTTGTAATCCACACTTCGTCCGCCTCCGAACTAGAGGGTAGTAAATTTATCTAATGTATTGTGATTTATGCAGCTCAAACTATAGGCACCGGAACAAGACAGACACCTTTCCCCCGGGTCATTCAGAGACCCTATTGTGAAAGTGGAAAATACAGAATATTGGTTGTTGTTGTTGTTGTTGTTGTTGTTGTTGTTTTTTCAAACTCTCTAAATAAACATTGGATTGCCTCTTTCCACAGGCCCCTCACAATCCATGGGATACAACATAGATGCTTCTCCGGCAGCCTTTTTCTCCAACATCAGCAAGCAGTTTGGATATCAGGTCCTACAGATTGGAGAAGGTCCTGAAGCAAGGTAATCCCGAAGTCTATATTGGGCTGTGCAATACAACCATGTGTTAGGTTTTGGTTTTTGTGTGTATCAGGAGGGGCCTGAGGCTGTTAGGAATGGTGGAAGTCCAAAACACCTGGAGGGCCCAAGTTTGCCCATGCCTGCACTATAGTGTCCCAAAACACAATTTGGAAAACTCTGTTCTATGACATTGTTGCCTCGCTTACCCACAGGGAAGAATTATAGTAAGAGTCTTTCTTAGCATAAGAATGCAACCCATGACACTGCCTTTAAAAAAAAAAAGGGAATTCCAGACCTGTGCTTTTTCTGCTTTCAGTATTCTGGATTTTCAGACTTTGGCCAACTAGTGCATCCACACCCCATTCAGGTTCGACCAGGGCATATGGGGAGGGAGCCATGTATAGTCTGTTCCTCTTTTGATTTAGGAAGTGAGAGCAGAAGATCAGGATGGAACACTTGTCATATGGAATGAATCTGACACCCTACAAGCACATCAAAAATAATACAAAACAGTGCGCAATAATAAACTTATAATGAAAAGATTAAACATTGAAAGGGGAACTGAGTAGCAATAAACCAATAAGACAGTAAACTAATACATGAGTAAACATTAAACATATACCTTTTAAAGCAGTTTAAAAATGCTTAGAAAATGGCTAACACCTGTGTTTATTTGAAAGTATCATAACCACCATATAGTGCAAATGGATTAGCCAGGATTCTGATGGATTAAAGTGTCCTAGTCCTCCTCCTCTCCATATGCTAAAGTGCATAAGTATGTTTGTAGAAATTTCTTAAAGGAGACAAGAGAGGGGGTGTTTTTATTTCTTTAGGGAGGGAGTTCCAGAGACAGGAAGTGATCGCAGAGAGGGCCCCCTCTCTCGTTCCCACCAGGCGTGCTTGAGATGGAGGTGGGACTGAGAGCAGGGTCTCCTTTGCTGACTGCAGTGCACGAGAAGGTGTATATAGGGAGATGCGATTAGACAAATAGCCTGGACCCAACCCTTTTAGGGCTTTATAGGTAACAATCAGCACTTTGTATTTAGCCTGGAAGTGGACCAGCAACCAGTGTAGCAGCCGTAGCATGGGAGTGGTTCTCTCCCTGTACAGAGCTCTAGTTAGTAACCTGGCTGCTGATCTTTGGACTAGTTGTAGCTTCCGAACTATCTTCAAAGGGAGCCCTATGTAGAGAGCATTGCAGTAATCCAAATGGGAGGTGACTAAGGTGTGGATTACTATGTCTAAGTCTGGTGTCTCAAGGTATGGGCGCAGCTGGCGCACAAGTTTTAACTATGTGAAGGCACTCCTGGCTACGACCGACACCTGGGGTTCCAAGGTCAGAGATGAGTCCAGGTTCACCTCCAGACTGTGGACCTTTGTCTTCAGGGAGAGTATGACCCCATCCAACACAGGCCGAAGTCGCACACTTTGACTGACCAGGAGTATATCTGTCTTCTCTGGATTTAGCTTTAGTTTGTTGGCTCTCATCTAGTCTGTTACTGCTGACAGGCACTGGATCAAGACCAGAATGGCGTCCTTGGTATTTGGTGGAAAGGAGTAATAGAGTTGGATGTCATCCGCATAAATTTGGTACCAAACTCCAAAACTATGACAATAATATAATATATTGCATGTACAAATAACTTGTAAACTGCTCTGAGTCCCCTTCGGGGTGAGAAGGGCGGCATATAAATGTTGCAAATAAATAAATATGCTTTTACTTCATTCTGTCACATTGTGATTGAAGGCACCAATTCTAGATCTGAATTGTGGAAAGGTTATTGATACTACTCCATATATGCATTAATTTCAGGATTGTTGTGGGAGCGCCTGGGGAGCAGAACTCTACAGGCCAAGTGTACCAGTGTGACATGCAGAAGAAGGAGTGTGAGGCGATTCGACTGACGGGTGAGCCGTTGCAGGTTTTGTAGGTCTTCCATAAAAACCCATTGATGAGTCTAGGCATAATTGGCTCAGTGGAGAGAGAAACTCAGGATCCTTATTTTATTATGATATTTTATGGCTGCCTTTCCTCCAAGTGGCTTAGGGAAATCTATGTGGCATCGCACTTCCCCTGACACAGTTTTCTTTTCTTTTACTCTACTGCTGAGTACACATACCCAGTATGGAATACATCTCACCATGTTAAAACAATGGATGTGGCTCTTAATGAGACACGCCACATTATCACAGGATATCTATGCCGAACACTGCTGGAGAAATTATACTGTTTAGCCGGTATTGCACTGCCTTGTATCTTCCAGGAAGTAGCTGCTGGCAATGAAAGGACCAAGGCACTGATATCTCTGACCCATCCTCTGTTCCAATATCAGCTAGCAAGCCAATGACTTAAATGAAGAAGCAGCTTCCTAAGGTCTACGGAGATACTCACAGGGACCCTTCAGCAAGCGAGAGTCCAAAAGTGGCAGGCTAAAACCAGGAACCTCAATCAGTGGTTGATACCAGATGAGAAACTCCCTCCTGGGCACACAGAAGACTGGGTGACTTGGAAGGCGTTGAACAGGCTGCACTCTGGCATGTCAAAATGCAGAGCCAGTCTTAAGAAATGGGGCTGCAAAGTGGAGTTCACAACATGTGAGTGTGGGTGGAGAAGAGGAAGCCACAGATCACTTACTACAATGCAGCCTGAACCCTGCCACATGCACAATGGAGGACCTTCTCAGGAACACCAGAAGTACTCCAAGTGGCCAGCTTCTGGTCAAAGGAAGTTTAGTATAATGCCAAAGTTTTAACTTTGTTTGTGTTTTTAAATACATTATAACTGTATCCTCAATTTGCTTCTGACATGATAAGTAAAACTAAATCCCAGGAATCCACAACATGAAGTCATGTCAGTTAAAGTGGAATGGAAGTACTCTAGTTGTGTGATGTGAAATGGTTCCCAGTCATGAAGGGAGAGGATGCCTATGAATCAAAAAGGAAACTAGACATATCTTTCCCCCACTAGTAACTCTTTTCTCTTTTTTGCAGGGAGCTCTGGAGTCCCCCACTTAGGCATGACCCTGGCAAGTGACAACCAGCGATCCAAGATGATTGTGAGTCTGCACTGCAATATAGTGAGGGAAGGAGGGCTTTGAGCAAAATAAACTGCACTTGAGGTTCTTTTAACCATGACATGACAGGAAGAATTAGCAGGCAATGCTTCCATTTCTGTCTAAGAGGGGGGAAAGTCAGATGATTTCACTTGAGTCTTTGTAAAAAGCTTTGTAGGATTTTCATTTTGCAATTATTATGCTTCCACAGTTTGCCTGTACAATATCCTGTCTTTGCTTCTTGAGATCCTTTAGTGCTCTAGACATCTATACAAAGGGAGGACAGACTGGTGTTTGGATTGAAAAGCCCAAAGAGTAGCCTTGGCTCCATTGTTGCTGTTATGTATTGTCAAGACAGCCTTGACTTATGATGATCCTATGAAGGAGCGACTTCCAAGAAACTCTGTTATTAATGTTCCTGCTCATGCCTTCCTTAACTGATAGGAGAATATGATGTAATTACTGCCACATTCATGACATACTTGCATGAATACAGGGTATAATCCACTGGGGCTTGGGCACAGCTCCAGTTCATGCCAATCAGGCACTTGAGGAGGAATATCTCTGCCTCAGGGGTCCTAGCCATCTTCTGCTGTGTTGTCTCCAACCCTAACATGGTGCTCATTCACATTACTTTATAATTCTGCTTCAAACTACCATAACAATTTCATATAGCTTTGCTGTTTCAGGAGAGCTGATTAGAGTTCTCAGCCAGAGAGAGGGCCCTTGGGCCTCATCAAACTACAAACTCCATGATTTTTAGGATGTTTCCATAGGTGTTCAAGTAGAATCATAATTCTATAACTGTGTATTATGAAGGAGTGCCTGAAATAGCACCTTCAAACTTACCTCTTAGTTACTTACTTACTTACTTAGGCGATCCCTCGTTGTCTGAGTAGGAAAATGCTCCAGGGTGGATCCGTAAGTGACTATGGAGCCCTATTCTTGATCTGTATCGTCTCCTGTAGTGAGGGCATTGGTTTCCAGGTGGAAGGCGGTCCCAGTCGGGGTTGACTTGACGTGCCTTCCTCTTGGCATGTTTCTCTCTTTCGCCCTCCATTCATGCCTCTTCAAATTCTACAGCACTGCTGGTCACAACTGACCTCCAGCTGGAGCGCTCAAGGGCCAGGGCTTCCCAGTCTTCAGTGTCTATGCCAGAGTTTTTAAGGTTGGCTTTGAGCCCATCTTTAAATCTCTTTTCCTGCCTGCCAGCATTCCGTTTTCCATTCTTGTGTTTGGAGTAGAGCAACTGCTTTGAGAGACAGTGATCAGGCATCTGGACAACATAGCCGGTCCAGCGGAGTTGATGGCGGAGGACCATTGCTTCAGTGCTGGTGGTCTTTGCTTCTTCCAGCATGCTGACATTTGTTCGCTTGTCTTCCCAAGAGATTTGCAGGATTTTCCGGAGGCAGCGCTGATGGAATCGTTCCAGGAGTTGCATGTGCTGTTTGTAGACAGTCCACGTTTCGCAGGCATATAGCAGGATTGGGAGGACAATAGCTTTATAAACAAGCATCTTGGTATCCCTACGGATGTCCCGGTCCTCTATGCTTCATTCGGAAAAATGCTGCACTTGCAGAGCTCAGGCGGTGTTGTATTTCGGTGTCGATGTTGACTTTGGTGGAGAGGTGGCTGCAATTTCAGAGTGTCCTACTTCTATTTTGTTTCTATAGTAAAATCCCTTTTATTGCTATTCCCACTTTCCTCTTCTACATTAAACTCTCTTTTCTACAGGCTTGTGCACCGGGAGTCGAACAGCATTGTGACAAAAACCTCTATGTGAGCGGAGTCTGCTATCTCTTTGAAGCCAAACTGCAAAAACCCCAAAACATCACTACTGGGTATCAAAGTAAGGAGGAGATGTGCTTTAACTTTGGGTAGAAAACATTTAACCTCTAAGCTTCTATTACGGCATTGGAAATAGGGTCATTTATTATTAGTGTTCTGAGACCACAGCATCTTAGAAATTCTCTTATTTGTTCCTCTAAGACAGTGGTTCCCAACCTTTTTTTTTTTTTTTAACCAGGGACCACTTGAACAGGGACCACTTTGACCAGGGACCACTCTCCAACATTAGTACCAAAGGGTTATGAATCAGTTTTTGGTCAACTTTAGATTCAGTTTGGTTATTTGGGGGCTGATTCAGAAAATTGCATTGGATAGACCACATCAGCTCTAGTCTCTGATACAGAACATATGCCATCCAGTAGTCGCCATCTGCTCACCCGTAGAAAACCATATTTAATAAGCCTCGGTACTATAAGAGGTTTTGTGAGACCAGTTGCTCTTGTTGCAACAGTGTAGTAATGCTGAGGCTGCAGACCATATTTTAATTCTTGCGGACCACTGCTGGTGCATGGACCGCACACTGCTCTAAGATGAAAAATGACTCAGAAGTGTGTATGAAAAAGAAACAGAGGGCGTGAGAGCCAAAAATAGTGGAAACTGTGTAAAAGTGAGACTGATGAGTAAGGCAGGGAAAAAAACCCTTAACAAGTTATTCTCTATTCAAATGAATACAACATCCCTGTTTTTAAATTGAGAATAATTGTCCCTGATGGATATCACACAGCTCCCACAATCCACTGTCCTTCTGAAGTGTTGGGCTACAGCTCCCATTATCCACATCCAGCATAGAAAGTGGAAATTATAGTTCAGTACACCCAAAGAGTCACCGTGTTAGGGAAATCTTGACCTATCTATAGCATCCTGCATTCATTTTAGGGTCAGCAATCTTTGTAAATCAGTGGTTCTCAACCTTCCTAATGTTGCAACCCCTTAATACAATTCCTCATGTTGTGGTGATCCCCAACCATAACATTATGTTCATTGCTACTTCATAACTGTAATTTTGCTACTGTTATGAATCATAATGTAAATATCTAATATGCAGGATGTATTTTCATTCACTGGACTAAATTTTGCATAAATACTCCATATGCCCAAATTTGAATACTGGTGGGGTGTGTGTGTGTGTGGGGGGGGGGGGGGTTGGTTTTGTCATTTGGGAGATGTAGGTGTGGGATTTATAGTTCACCTACAATCAAAGAGCTTTACAAATTCCACCAACAATGGAGTTGAACCAAACTTGGCACACAAAAACCCCATGACCAACGGAAAATACTGTGTTTCCTGATGGTCTTTGGTGACCACTCTGACACGCCCTCGTGACCTCCCCCCCCCCCCCCCCGGGTTCCAACTCCCAGGTTGGGAAATACTGTTGTAATAACCCCCTCTCGCACATGCACACACACACACACACATCCTATTCAAAGCTATAGGAAGAGTAGTAGGAAGGGATTCCAGTTAACCTTCCCAACCAGGGGCACAAATGTATTTGCTCTTACAGTTCACTTATCAAGCTCTATGCTATCAGAAATTCCACCAGTTGGTTTCTATGTATCTGAACCCCATAAAATGCAAGGAAAGGATCAAGCAAATATTAATCTGACCTGTTTCCCGCCTAGGAGACAAAATGGAAGATGGTGAAGGCTTGGTTTCTTCTTTGACAATAGATTCCGTAACGGGTCCCAATAGCCTACATCAGGCAGATGCAACATAACACTCTGTCCACTTAGTTCAATCTGCAACCTCTGACCCTGCGATTGTCAGACCTTAGGAATGCCTCCTTGTTCCCAATGCTTATCAAGAGAGAATGGGGAGGCAATTTGGATGATGAAGATATGGATGTGCTGGGCTTGCAGGAAAAGGAGCTGCTTAGGAAAAGGTTTTTTGGATGGAGTGCAGAGGTACTCAAGAATAATCCCCCATGACCTGTTTAAAGAAAGAGACATACACACATGCAAGTCACACACCTACCAGTATCACTAACAGGATGCTACTTTCCATATGGGAAATATTTATATAGAATCCCAGGGTTACCAAAATGCGGGAAAGCAGGTGAAGTTGTTGTCAAGAAGTTGAGGAGGCCTGTTCACCTATGAGCCCCATCTTCAGAAGATAAAAGCATCTATTAACCCCCCCCCCCACACACACACACACACACCCACACACACAAAAGTTCCTTACATGGATGAGTTAAACCAGTGTGTTGGTCCTCCATGTGTTTTGAACTTCAACTCCCAGAAATCTTAGCCATCTTAGGAATTGTAGGAGCTGAAGTCCAAAACACCTGGAGGGTCAAAGGTTGGGAGCCACTGAGGTAAACTAATGATTTTTGAAAAGCTCCTCATGCTCTCAATTTTTCTAGGGTTGCATGGATTGTTAGGGAATGTTTCTTGTTTCTGAAATATCTTGACTTCTCTCCCAGTTCTATTCTAACCGACTCTTCTGTCCATCGAGATCAGTCAAGTGTGTTGGTGTAATAAAATCATGAATAGTTTGTGTTTTAACAGTCCACACACTGTCTTGCAAGAGAAAGAAAATATGCCATGCAGATGATCAGTAAAGAACAAGAAGTGAACTCTATGAGGATGTCTGCCATAGATACAGGCAAAACATCAGAAGAGAATGTTTCTGGAATATGTCCATACAGCCTGGAAGAATCACAACAACCCAGTTTACTTTTTGTAATACAGAGCAACATATATACAAGGAGATTCCATCTGAACATTAGGAAGAACTTCCTGACTGTGAGAGCTGTTCAGCAGTGGAACTCTCTGCCCCGGAGTGTGGTCAAGGCTCCTTCTTTGGATGCTTTTAAACAGAGGCTGGATGGCCATCTGTTGGGGGTGCTTTGAATGCAATTTTCCTGCCTCTTGGCAGGGGGTTGGACTGGATGGCCCATGAGGTCTCTTCCAACTCTATGATTCTATGATTCTATATATACAATCATGTGAACAGTTGCATTGACTCACACAATGTTCTTTTAGAGAGATTCAAATTGTCTTTCGGTGTCCATGTGGAAGATCTCCTTCTAGCAGGTCATGAAGCAAGAACTGTCTCCCTTTCTGAGCTGCTGCACAGTTCAAGCCTAAATATATAACTGTTGCCAAAACTCTCAGGCTCAGCTAGCTCCACGAGCATGGCCCAACCAATCAAACTAAATCCAGACAAGACAGAGGTACTCCTGGTCAGTCGCAAGACCGAACGGGGTATAGGGTTACAGCCTGTGCTGGACAGGGTCGCACTCCCCTTGAAGGCGCAGGTTCGCAGCTTGGGTGTGACCCTGGATTCATCGTTGAGCCTGGACCCCCAGGTTTCAGCGGTGACCAGGGGAGCATTTGCACAGCTTAGGCTCGTGCGCCAGCTGCGCCCATATCTCGGGAAGTCTGACTTGGCCACGGTGGTACACGCTCTTGTCACATCCCGCCTGGATTACTGCAACGCTCTCTACGTGGGGCTGCCCTTGAAGACGGCCCGGAAGCTTCAGCTGGTTCAGCGCGCGGCAGCCATGTTACTAACTGGAGCGGGTGGCAGGGAGCACACAACGCCCTTGTTGTCCCAGCTCCACTGGCTGCCGATTTGCTACCGGACCCAATTCAAGGTGCTGGTTTTGGCCTACAAAGCCCTAAACGGTTCCGGCCCAAAATACCTTTCCGACCGCATCTTGGCCTACGAGCCCACGAGGACCTTGAGATCGTCTGGGGAGGCCCTTCTCTCGATCCCGCCTGCTTCACAGGCACGGCTGGCGGGGACGAGGGAGAGGGCCTTCTCGGTGGTGGCCCCCCGGCTGTGGAACACTCTCCCTGCACACATCAGACAGGCGCCCTCCCTCATGTCCTTTCAAAAAAGCCTTAAGACATGGCTGTTCGAGAGGGCATTTAATTAAGTGCTAAGCAACAAACAATACGGTAATGAGAACTGGAATGGAACAAGGAATATGAGACGGGCTATGATTCCACTAAGAGACGAAGCGGATTTTTAGTGTAGTCTGTAATTGTTGTATAGTTTATATGTTGTTGAAACTGGCTTTTTGTAACTGTCTTTTATGTGTACTGTACACCGCCATGAGTCGCCCTTAATGGGCTGAGAATGGCGGTTAATAAGTGCATCAAATAAATAAATAATAAATAAAACTTCATGCTTTGCATTTTCAGTTAACATGCTCACCAACTTATTTCTTACACACCATTTTAATCTCTTTGCCTTTAATTCTATCTGTCCTGTAATGGTCCTCATCTCTCCCTTCATCCCACAGAGTGCCTCAAAGGGAACTTGGACCTGGTGTTCCTCTTTGATGGGTCGGAAAGCATGAGAAATCAGGACTTCAATACTATTAAGGACTTCATGATCAAGGTCATGGAAGAACTACGCAACAGCACCATACATGTAAGCAGCACTCACTGGGTAACAAGGTTTATTGCCAGGAGAGTGGTTTTGAGGAGAATAAGGGCCTTACCATTCCAAATGAGAAATACGTACGGTGCACCAGCTCTGTCTTCTCATGGCTCCATGCTGATTCCAAAGCGTTGATAGGATTCTCATGGGCACCTGGCTTTTTTTCTATAGGAGTTCCACAGCAATAAATTGAATGCAGTATCTGTTTCCAAATCTTTCAGTTTGCTGCTGTGCAGTTTTCAGAGGAGGCCAAAATTGAATTTGATTTTAATGATTACACCAAGGATCGCAACCCTCGAAAGCTTTTGGCCAACGTGAAACACATGAAAAGCTTAACAGACACCTTCAAAGCCATCAAACTTGTAGCGTGAGTAACGTTATCAATGGGAAGTGAGTTGGGAATGGGGAAACCTTAGGAAGTGAGTGAAAACAATTTGGAGATTGAGGACTGTGTGGTTTTTTTAAAAGATACCTCAACCAAGAATTTACCTGAGATCCACATTCCATCTAGATTTAGTCATGGGATGAATGCTGCATATTCTAAGTGTGTGTTGAACTATTCTTTTTTTTTTAATTCTCTGGATGCTTCCCAACTCTCTAATTCTGTGATATGTGGAAAGTCGCAAGTTATTATTGTTTATTTCTATAGCTTGGAGCACCCGATGGCACAATGGATTAAACCATTGTTTCTCAACCTTCCTAATACCATAACCTTAATACAGTTCCTCATGTTGTAGTGATCTCAAACCATAAAATTATTTTTGCTGCTACCTCATAACTGTCATTTTGCCATGTTATGAATCATAGCGCAGTGGGTTAAACCCCTGTGCCAACAGGACTGAAGACCGACATGTCGCAGGTTCAAATCCAGGGAGAGGCGGATGAGCTCCGTCTATCAGCTCCAGCTCCTCATGTGGGGACATGAGAGAAGCCTCCCACAAGGATGATAAAAACATCAATTCTTCCAGGCGTCCCCTGGGCAACGTCCTTGCAGACGGCCAATTCTCTCAAACCAGAAGAGACTTGCAGTTTCTCAAGTCACTCCTGACACAACAAAAAAAATAATGTAAATATCTGATATGCAGGATGTATTTTCATTCACTGGACCAAATTTGGCACAAATACCCAATACGCCCAAATTTGAATACTGGTAGAGTTGGGGGGGGGGGGTGATTTTGTCATTTGGGAGTTGCTGGGATTTATAGTTCGCCTACAATCAAAGATCATTCTGAACTCCACCAGCGATGGAATTTAACCAAACCTGACACACAGAACTCCCATGACAGACAGAAAATACTGGAAGGGTTTGGTGGGCATTGACCTTGAGTTTTGGAGTTGTAGTTCATCTACATCCAGAGAACAATGTGGACTCAAAGAATGATGGATCTGGACCAAACTTGGCACGAATACTCAATACAGTGTTCCCTCGCTACTTTACAGTTCACTTTTAGCGGACTCACTGTTTTGCGGGTTTTTGAAAATATTAATAAAAATATTAAATATTTACGTCCAGTGGAGGCCAGGGAGGCCAGGGACCACAGAAGTGCGGCAGCCTGAGACGCGGCAGGGGAGGCTTGCCTCCATGTCCTACTGCTATCTACGTAGCTCTGGAGGCTCTGCGGAGGCCAGGGAGGTAGTCCGGTGCCCTTGGGATGGGCCCAGAAGTGGGCAAGGAAGCACGGGCAAGAAAATAATATATAAAATATATAAAATCTATATATATAAATTTGTTAGGGGCATCCAACGAGGAAACAAAACTCAAAAACCCCCCAACGAAACTTAACCAAAATTCCCATGCCCATAACACAACCCACAAGGTACAAACATATCTACTCAAAATGAAAAACAACACAACAACACACTCACAAAACGGCAAAACAACAAAACTCAAAAAAACCCAACGAAACTTAACCAAAATCCCTGTGCCCATAACACAACCCACAAGGTACAAACATATCTACTCAAAATGAAAAACAACACAACACACTCACAAAACGGCAAAACAACTGAGCATGCGCATTGGCGCCCAGCCGCAAGTTCCATCGCGCACGCACATGGCGTTCCGGCCAACGTTCCCTCTGCAGAAACCATGCCCACTCCAAGCCCCGCCGCGCCGCTTCCCGCACACACACACCCCCTACCGCACACACACACGCAACCCCACGCTCCATCACTCCCCCCGCCGCCGCACACACACACGCAATCCCACGCTCCATCACTCCCCCCACCACCACACACACACGCAACCCCACTCCCCCCACCGCCGCACACACACACGCAACCCCACTCCCCCCGCCGCCGCACACACACACGCAACCCCAGGCTCCATCACTCCCCCCACCGCCGCACACACACACGCAACCCCACGCTCCATCACTCCCCCCACCGCCGCACACACACGCAACCCCACTCCCCCCGCCACCGCACACACACACGCAACCCCAGGCTCCATCACTCCCCTGCCCCAATCTTACCTCCTTTTACTTCAGGCCACCTCCAAACCCCACCCCGCCCCTTCCCGCCCTGTCAAAATCTAGGAAAGACAGGAAGGAAGGAAAGAAGGAAGAAAGAGAAAGGGAGGTAAAGAAAAAGGGGGAAGGAAGGAAAGTTAGAGGAAGAAGAAAAGGAAAGAAAAGAAAAGGAAAGATGGAAGGAAAGAAAAGAGAGACAGCAGAAGAGAAAGAAAAAGGGGGAAGGAAGGAAAGAGATAGAGAAAGAAGAGGAGAAGGAAAGATGGGAAGGAAGGAAGGAAGGAAGGAAGGAAGGAAGGAAGGAAGGAAGGAAGGAGGGAGGGAGGGAGGGAGGGAGGGAGGGAGGGAGGGAAAGAAGGAGAGAAAGAGGGAAGGTTGACCACAGCAACTCGTGGCGGGTAAAGGTTGTTATTTCTATTATTATGATGTTATTATTCCTCTTAGACCCTGGGGGAATGGGAGAGGTGTCAGGTCCCAGAGGCAATGCATTGCATTATTGTTATTGTTATGATGGTGGTGAAATAGAAGGAAATAAAAAGTGAAAGAAGGAAGCAAACAGGGAGGGAAGAAAGGCAAAGGAAGAAAGGGGGAGGGAATGAAGGAAAGAGAGAAGGATGAAACCAAGTAGTGAAAGAAGGAAAGAAAGAAAGAGGGAGAGAAGGAAGAAAGTAGAGAAAGGGGGAGGAAAAGGGGGAAGGAATAGGTAGGGACCTCTCTTTCATAATAGTCCAGATATCTACCTCAACTTTGATAAGTTTTACTATAGGCCACAGCAACGCGTGGCAGGGCACAGCTAGTAATGTATAAATATTAAAATTAATATGGCATCCCTGCTTTGCAGATTTTCACTTATCATGGGTGGTCCTGGAACGGAACCCCTGTGATAAGTGAGGGAACATTGTATGCCTAAATGTGAACATTGGTGGTCCCATCCCCCAGGTTGAGAAACTCCACTTTATAGTAAATTATTGTTTACAAGATTCTTTATAGTAAATCCAAAAACAGTGGGTTGTACCAAAGGCATACAGTCTAAAATAGTTCTGCGTACACATCCACACACAGAGAAAAGGAGGAACAATAAACCACAAAATGTACATTACACTTGCAAAAGAAATCATCCAGATAGAATCCAAACAAAACGAAACAAAAAACAAGAAGGTGACCAGAACAAAAGGAAGAAGGTGAGCAAAGGAAGAGAAAGCCTTTGGTTGGGCGAGAAGCCTAGAATTGGAAGAATGCAGACCTCAGGCAGGCTGGCAAAATAAATAAAATCTGAAAATGAGGGGCTAGGTTGTGTAGGGTTTTAAATGTCAACAGAAGAAGCTTATACTGATTCATAGAAGGGATGGGCAACCAAGGAAGAGATATCAAAATTGAGGTGATATAAACAAAACAATGGGCCAAAAATATCATTTTAGCATCAGAATGCTGAATGGAAGTACAATGGCATTCGGGTAACCTTTCCCCTTGTCTGCTGTTGCCAGGAATGACCTTTTCACTCCTGCACGTGGCATGCGCAAAGGAGCAAATAAAGCAATCATCCTAATCACCGATGGACAAGCCACAGATGAAGACCACGGAAGCATTGCTGCTGCCAGAAATATGGACATCATACGCCTTGCCATTGGGGTAAAGTATCCTGTAGCCCTGTGCTTCTGGCCTGCTAGGCAGGAGCTCTCTCCTTTGGACCTAACGGAAAGTTCTCCTTACTTTCAGTGGTTCTCAACCTTCTTAATGCCACGACCCCTTAATACAGTTCCTCATGTTGTGGTGACCCCTTAAGCAACAGAAAATACAGGGTTTGGTGGGCATTGAGCTTGAGTTTTGGAGTTGTAGTTCACCTACATCCAAAGAGCACTGTGGGCTCAAACAATGATGGATTGGAACCAGACTGGCACAGATTGAGTATATGCCCAAATATCAACATTGGTGGAGTTTGGGGAAAATAGACCTTGACATTTGGGAGTTGTAGTTGCTGGGATTTATAGTTCACCTACACTCAGAGAGTATTCTGAACATCACCAGCAATAGAATTGGCCCAGATTTCCCACACAGCACCTACATGACTAACAGAAAAAACTGTGTGTTGTCAAAGGCTTTCATAGCAGGAATCACTGGGTTGCTGTAAGTTTTTCGAGCTGTATAGCCATGTTCCAGAAGCATTCTCTCCTGATGTTTTGCCTGCATCTATGGCAGGCATCCTCAGACCTCACAACCTCTAATGATGCCTGCCATAGATGCAGGTGAGACATCAGGAGAGAATGCTTCTGGCACATGGCTAAACAGCCCAAAAAACTTACAGCAACCCAGAAAATACTGTGTTTTCTGATGGTCTCCTGGCACAATTTTCCTGTTGGCAATCCCCTTTCCAAATTCTACTTGTTCATCTGGCAAATAATAGTTTGGATGTGAGTGATTATAGGAAAATCAACCAATGCTGCCAAAACAACACATATGTTTTGAGTTTTTTTTTTGCTATCAACTCTGTTGGGCTCGTGTCATCCTGCTCTTCTTATCTCCAAGTATAGAAACCACAGAATCCTTCCACCTCATTTGGCTCTTCCTTTTCTCCCCAGATTGGGATCCATGTAACTCGAGATCAGCTTGAAATGCTTGCTTCTGAACCCCCCAGTGAATTTGTGAAGATCCTCGCCAGCTTTGAAGAACTAAAAGACAGCTTCTATGACCTCCAGTCAAAGATTTATGGCATTGAAGGTCTCACTTTGGTTTGATGTACAGGGAGAGGGAGGGAAGATGGGGAAAGAGACAAAGGTAGACACTTTTGGAACAGAATCAGGACCTCATCAGACGCAAGTCCTCTCCCGTTTCCACACATTTCTAAGACATTTCAGGGACAGAGTGCCACAGAGCCAATGTAAAACTATTTCCCATTGTCATCCATTGCCTTTCATCCCTGAAATGTAGTAAACTGTAAAAGAGATGGAGAGAAATAGTTTTCTGAGTTGAGAAAGAGGGGGAAGACAGATGAATATGTCAGATTCCTTGGGTCAGTTCGGTTCAGTGATAAGGCGCAATGGGCATTCCTATAGATGGTCTCCTACCAAACTTTGGAATTTTCTCCCAAAATCCTACTTTTTAAAAATTAATTAGAAATACCGAATTTTCAAGAGATCACCACTTTGTTTTTTCTGTCATTTCTCCTTTATATTATTCTTGGCTTTTGAAATGGCTCTACAGAACTTTGTTTTGGACTTCCACAATTAAGATTAGATTGGGAGGAAAGGAGCCTAGAAAAGGGGAAATGGTTTTAACCTGGAATGCTGTCTCTTGTATCTGATGGCGTTTGGGGCAGAACAATAGGATCCCATGGAAAGAAGTGATTTAAAACTGGTGTCAGTCTCCTTTAATGTAGGGTGCTTTCGGCGAGGCACGGGATTTCTTGGTTTTTGGATATTGTTGTTTGTCCTGATTTTTTAAAAAAAGTAATACTGACCTTGTGATGAATGTAAAAGATGAATGTATTGCCAACTCTTAATTTTCCACGTGTGTGTTTGATGGGGAGACAGAACTCAAAACAGGACTGTTGACAATATAAGAGAGGCGATTCTCTACTCTTAAAGGGATGGTCACCCATGCTTTTCCCTCTCAATGTGATGAGGTGCTTAATCTATGAAATTGTATTAGCAACTTTGTTATTTCAGTTAGCCTCTAAAGTACTACAAGAATTCTTTGTGTATAATGATGCTGATTTATAGTGCCATTTCCACCTAAGTATGGAGCATGTACCATATACAATACAATGATTTTTTTAAAATAACACTAAAAATACAGAAAAATCTTCAACATCCCACCAGGCTCTCTCCATCTCAGCAATATCAGGGCAACTCAGCAGTTTAATATAATGAATCAGAGGAAGATCTTCCTCCAATCAGAGATGTGCATAGGAGAAAGATAATTATTATTTGCCTGTAGATCTTAAATTCCTTTCCCATCTATTAGCCACTGTACCTCATGTCTTATATTCCACTGGCTGGATTAATTCAGTGCTGGAAGGCGACACAATGCACATTTTGTTTAAAGGCACACTCCACATCTACACATGACGGATGCTGGTAGATATAGTAGTTATATGTTTTCCAACTACACCTCAATTTGTTTAACACACCTATAGCTGTTCTTTCTTGGAAGTTAGTGTTGAGATCTATTCACTTCTGGAGGATAGAAGAGGACAGTGATTTATGCCAATGACTCTTACTCTTCCTGTCTATGTATCTTTCAGGTGCCAGTGACAAAAGTTCATTCCACCTGGAGATGTCATCCAGTGGATTCAGTGCCGATATATCCCAGGTAAGAGTAAACTATGGGTATTTTGAGGAATGAAGAGACTCACACACTGCAGTGATTCACCTGTATGAGCTTGGAAATAAGCGTCACTGAGTTCAATAAGACTCGCTCCCAGGGAAGGGTGTATCCCAGGAAGCACTTACATGAAACTGAACCGCTTTTTGCTGCATTGAAAGCTGTGGCACTGGAACTTGCTCTGAAGTATTTTATTTATTTATTTATTTCCAATATTTCTATCCCATTCCTTCTCAACCCCCGAAGGGGAAATCAGGATGGCTTACATTTGACAGCAATTCAATGCCACTACATAAGAGCAATATAATAACAATTAAAACAATAAGTAAAACATTCATTAAAACATTAAAAACAGTTTTAACAGCTATATCACCATTCCAGTCAATTCCATATCCAAAGTGCTATCTATGCCTGTTGTCCAAAACCCTGGTCCCAGAACCATGACCAATATTTTCCTAAAAGACAGGAGGGACAAAGCCGATCTTACCTTGGTGGGAAGCGAGTTCCACAGGCAGGGGGCCACCGCCGAGAAGGCCCAGTCTCTCATCACCACCAGATATATTTGCGACACTGGCGGGAGTGAGAGTAGGGCCTCCCCGAATGATCTCACACCGTGAGGCGGGACGTAGAGGGAGATATGTTCGGACAAGTAAGCTGGGCCAGAACTGTATATGTGCAGATATGTGCAGAATTGAGTTGTGCTTCATCTTTGGATTCACTTACTTGCACCTAGGGAAAAAATAATATCCATAAGAATTTGCTAGGATCTCAGGGCATAAAATTGTCTTGGAGGACCTAGAATATTCCTTGAGAACACCTTTTTAGAAAGCTTTAGGTCCTCCAACACAACTTTATGGCATGTTGGGACATGCCTTTTCCCTTCTTGGGCAAAGTCATGGAAAGCATGGTGGCCTCACAACTCCAGGTATTCTTGAGAGACACGGATTATCTGGATCCGGCACAGTCTGGCTTCAGACCGGGACATGGTACCGAGACGGTCTTGGTCGCCTTAGTGGATGATCTCCGCCGGGAGCTAGACAGGGGGAGTGTGTCCCTGTTGGTGCTTCTGGACCTCTCAGCGGCCTTCGATACCGTCGACCACGGTATTCTTCTGGGACGCCTTGCAGAGATGGGCCTTGGGGGCACCGCTTTGCGGTGGCTCCAGTCATTTCTGGAGGGTCGCACCCAGAAGGTGTTATTGGGGGACTCCTGTTCAACACCACAGCCTTTGACCTGTGGTGTTCCTCAGGGTTCCATCCTGTCCCCCATGCTGTTTAACATCTACATGAAGCCGCTGGGTGAGATCATCCGGAGTTTCGGGGTGCGGTGTCACCTGTACGCAGATGACGTCCAACTCTGTCACTCCTTCCCACCTGCTACTAAGGAGGCTGTCGAAGTCCTGAACCGGTGCCTGGCCGCTGTGACGGTCTGGATGAGGGCGAACAAACTGAAATTAAATCCAGACAAGACAGAGGTACTCCTGGTCAGTCGCAAGGCCGAACGGGGTATAGGGTTACAGCCTGTGCTGGACGGGGTCGCACTCCCCTTGAAGGCACAGGTTCGCAGCTTGGGTGTGACCCTGGATTCATCGCTGAGCTTGGATCCCCAGGTTTCAGCGGTGACCAGGGGAGCATTTGCACAGCTTCGGCTCGTGCGCCAGCTGCGCCCGTATCTTGGGAAGTCTGACTTGGCCACGGTGGTACACGCTTTGGTCACATCCCGCCTCGACTACTGCAACGCTCTCTACGTGGGGCTGCCCTTGAAGACGGCCCGGAAGCTCCAGCTAGTCCAGCGCGCGGCAGCCATGTTGTTAACTGGAGCGGGACGCAGGGAGCGCACAACGCCCTTGCTGTCCCAGCTCCACTGGCTGCCGATTGGCTACCGGGCCCAATTCAAGGTGCTGGTGCTAACCTACAAAGCCCTAAACGGTTCCGGCCCAAAATACCTTGAGTACCGCATCTCGGCCTACGAGCCCACGAGGACCTTGAGATCATCCGGGGAGGCCCTTCTCTCTGTCCCGCCTGCCTCACAGGCACGCTTGGCGGGGACTAGAGAGCGGGCCTTCTCGGTGGTGGCCCCCCGGCTGTGGAACTCCCTCCCTGCTGAAATTAGACAGGCGCCTTCCCTCATGGCCTTCCGTAAGGGCCTGAAGACCTGGCTCTTCGAAAAGGCCTTCAATTAAGTGCTATGTTTTGGAATGACCACCGGAATGGACTATGACCATGAGATTGACTATGACCCAAACAAGACGAAGCGGATTTTTAGTTTAATTAGTTGTGTGTTAGTTGATGTGCGTCATGATCTTGATTTACTGTAACTGTTGTCTTTATGTTCTTTGTTCTGTACACCGCCACGAGTCGCCTTCGGGCTGAGAGTGGCGGTTAACAAATGCAAATAATAAATAATAATAATAAATAGGAAGTGAGAGAATTCAATGGCATTTGGTTCTATCCGTGGTTTCACATATAGTGGCCCACCCAGTGATTCTTCTCTTAGAGATGTAGTGGTTTTTATTGTAATTGCTAGGAAAATGTCCCAAATGTCCATATTTACATCTCATGCTGCACTTTGCACTCACTCCATGTTACAGGAGCTTCTTGTTATCCATTCTTCTCTTAAGAACCTTCCAAGATTAAGAAATGAGCTCCTGGAGTTAAAATGACCCCCTGCCTTTGGGATGTAGAGTTTTTGCCTTCGTTTCCAAGTTCTCACAAGTTGCCAACCTCCTTATTCTCTCAACTGCAGGACCGAGTGGTTTTGGGTGCTGTCGGTGCGGACAACTGGGCTGGAGGGCTGCTGGAACAGCAGAAGGATCTCAGTAAAGAGCAGTTCATCTCTACACCTTCGTTCAGGAAGGAGATGGAAGGGGCATACTTGGGTGAGTGGCGAGAAAGCTGCAGTCCTCTTTTTCTCTGTGCCATTCACTCCAACATTTCATAATTGGTTTATTAAGTTAGTTTGGTTGTCATAAATGTATTTGTTTCCTTTTTTTTATTGAAGCAGCCCCAGTCATCCTTCTTATGGGGCAGTCATGACCCTATTAAAGTGGGCAGTATATGGCCTTCTGCATGTCACTGGGGACTTCATCACATTGGAGCTGGGAAGTGTTTGGCAGAGTAGAGCTCAGTCATACTCCATGTTGAAATGAAACGGTTGATTTCCCTACCTTCATCACACTGTTAAATCTATCAGTGTTACTCGGTTATACTCAGTATTCTGGGTCACAACTTTCTCTATCTCCTCCAAACCATTGACAATGCTGGATACCATTGATGGGAGTTGCTATCTAACAACATCTGGAAGGCCACATCTTTCCCATTCCAGCAGCTTAGCAGTGCCTTATAATTTGTCCAAAGCCCCTGTGGCTTGTTCTTTTTGTTGCCATTAACACAACAGGTGCAATGAGAGGCAAATAGGCATTTCTGCATGCAGTGACTCCAGCTGTCACCAGATTTGATTGTTATTATTAGCAAAAGGAAGTCACATAAAAGCCAGGTAAATGGAAGAGGAAGGAAATGAAGAACATTTTCCGTTGTGAAAATGCAGGATGAAGCAAACCACCAACTCCTTTGGCCTCAGCTAGAGGGAAGTGTGTTGGGTGAGTGGGCTTCTTAACAAAAGTTCCTTCTCATAAATGTACAGCAGAGTAACTTATTAGCAGCAGCATGACCCAGCACCAGTAGCCAAAAGTGATAAAAAGAACAAAAATACACAGACCAATGTTATCTCTTCCATAGGAGGCTTTTCTTTATAGCAAAATAATATGGTTGCACTATTTACAAGAACAAGGTTTATATAAACACAATAAAGTTCTTTATACTTCCTTCTTTGCTTCCACGCTGGGCTTCTTTCTCATGCAGATAAAAGGCTCCACTCTCACAGAGCCTCTTCTCACACTAAACTTACTCAGGAGCTTCACACAGTAGCTTTTTACACACAACAGCGCACAAGGTCTTCAACCTGGGGCTTCTCTAACCCAAGCCTTCTCACACCAGGCCTCTCACACACTGAGGCCTACTAATTCTGAGGCCTACTCACACTGGAAATGTAGCAGCATGATAAGAGAGATAATACCAAAAGATATCCTTTCTGGAGAAAGAAAAGTACATCTATTTCCAGCTGGGACCCTGGAGTGGAGCTGTGTCCAAAAGCAACACAGAGTGAGGATAAAGGCATTGGCCTTACATTTTATACCTCTCCAAATGCAGGCAAACAAAGAAACATGCTTCTACATACATTGACATCATCATTTTGTCACCTTAGCATCATAAAAATATCAGGAGCCCCCGGTGGCACAGTGGGTTAAACCCCTGTGCCGGCAGGACTGAAGACCGACAGGTCGCAGGTTCGAATTCGGGGAGAGGCAGATGAGCTCCCTCTATCAGCTCCAGCTCCTCATGCGGGGACATGAGAGAAGCCTCCCACAAGGATGATAAAAACATCAAATCATCCAGGCGTTCCCTGGGCAACGTCCTTGCAGACGACCAATTCTCTCACACCAGAAACGACTTGCAGTTTCTCAAGTCGCTCCTGACATGACAAAATAAATAAATAAATAGAAATATCAAATTTGATCTTCCAACATGCAAAGGGCATGTATCTATATTTTTTCTAGGAACAGTTTACAGCTTACATCAATCCACCATGAGGCCTACTTTGACCTGTCAGGAGGGAGGGGGATAAGCTCCTTACTTTTTACTTCTCCTGTCAGCTTGGGTTTCTGATACAGAGAGAGCCTGATTTTTCTTACATTTCAGTCCTTCTAAAGTACATACAATTTATATATAAATAAATATCTATATTTCCAATATCTCCCCCTCAAGACCTATTAACACTGAGGTTTACTTCACACTGAGGCCTCTCTCAGACTGAAGCCTCTTCATACAGAGGGCAAATAACACTGAGGCATACTAAGCTACAAACACACCTACTTATATTGAACTGCAGCTTTTGCTGAGTCATTGCATCCATTACACCCTTTCAGTGCTTGACTCACATTTTTGTAATTAAAAACACCTAGTTAATTTTTAATATTTCTGACAAAGTGGGCATTCGCAGCTTCTTCTTTTCCCAAATACATTCCATGGGATTACAAATTCCCCAGTTTCTCATCTAATGTAGGTGTTTCCCACAGAAGACTGACAGTGAGACTGAAAACTCGAGTCCAAGAATACATCTAGATTTTAGAATTAATGCAGTTTTACTCTACTTTAACTGCCATGGTTCTATAATATGAAATTCTGGGAGTTATAGTTTAGTGAAACACCAGTAGTCTTTGTCAGGGAAGGATAAAAACCTTATAAAACTACAGCTCCCAGGGTTCCATAGTGCCAAACTGTAGTTATTTTACATCATAGATGCACCCCATCTAGAGCTGGAAAGAACCAGGTTGGAAAAGTCTAGTATATTGATCTCTATTTTGATATTACTTTGGTGAATCTGTTGGCATAGCCACCATATTAAGGTAGTAGGCATGCCTTGAAAATTTCTAGTCTTCCCTATTTTAATTTTTTTAATTCAACAGAGGAACATTTTCTATGCAAAAGCACCCTAATAACTATCACTATTTCTCCTTTGATCTTTCTACACATTTTTTTGTTTCCCTTCCAGGTTATGCCCTGAAATTCCTACAGCACCAGCAAAAAGAACTATATGCTGCTGGTGCCCCTCGATACCAACATTTGGGAAGAGTCTTCATCTTTGAAGTCAATGCCACAACTAGTAACTGGACATTAAAGCAAGAGATCGAAGGGCAGCAGGTGAGAAATCGTGGAGACCAGAAAGTCTGGTCAGCTCTGATAATGAACAAACATACTGTGTCTGGAATGTGTTTGGGAAAACCAAAACGCATGTGGTGAAGCTGAAGGGGACAAGAGACAAGGACCTGATTTAATTTGATTATAGCAATAGCGTAAAGAGTAGCTTTGATTAAATAAATCTTAGTGTTTTCTTAGTGTTTGTTTGTTGTTTATTCATTCAGTCGCTTCCGACTCTTTGTGACCTCATGGACCAGCCCAGGCCAGAGCTCTGTCGGCCGTCACCTCCCCCAGCTCCTTTAGAGTCAAGCCAGTCACTTCAAGGATCCCATCCATCCATCTTGCCCTTGGTCGGTCCCTCTTCCTCTTTCCTTCCATTTTCCCCAGCATCATTGTCTTCTCTAAACTTTCTTGTCTTCTCATGATGTGGCCAAAGTACTTCATCTTTGCCTCTAATATCCTTCCCTCCAGTAAGCATGTTCCGTCTCCCAGGAGTCTGGTTTACATTACCTTTTTAGTGCTTGGAGTGTCTTCCCCTTGCATTTCTCTCAGGGCTGCTGCAGCTTTGCAAAACCCTAAAAGGTTAGCAGTATCAGAGTCTGCAAAGCCAGCCTGCAGGCCTCTTTGCAACTATTGGCCTAGAGAGCAGCTCTTTGGGTTTAGAGCCCGCCCTTTCTCCCAGGGAAGGGATCTCCATTTCTCCCCTGCTTTTTCAGTCTAAAGGAAGAATTCAGATGTGCTGGTAGCCAGATCAGGATAGCTATGAGAAACCATTGCAAGTACTATTGAGATATTGAGTTAATATAGATAGATATTCAATATTGAGTTATAGACAACTATTGAGCTACAGAGAACTATTGAGCTATATTGAGTTAGATAGATAGTATTGAGCATTTGCCTCCAAAGCTAACTTTGAGCAATAGGTAGTCCCCTGACATTAAGTCCAGTCATGTCTGACTCTGAGGTGTGGTGCTCATCTCCATTTCTAAGCCGAAGAGCCAGCGTTGTCCGTAGACACCTCCAAGGTCATGTGGCTGGCATGACTGCATGGAGCGCTGTTACCTTACTTTGAGCAATAGATAGGGGGAAAAACTGCTTTTTTCTGATCATAGGAGCTCAAGGATAGGGTAAAGGGATTCCAGAATTCCTTCTACCTTTTGGGAAAGGGTACCTCAATAACTGAAAGAAAGCTCATCTCTATGCTTTACCAACTAACTGTTTGTAACTTTGATAAGCTGTGCCAAGTCTACAAAGACTTTGGAAATAAATGTTCCGTTTGCTGTTCCATACTTGAAGTGGACTCAGAAAGTTTGAGCTTTTAAAGACAGATCCCAGCCCAGACAAAGAGAGCAGCACATCACAGTCTTATTTTTAAGGCGTCTGAGTGTGATGGCACAGAGCAGTTGGGCTTTATTTCCTGAAGTATGGACTGGTTTCCCCCATCACCACAGTTCAAAAGCATCTATCTTCTTTCGCTCAGTCTTCCTTATGGTCCAGCTCTCACATCTGTAGGTTACTACGGGGAATATCATTGCTTTGACTATGCGGATCTTCGTTGCCAGTGTGATGTCTCTACTCTTCACTAATTTATCGAGATTGGTCATTGTTCTCCTCCCAAGAAGTAAGCGTCTTCTGATTTCCTGGCTGCAGTCTGCGTCTGCAGTAATCTTTACACCTAGAAGTACCAAGTCTGTCACTGCCTCCATGTTTTCTCTCTCTATTTGCCAGTTATCAATCAGTCCAGTTGCCAGAATCTTGCTTTTTTTATGTTTAACTGCAACCCAGCTTTTTCACTTTCTTCTTTCACCTTGATTAGAAGGCTCCTCAGCTCCTCCTCGCTTTCAGCCATCAAAGTTGTATCATCTGCATATCTAAGGTTTCTTAGAATTAGAAGAAAACAGTTGGAGGGTCTGCCATGAGAGGAAAAGGCTGATAGGACAATAAACCCAAAACACTACCAAAGGGAGGCAATAAAACAACCCATCGCCTACCCATCGCTTCCTTAGTTATGCAACAGGAATCAATTGAAAGTCTGCATGGAATGTCAAGCCAGAGTACTCACATAGGCTGGACAGAGCAATAAACATAATAAAAGAAGAAAGTTCAAAACAGAAAGGGTATTTTTATTGAATCAAATGAAAGCCTCAAACAGGACCCAGGAAATCAAGGTGGGAAAATTGTGGGGAAATTGCTTACTTGAACTATCAAAGTACCATATGTGCAGGTGAAAGGGAATAGAAACCATGAGAAAGGGAGATGCACAAAGAAGCATGAAGGTGTGGAATGTAATTGGAAATCTTATAGAAGACTCAACTGAGCTGCGTCTCGGGGTGGTGCCTTCTTTTCACGCTGTCACCCGGAGCTCTCTATTTGCAAATACAGTCTCTCGTATCCCTATGTCCCTCCCAACACTTCATTGGGAACCGGACTTTGGGAAGTTCCAGGGTTTGCAATGCCAAATGGTGGTCAAAATAAAAACATTAATGAGGAAGAATACACATTCAGGGAGAGGCTGCAGCAGTTTGCTTTTGCCTAAACCTATTGGGAAGCACAAGATTGTTTCCTCTTCCATCCTCTCCCTCTTGCTGAGTTAATTGAATGCTAATTAAAGTCAGTTGAAGACAAAGGGAAATGTTTTCGATCTGAATCTTGCTTTTACATTGTTGGTTTTCCTCCACCCATTTCCTCCCAGCTTCAGTCTCTGCAGGATTAGTTATGGGGAAATAACTTTCTATAAGATTGTAGCTAAACAGTGCATTTTGAGCATTTGAAAGCATTCTGTATATAGTAAGCATGTCATACCTAGAAGTAGTCTCTGGATTGTTTATTTATCTTTAATTCTTTTTTTTCTTTTTTTTTTGCAGACTGGGTCATATTTTGGAGGAGTTCTCTGCGCTTTAGATGTAGACAGTGACCAGGAAACTGACTTTCTTCTCATTGGGGCCCCATTTCATTTTACAGAGACAGAAGGAGGTCGCGTTTACGTGTACGGCTGGGAGGAGGTGAGCAAATGGGGCAAAAAGAGTGGGAAGTATTTGTGGGGAGGGTATTTCCACAATGCATCAGAGACTATGAAAAACTACCCTCTCCTTCCAGGATCAGTTTGTCCTTCTAGGGGAGCTTAAGGGGGACCCCGGATACCCCTTGGGCAGATTTGGAGCAGCCATTTCAGACCTGGCGGACATCAGTGGCGATGGACTGATGGATGTGGCAGTGGGAGCCCCCCTGGAAGACGAAGAGAGGGGCACTGTGTACATTTATAATGGCCTTCAACATAAATTGCTAACACACTATAGCCAGGTAAGAGAGCATCGCAGGGATGGGCATCCCAACATGAGATCTGCTAGCTTTGCTGTCAGGCCACCTTCAATGTGTGGCAGTCCTATGAATGAGAGACCCCCAAGAGACTCAATACTACTTTTCCATGGTGCTGGGATCATATGTTCCTGTGAGACAAGAGTAAACAAGCTTCTGTTGAACAACCTGTCTAAAAGTGTCGAACACCTTACTGCTATTAAGGGAGAAACTATGGGGTGGCAGTATTGTTCTGGGGCAATGCTGGTGGAAGAGAGATAACAGCACTAGTACTCCAGTGCACTCTTGTCAGTACTGCACAAAAGGAAGCAATGGAAAGCTACTTGGATCTACACAGCCTTAAAATGCAGTTCAAATTGCATTATATAGATCTACACTGACCATATAATGCAGTTCAAATTTAATGTAGATAACAATAGAGCAGTGGTTCCCAACCACAGTGTGATCCACAGACCACCAGTGGTCTGCAAGGACTAAAATATGGTCCAGTTACTACACCATTGCAACACCCCACGGACCATGCCCCCTTCCTCATGGCTGTGCGTCCATGGTTAGGAAGCGAGAGAAAGCCATTAGGGACAGTTTCTTGGGTCTTGCGCTCCTCTTTTTGTATTTTTTTCAACCTCAGTCCCCTACCCCCCCCCTTTTTTTTTTACACGAGCGTTAACAAAATCCACAAATAATAACACAGCCCAACCATAAACATTCTTAGTGTCTTCTTTTTTAAGCCGGTGCCTGGGATTATTTTGGGTGCTGATTCAGAAAATCGCATTAGTTAGACCACATCAGCTCTAGATTATTAAATATGGTTTTCTGTGGGTGAGCAGATGTTGACTACTGGATGGCATATGTTCAGTATCAGAAACTAGAGCTGAGGTGGTCTCTCCAATGCAATTTTCTGAATCAGCACCCCAAATAAATAAACCGAACCTAAGTTGACCAAAAACTGATTTGTAACCCTTTTGGTACTAATGTTGGAGAGTGGTCCCTGGTCAAAGTGGTCCCTGGTCAAGTGGTCCCTGGTCAAAAAAGGTTGTGAACCACTGCAATAGAGGGAATACCACAATAAGACCAATTGCTCTGAGTAAGGTGGGATTCTCACTCTGTTGAAGGTTTTCAAGCAGAAGTTCGTCAACTATGTATAAAGCAGTGGTTCTCAACCTGTGGGTCCCCAGATGTTTTGGCCTTCAACTCCCAGAAATCCTAATTTCTGGGAGTTGTAGGCCAAAACACCTGGGGACCCACAGGTTGAGAACCACTGCTCTAAAGGATGCTTTAACTCTGGATTTTCCCCACCAAGGGATTGCTCTAGAGATGAATACTGTATCAATAACACTAAAAATAAGTGGGTCCAGCAACCTTGAGAACTTCTGATGGATGTAGTCACAGCCTTTTCTGTATGCAATTCACAAGAGTCCAAAGGCTCATCTAATGTGTTAAACAACAACTCTCAGAACCATAGGAGCCTGGGAGAGTGTGCCCTTGGCTGTTTATATTCCAAAACAAACACAGCATAGCTGTATGTGTCTTCTAATCACTGTTAAAACCACACAAAATGGAAGCCATCACCACATCTTATTTCAGCCATTTCCACAAGTCAGATTTGGGGTATATGAATGGGTGTATTACTTTGTCTGTGTGTAATCTGTTGCCACATTGCTCCTTTGCTTTTCTCAACCAGTGACATTTCTGTCTTGCAGAAAATTACAGGAGCCAGCATTTCTCCTGGCTTGCAATTCTTTGGACAATCAATTCATGGAAAAACAGACCTCAACAAAGATGGCCTCATAGACATCACAGTGGGAGCCCTGGGAAAAGTGGTGGTCCTCCGGTGAGTGGTTGAGAACCAAGGCTTCTAAGATAGAGGCTACTGAAGCCCAGCTCAGATATGTTTCTCAGGTCCCTTCTACACTGCTAGGTAATCCAGGTTACTTACTTAGGCGATCCCTTGTAGCCTAAGGATGATGGTCCTCCAAGTGTAGTGGCTTGGTGGTGGGTCCATAGGTGGCTGTGGAGTCCTATTCTTGATCCACATGTTCTTCCACAGTGAGGACATCGGTTTCCAGGTGGAAGGTGGTCCCGGTCAAGGTTGGCTTGATGCACCTTCTTCTTGGCACATTTCTCACTTTCGTCCTCCTTTCATGCCTCTTTGAATTCCTCAGCACTGCTGGTCACAGCTGACCTCCAGTTAGAGTGCTCGAGGGCCGGGGCTTCCCAGTTCTTGGTGTTTATGGGCCCTTTCACACAGCCCTATATCCCAGAATCTCAAGGCATATAATACCACATTATCTGAACTGGATTATCTTAGTCTGCACTGCCATATAATCCAGTTCAAAGCAGATAATGTGGATTTTATATATCTGTATAGAAGGGGTCTCAGGCTGTCTATTGGTTCAATGGAAAGTTGTTCCAATTCGCAGCCCCTTTTCACCTGAGAAAACGGGTCATGGGCTGTGTTAACAGTACATCAAACATTTTTTGATATTACAGCCCAACAAAAAAAATTCTTAATATCTTGATTTTTAGGCCTGTTCCTGAGATTAGTTAGGTGCTGATTTAGAAAAATGCATTGGATAGACCACATCAGCTCTAGTTTATTACATTTGGTTATCGTTGTTTTCTATGAGCGAGCAGATGGCAACTGGCAGATGTCATATGTTCTGTATCTCCAAAACTAGAGCTAATAGGGGAAATCTGGTGCCATTTTTGTAATCAGTGTGTCAAATATGTTAGGGCATGTAAAAAGATCAGTTGGTGCAAAGCACGAAGCTGATTGGTTGGGTCACGCCCAAGAAGCTAGCTGAGCCCAGAAGCTTTGGCAACAGTTACATATTTGAGCTTTAGCTGAGCAGCAGCTTAGAGGGAAAGACAGTTTTACTTGACAAGCTACTGGAAAAGGATCTTCCACATGGACACCTAAATACCATTTCGGTTGAGGCAGCAAACTGTGTGTTGACCAGTGTAATAAATCAGCATTTACAAGGTTTGCTGAACAGGTAGATTTTCCATTTTATGAAGCACGGCTGAAGCAATTTCTGCAGAGTTCACTATAAACATAACATATTAATATATTTGTGGGGTTACTATGACAATGTTTAGGTGCTGTTCAGAAATCTTTTACTGTTGCCAAATCTTTCATGATCCCAACATTGAGGCAAGGGGACCCTTAGTTTAAGTTTAAGAAGTGTATGTTTAAGAAACAGTGCTCTAAAGAACACCAAGTAATTATTGTCACTAGGTTGCTGTGAGTTTTCCGGGCTGTATGGCCATGTTCCAGAAGCATTCTCTCCTGGCGGTTTGCCCACATCTATAGCAGGCATCTTTAAAGGTTGAGAGGTCTGTTGGAGACTAGGCAAGTAAGGTTTATATATCTGTGGAGTCTTCTGGAACATGGCCATACAGCCTGGCAAACTCACAGCAACCCAGTGATTCTAGTCATGAAAGCCTTTGACAACACATTAATTATTGTCCTTCCCTGGTACCTGCAGTTCCAGACCCATTGTCACAGTGGTCCCACAGGTGACATTCTTGCACAAGGAGATCCCAGTGGAAGATGTGGAATGTTTGGGAGATGCCACCCAGTGGAGGAACAAGGGGTTCGGTCTCAACATCTGCTTCAACACCAGCTTGGCTACTCAGAGCTATCAAGGTGAGGTGGGTTGTTGGAGCCCAGAACTAAACCTTGGTGTAAAGAACCAGATGTACGAGGGGCTGCTGATAAATCTTTGGCTTTGTGTTCTTGCTTTGTTTCTATGGTAACGAATGTTACATCACATGAAAACCTTATGTGTCTAATATATGTTTTCAAAATGTTGTGCTGGTAGCTTATGGCAAGAGTGATCTAGGCATGCGGGAAAACAAAATGGCAAAGTCTAAGGCGATATTCACAGCAAATGAGATCAGAGGAGTGATAAAATTCTTGTTTTTGCAAGGAAAGTCTGCGAATGATATTCATGGTGGTATGTCGCAGACATTGGGGGATCAATGCCCTTCATATTCTACAATTAAGAACTGGGTTGCCAAATTTAAAATGGGCCACTTCAGCACCAATGATGAGGAATGTCCTGGACAACCCAGAGTAGTCGTTGTTCCAGAGATCGTCGATGCTGTGCACAACCTCATACTGGAGAATAGGCGAATTTCAGCTAAAGCAGTGGTTCTCAACCTACCTAATGTCGCGACCCCTTAATACAGTTCCTTATGTTGTGGTGACCCCCAACCATAACATTATTTTTGTTGCTACTTCATAACTGTGATTTCGCTACTGTTATGAATCGTAATGTAAATATCTGATATGCAGGATGGATTTTATTCACTGGACCAAATTTGGCACAAATACCCGATACGCCCAAGTTTGAATACTGGTGGGGTTGGAGGAGATTGATGTTGTCATTTGGGAGTTGTAGTTGCTGGGATTCATAGTTCGCCTACAATCAAAGAGCTTTCTGAACTCCACCAACAATGGAATTGAACCAGACCTGGCCACACAGAAATCCCATGACCAACAGAAAATGCTAGAACGGCCTGGTGGGCATTGACCTTGAGTTTGGGAGTTGTAGTTCACCTAAATCCAGAGAGCACTGTGGACTCAAACAATGATCAATCTGGACCAAACTTGGCCCGAACACTCAATATGTTCGAATGTGGACTCTGGTGGCGTTTGGGGAAGATAGACCTTGACATTTGGGAATTGTAGTTGCTGGGATTTATAGTTCACCTACAACCAAAGAGCATTCTGAACCCCACCAATGATAGAATTAGGCCAAACTTCCCACACAGAACCCCCATGACCAACAGAAAATATTGTATATTCTGATGGTCTTCGGGGACCCCTCTGACACTCCCTCGTGACCCTCCCCGGGGTCCCGACCCCCAGGTTGAGAAACACTGAGATAAAGGAATAGCAGACATCATGGGGATTGCTCATGAACGTGTTTGTGTCATTATCCATGAAATTTGAACATGAAGAAGCTCTCTGCAAAGTGGGTCCCCAAATGTTTGACAACAGATCAGAAAAGCATGCGAGTGAAAACTTCCCGGTTCATTTGTCAGCGTTTCCGGACTGATAAGAACTTCCTAGATTGACTGGTCACTATGGATGAGACATGGATTTATTTGTATGACCCTGAAACCAAGGAGCAGTCAAAAGAGTGGAGGCACAGTGGTTCTCCTCATCCAAAGAAGGGTGCAAAAATCAGCCACTAAGGTGATGGCATCTGTGTTCTGGGATAAGGAGGGCGTGCTGCTAGTGGACTACCTTCAAAATGGTTCCATCATCAATGCAAGGCATTACACTGAACTTTTGAACCAATTGAAGGTAGTTCTGAAGGCCAAAAGGCATGGCAAGCTGACCAAAGTAATCTTGTTCCTGCAAGACAATGCCTCTGCTCACACTGCACAAGAGACCATGGCAAAACTGGTGGAGCTAGGCTTCCAGCTGGTTGACCACCCACCTTATTCACTGGCTCTAGCTTCCTCTAGCTTCCTCCGACTATCATGTTTCAAAACCTGAATAAACACCCCAAGGGTACAAAATTTCACATCATTTCCGATGCCATGGCTGCTACGGATAACTGGTTTGAGGCACAACCGAAATCCTTCTTTTCACAAGGCTTACAGAACTTGGAATACCAATGTAAGAAGTGTGTTGATATTAGTGGAGAGTATGTAGAGTAAATGCAAAGTTTCATCTTCCTATCTCGTTTCTTTCTGGGTAAAGCCAAAGACTTATCAGCAGCGCCTCATACCTCTTACACATCTGGACATTTTGAGGTTCCCCATTCCTGCCTCATAGCTTCTCATTCCCTCTTTCCAGGTCCTCTCTCTGCCATTCTCTCCTTCCATTTGGAGATTGATTCCAACAGAATGAAGAACCGAGGAGTATTTAGGAATGGCAAGAGGACCACAAATGGGGTCCAAAAAACCACTCTGGGACAAGTGTGTGTTCAGGAAACGATAAACATCACGGTAAACAGGGATTTATTCTTATTTTGCTGAACTTTGTTTGAGTGGGGAATCCGGCGGCCATTTAGAACAATGCTTCCTGAGCATTGCCAAAACTGAAGCCACTTCTGGGACAGAGTTAGGAGAAGCCTGATTTAAATGTCTAAGTGTTGTGTTGTCTCTACAACCTTTTAGAACTGCATTGAAGATTACATCTCACCTATCAAGCTCTTTGTGAACTTCTCTTTGAGCAGCGATGAGAACCATGATGAGAGTCATCCAAGGCCTGTCCAGAACTCATTAAGCAACACAACAACCGTAGAGGTAAAAGCAAGTCCTGGACAGAAAGTGGATTTAGCAGAGACATTCGACTGGATGTTTTGGCTAGGGCACAGAATTTAGTAGTTTCTGCTAGAAAAGGAGTGGACAATTAGGAGAAAGGTGCAGACACGTATGAAATGTGGTGAAGGAAGAAATCTTAGCAGAACTTGAGAACCTTGATTTTTAAGAGTGTAGCTCTAATAATTTCCCATAGCACTGTCATAAGCCATGTTGCCTGGATATTTTTGAAGTTGTTATCCAGTAATAGCTTTTCAAAGCTGTATATTTGGAATGCAGGAAACTAGCTATAAATTCTGCTGTGTAAGAACACTCATGGAAATAACCTTCATAATAGAATACTACTTGGCCCACCACATTTGCAGATTTGCTTTTGTGGATTTGATTAAAATGTTCATTCTAAGACTCTTAGGTCCTCCAGGTGATTGCGTGGTCAACATCTGGCAGAAGCTGACTACAGAGTCATATTGATAAACCTAGAGGTTCCTAACGAGGTGACCTATCAAATACAAAAGTAGCGGCTTTTTGTCTCCCCAGCTTTCCCTCATAGTCTCTCAGACCAGCGTAATCTATTTTATGGTCCTATTTGTAAACAAAGACTTTCGTTGATCTCCGTAGTTACAGGTGGTTTCTCCTAGGAACCCTCCTTATCACTCAGCTCTTCACTCAATCCCTTATCTGCTGTTGCTACTTCTGACTCCTTCAACTGGCCTTGAGGCCCTGCACTTTATGAGCCTGTTTTCTCTCAGTTAAATCATCAGCCTCTGACTGATCTACAACACAAATGTAGTAGAGTTGAATAAGAGGATGCACTACATTGAACAGCGCTAGTATATTAACAATTGTTTTTCTTTTGGAAAATATGTTAGATTCCTTTTTCGAAGAACTGCGGGACAGATGATAAGTGTGTGGCTGATATGCAAATCTCATTCCATAATTCAGGGTAAGTAGAACATTGTCCATAAACATGTTCTATGTAAATATGACCTAAAGTATTTAGTGAATTCTCGACTGAGGTGAGATGTGAATGGTATGCCAGCTTTCTAGTTTATAAAGAGAAGGAAAGCCTTCTGAGTGAGGAAGCAAGTATTTCTATGTATTGCCAAAGGCTTTCAAGGCTGGGATCACTCGGCTGCTGTAGGTTTTTCGGGCTGTATGGCCATGTTCTAGAAGCATTTTCTCCTGACGTTTTGCCTGCATCTGTGGCAAGCATCCTCTGAGGTTGCGAGGACCTCACAACCTCTGAGGATGCCTGCCACAGATGCAGGCAAAACGTCAGGAGAAAATGCTTCTAGAACATGGCCATACAGCCCGAAAAATGTACAACAACCAAGTATTTCTAATCAAGACGTCCTAACTCTTTTTTGAACAGTTCTCAGGAGCTGGTGATATCTCCCAAACGTTACCTGAACATGAACTTGGAGCTGAGGAACCCACGAGAGAATGCATACTACCCAACCCTCCATGTGCTTCACATGCCTGGCCTCTCCTTCCGCAAGGCTTCTGTGCTCAAAGTGAGTATTCTGTCTGTATAAAGTAATCATAGACACACTGTGGAAATAGTGTTATAATTCTGCCAATCTATCATTTTAGACAATTTCTTCATTCTACCATACTATCTTAATTTATTTTTCAATCTTCAAAATTTACCAGTGTTTTGACATTTCCTTTTAAAAAAAATGATATAAATGGTTCACATTCTTCTGATTATTATTTCTCAATGGGGCGAGTGGGGAAACTAGTTGAAATGTATGTATGCAGCAATATTGCACATTGCTGGTAGAAGGGGAAGCTTTGATAAACCCCTTGTCTTTTCATGTAGCCCAATCACCTGATCATCGTGAACTGTGACGGCATGCAGGTGAATCGTGAGCACAGGGGCCTCTCTTGCAATATCAGCCACCCAATCTTTAGGGATAACACAGAGGTGAGTACCACTGAATGAGCAGTTCAGGGCATTTCAATGTACTAATAGGAACAAACCTGACAGAGAGCTAAATGCAGCCTAGAACTGGGTTCCCTTGAGTGGGGATAAGAAAGAAGTGTGTAAATTAGCACTTTTTTGTGGCTTCTCTGTAGAACAGTGTTTCTCATCCTGGGGGTGTCAGAGGGGTCGCTGAAGACCATCAGAAAACACAGGATTTTCTATTGGTCATGGAGGTTCTACGTGGAAAGTTTGGCCCAATTCTATCGTTGGTGGGGTTCAGAATGCTATTTTATTGTAGATAAACTATAAATCCCAGCACCTACAACTCCCAAATGTCAAGGTCTATTTTCCCCAAACTCCACCAACATTCACATTTGGGCATATTGAGTATTATTGCCAAGTTTGGTCCAGATACATCATTGTTTGAGTCCACAGTTCTCTCTGGAAGTAGGTAAACTACAGTTCCCAAACTAAAGGTCAATGCCACCAGACCCTTTCAGTATTTTCTCTTGGTCATGGGACTTCTGTGTTCCAAGTTTGGTTCAATTCCATCATTGGTGAAGTTCAGAATGCTCTTTGATTGTAGGTGAACTATAAATCCTAGCAACTACACCTCTCAAATGTCAAGGTCTATTTTCCCCAAACTCCACCAGTGTTCATATTTGGGCATATTGAGTATTTGTGCCAAGTTTGGTCCAGATCCATCATTGTTAGAGTCTACAGTGCTCTCTGGATGTAGGTGAACTACAGCTCCCAACTAAAGGTCAATGCCTACCAGACCCTTTCAGTATTTTCTCTTCATCATGGGAGTTCTGTGTTCCAAGTTTGGTTCAATTCCATCATTGGTGAAGTTCAGAATGGTCTTTGATTGTAGGTGAACTATAAATCCCAACAACTACACTCCCAAATGACAAAATCAATCCCCCCTCCCAACCCCACTAGTATTCAAATGTGGGCATATCGGGCATTTGTGCTAAATTCGGTCCAGTGAATGAAAATACATCCTGCATATCAGATATTTACATGATGATTCATAACAGTGGCAAAATTATAGTTATGAAGTAGCAACAAAAATATTGTTATGGTTAGGGTCACCACAACATGAGGAACTGTATTAAGGGGTCACAGCATTAAGAAAGTTGAGAAGCCCTGCTGTAGAATGTAACCTTAAAGGCACCAATGAGCCTAATGGTGGAAATAGCAAAACGTGGCTTTTGCTTCTCATCCAATTCCTGCATTTCAAGGTGTAAAAACATCAACTGCTTGGTATTATGATCACTGCCTCTTTAGTTAGAAAGACAAACTTACAGATAGACAACTGTTTGATGGTAAGTGAATAATCTCGTTTTTGCTCTCCTCCTCCTTCCATTTCAGGCGTTGATCCAGCTCCGGTTTGGCATCCTTACCGAAAGTTCCTGGGGGAATGACTTGGAAATGGAGGTGAATGTCAACAGGTAAATTTATTCTATTTGTTGTCCTGGATTCTTGTTTATTTCTACCATAGGGCAGCTTTTTCCAATGCTACATATATACAATGGCCTTTGTTCCTAAACATAAGGTTTTCCAGATTTTGATGTTAAACAATTCTCTGGAATTAGTTTATTTTTTCCCATAAAGAAGGTACAACTGTTTCACCTTGTAATTATAATGAAGGATACGTTCCTTTTGTGTATCATGTCCATTCTTGAGGAGACCTCCTTAAATGAGGAAGGAGAAGAAGAGAGCTAAGATAACAGGACTCCAATGGAGACAAAGGCATTGGCAGTCCAATCATGGCAATGGCAGAAGCAAAGCCTTAATCATCCATGCAACTCCTCATGCTGAAGGACTTCACCTTATGAAGCATCATAGATTAAAATACTGGTTCCAAATGGGCACAAAACACTGTGATCCATTAAAAAGAAAATCACTAACAGAATTACATCAGCTGGGCTAATTCACTGCTCAACATTAAGAAAACAAAAATAATGACTAGAAGATCGCTTACTTAATTTTAAAGCAGACAGTGAAGGCACTGAAATAATTCAGGATTTGCCAAACCTTGTCTCAGTCATTAATCACAATGGAGATTGCTGTTGCACCCCAGGCCTCGAAACACCTATGACCACAGCACCACACAAGAGTCCAGAGTATAAGCAAACAATTTATTATAAAATATATGAAAAATCAGGAATAAGGAAAGAAGATGTATAATCCAAAAAAGGTTTAGCAGTAGGTGATAACCAAATAGTAATCCAAATGTCTCATGTAAATCACTAGGTATTACAGTCCAGGAATAGCCAGAAAGTCACAAGTTATAATAATGTTTTAACTGTTTTGTTTTATTTATTGTCTATATTGCTATTATAGTGTCATATTTGTTGTGGCACTGAATTGTTGCCAATGCAAGCTGCTCTGAGTGTGTGTGCCCCCCCCCCCCGGGGAGGGGGTTGAGAAGGGCAGGGTATAAATGTTATAATAATAATAAATAAGTTCAGCATAAATCCACAAGCAAAAGGTATACTTAATAAAACTTAACAGGAACACAAAAACAAGAACATAGAAAACTTCCAGGAAACTTTAATCCAAAACCAAAGCTTGGCTTGAAACAAGAACCAGAGAACTCAGGCCTAGCTCCTCACTTGAATGCTACATTGCCTGAACTAACCCTTAGGTAAACAACTTGCTAATGAATAGGCACCCATGAAGTTATTTCTTTTCCCATGAATTTTCTCCCCAACTTTCCCACATAAGCACTCCGACTGGTGCTGCCTATTTTCTACACTAATCTGTAAATGAAGATCTTTGTTGATCTCTGTAGCTCCAGGTGTTTTTCCATGGAAGCCTTCTGTATTACTTAGCTCTTCTCCCAACTCCTTATCTAATGTTGCAGTTTCTGGCTCCTTTCACTGACCTTGAAGCTCTGGACTTTCTGAGTCAGGTTTCTTCCAGAGAAAACTATCATTTCTCTGACTTGAATCTTCATCACTTTGGTGCCCCAGGAAATCTCACAATTCTCTCTAAACCATCAGTGAACCCATCATCACAGGCTGTATTAGAACAACTGCAGTCAAGATATCAGAAGAATACTAAGATTTGGAAGGGCAGTTATGAAGGAACTAGACAAAATCCCGAAGTGACATGACATAACATTGAATACTAAACTGTGGACAAAGATATTCTCTGTAAGCTACAACCTCTTCTTGGCACCTACTTTGTTAATCTCATTGAAAATAACAGTGTTCTCTATTATACACAATGTCATGCATCAACACAAAATCCAGAAACATAACCTTCATGGATACAGGTGTAAAACTATAGACGCAAAGACAGGGTTGTTGTTGTTGTTGTGAAGAGTACCTTTACAAATAATTACAAGTGTTCTTGGCATCTATTTGACAATCTCTTTCTCATAGTGATAATGAGGAAAATGATACCCTTCATGACAACACAGCTAGACTCCGAATCCCTATCAAGTACCCCATCAACATCGTAGTTGAGAGGTAAGTCTCTAGAGGTCTTTCTCCTGCCCTGCTGCTATGGATCTGGTAACTGAGTCGCCTGCGGGCTGATATGGGCGGGATATAAATAATGTAAATAAATAAATAAATAAATAAATAATATAAATCTGTGAATGCGATACTGCCACATATAGAATAGAGAATATGGGAATACCATCTTCCCAATTAAAAATAGTTCTAGGTCTACTTTGTAATTGTTTGTTTGTTTGTTTACTGCTTTTATATTCTGCCCTTTTCACCCTGAAGGAGACGCTGGGCGGATCACAGAACACATACACAGCAAACATCCAATGCCTTTAGACATACAGGAGAGACAAATAGATAGGAGTGTGTTTCGGCATTTTTCCAACTTTGGTGCCCTGGAGGTTATGCTTGATTCTGGCCACAAGGAGGTGCTGTCGCTCCATCCTTCATCCTCTATGATAGTTCTCAACTGTGGGTCCCCAGATGTTTTGGCCTACAACTCTCAGAAATCCCAGCCAGCTGTTAGGATTTCTGGAAGTTGAAGACCAAAACAACTGGGGACCCACAGGTTGAGAACCACTGCTCAATGATGAAGAGCCTTTGATCATAGGCTTTCCTCCTGTTCTTTGATTGCCGACTTTTTATGGTGGCATAAAATACCTCCCCGCTTAAGTGGTGCCTAATTTCTCTACTCACAACTCATAGCTGTTTTCAAACTGCTTAGGTGGGCAGTAAGCTAGGCTGAAGGCCGGATGCTCACCCTGACCTGGGCTTGAACTGCCAACCTTTTGGTTGGGAAAGATCTATTGCTGCTAGTGATTAACCAGCTGTGCTAAAGCCCAAGTTTATTTTTGCCTGGAAGGGAAGGAATACATTACATTTCCCTCTCTTACATGGGAAGTAATCTGATTCAGAAACAGTATATGGAGCAAAAATTAAATTCCTTCTTCTTGCTGCTTAGTCCAAAAAAAAAAAAAAAATCACAGTATCCCACAGCTACATTTGAAAAAACATCAGGAGCATCATAATTAAAATTCAGCAAACATGACTCACAGAATGAAGATTAGCTGTAAAATACCTCAGTTCTGATGCCTCTCTCACCCTCAAATCTACTTTCTTTCCAATACAGGTTACAGGCATCTACCCAGCATATTAGCTTCAGTTCTCGACGTCAAGAAAACAAGACTGTGATACACTCTTATAATGTAAGTGGAGTTCAAGGACCGTAAACTGCACGTCAGGTTTCTTTCCTGGTGCTTGGAATCCAAATGTGATATAGCAACCTTGCTAAACCTTAGCAAATCTGGACCTGATTAATGTCTGGATGGGAGCTCTAAATATGCAGTCCTGAATTCCATCCTGAAGGCACAAATACAGGGTTTAAACACAATAATTTCAATAAATGTCTAGTCTTCTGTTCTGCAGACCTTTTTACATCATTCTGACCATCTGAAATACACAACCTTGACAAAATGCAGTGCAATGGATGAGGTTTAAAATTCCATATACATATTTAAGACATGTGTATCTTCTATATATGTAGCTGAAGGCAGCGATTCCCAGCCAGACATGCAGAACGTAGGAATGATTCTGCATGATGTAGAGGGAAAATATCTACTTAATCCATTATTCATGAGGAAGTGCATGGAAGCAAACCAGATATGCTGTTTAATGCCCTTTGTGCGTAAGCGAGAGAGAGAAGTAAACAGGTGGTATAAGACATAGGTGCTGTTTATGATTCTTCATATATACACATATACACACACTCAAACACAAAGGTTGTAATATATTATATATACTACAACTTATGATATAGTACAATATATAATACTAATAGTATAATATACTGGTAGTGTATTATATATCTTGTGGTATAATAATATATTACAATAGAATGATATATAATAATTCTATTACTAATAATATTGCAGTATAGTGGTATAGTGCAATCCAACAATATAATATAATATTTATACATATAATATAATGTAATACAATATAACAAAATATAATAATATATAATAATAATAATAATGCAACATAATATATGAAATATAATACCACTGATAATATATAATAATATATAATGATCATACTGTTTTATTATTGTATGTTCGTATATTTTAAGTTGTAATGTTTTTTACTGTGAGCCACTTCAAGTCTCTGTATGGAGAAATAAAGCAGGATATATATAAATAAATAAATAATAGGTGCTGAGCCCCATCATGATCATGCCTTGAAGAGAAGGGCATTAACTCTTTTCCTCCTGCCATGATCTAGCTATAACAGGGCTTCCATGCTCCTGATATTTACAAAACATTTGTCTTTGGAAATATCAAAGTATTGTTTGCGGTGGTGCTATGGGTTAAACCCTTGTGCCGACTGAACTGCTGACCTGAGGTTTGGCGGTTCGAATCTGTGAGATGGGGTGAGCTCTTGTCTGTCAGCTCCAGCTTCCCATGCATCAGGCATGTAGCCGGGGGGGGGGGCTTGAGGGGCTTCACACCCCCCCCCCCGAAATTCTCATGGTGGTCCGCGAAAAGGCCTTACTGGTGCATTATTTAAACTGTTATGTTTATTCATATCATGATCTGATCACCATACTCAATATATCCCATATGCATGGGGGTATTGGGGTAACGATACAAAAGGTTTGCTAAGGTAGACCCTCTTTCGCTCAGACTCAGCCCCCCCCCCCCGAAACAAACTCAGCCCACCCCCACTCCCGAATCGAAATCCTGGCTACGGGCCTGCCATACATGAACATAAGAGAAGCCTCCCACAGGATGGTAACACATCCTGGCGTCCCCTGGGCAACATCTCTGCAGATGACCAATTTTGTCACATCAGAAGCGACTTGCAGTTTCTCAAGTTTCTTCTGACACGATAAAAACAAAGTTCCATTGAGACCATAGTGGAAGCATAAGGTTACAACTCTCCTGCCCTATATCCTGGGTTGATCTACCTCCTCCCTCACTGTTCCAGCTGGTATGATTAATTAAAGTATAAATAATTAGCTGTAGACTCAGTATCTGATGATCAGAGGAGACTGTAATGAGCTAGAATGAGAGACTAAAAGTCTGACTTGAACTTCAGGAATACCTTGTACCTGCCTGCTTCAGGTTCCAATTTCGTGGCCTCTGGTCTTTCGAGTTGCAGCTTGTTAAGCTTTCTTTCATGACTCTGGTTTTTTTTTAATCCTTTTCCTTCCATTCTAGGTAACAAACTGGCCCATGGGCACTTTCCCACCTCCTGACGTATCAGTGTTTGTGAAGGTGCCAACCAAGTCTCCTGATGGGCTGACTTGGGAGGTGGAAGGTGTCCAGACTGTGAGTATGGGACTTGCAATTGAAAATACAAGGTGGAAACTCAGCACCCTCTAGTGCTAAATTAAGATATGTGAGAATCCATCGAAATGCTCATACACTAAAAGCTTTCCAAATATTTCATGTTGGTGACAAATGACATTCAGTTTTCCTAGTAAACAGGAGGACACATCTATCTATCTATCTATCTATCTATCTATCTATCTATCTATCTCTCTATCTATCTATCTATCATCTATCTATCTATCTATCATCTATCTATCATCTATCTATCTCTATCTATTCCCTATACTGTCTCACTCCCCTGTTCTCCCTCCTCCTTTCCATCGTAGTTTCCCTTTCCCTCTGAAAGTCTTCTTTGTAATGCAGAGCAACATATATATAGTCACGTGAACAGTTGCATTGACTCACACATTGTCCTTTGAAATTCAAATGGTATTTAGGTGTCCATGTGGGAGGTCATAAAGCAAGAACTCAAAACTGTCTCTCTGTACAAACTCTTGCACAGCTCAAGCCTAAAAATGTAACTGCTGCCATAATTCCCAGGCTCAGCTAGTCTCCTGGGCATAGCCCAACCAATCAGCTTCGTGCTTTGCATTTTCAGTTAATACACTCACCAACTGTTTTTACATGCCCTGACAGATTGTTCTCCTCTTTCTAGGATCCCTCGGTGTTTTGTCAACCCATTCTAATGGAGAGAAGTGCAAGTAGCCCTTCTGAATGGATTGAGACGGTAAATTATCTCAGTATGAGAGTTGTAAAAAAACAAATAAGACTCATATGTCAAATTCTGTTGCAAATGTAATACTTAATTAAATCATTCTTATCTCTTCCGTATATCAAGTCTCATATCAACCTGCAATTTAGTACAAGGAAGACAAGATAGGGAGGGGAGGGAAATGGAAGCAGGAGTATAGAGGAGAATAATATTATGTGTTTTATTAATGTATTTACTTTTAAGGAAGACAAAGAACGGATTTGTATGTGAGAGAAAGTGAGTGAGACTATGAGAGATAGAGACAGTGAATGAGTTTAAGAACTGCTAGATTGGGTTGCTGTGAGTTTTCCGGGCGGTATGGCCATGCTCCAGAAGCATTCTGTACTCGAATGATGGGAGGAGTATAGATCTGGGAAGGCTAACTTTTATTGAGTCATGCTAATATTTGCCATCTATCTTGTTCAGTTGCCTGCAATAATTGTATTAGACAAATGTTTTAAAATATGTATTGTTGAAGGCTTTCATGGCCAGAATCACTGGGTTGTTGTAGGTTTTTTCTAGAGGCATTTTCTCCTGATGTTTTGCCTCTGAGGATGCTTGCCATAGATGCAGGTGAAACGTCAGGAGAGAATGACTCTAGAACGTGGCCATATAGCCCAAAAAAACCTACAACAGCCCAGTTTTAAAAGATGTTTGTTTATTGCAAATTGGTTTTTATACGTTATTGTTTTACATATACATATTGTTTTCTATGGTCTCTTATATAATGTTGTAAGCAGCTTTGGGTCCTGTTTAGGGAGAAAAGGCGGTTATAAATAAAGAATTATTATTATTATTATTATTATTATTATTATTATTATTTGAAACACAACAAGATTAGTACACAGCAAACAAGATCACTATGCTGGTTGTTGTAGCGGATCACACATTGGACACTTCCCAAGTGTCTAGGACTGTGTGATGTATCGGTGAATAATGCGTGCAGATCCCAGTAAGGTGGCTTTCTGCACCTGGCAGATGATAATTTTGTCAGCGCTGATTATGTTTAAGTGCAGGCCAAGGTCTTTAGGCACTGCACCCAATGTGCCAATCACCACTGGGACCACCTTGACTGGCTTAAGCCAGAGTCTTTGCAGTTTGATCTTTAAATCCTCATATCGTGTCAGCTTTTCCAGTTGTTTGTCTTCAGTCCTGCTGTCACCTGGGATTGCAACATCGACAATCCATACTTGGTTTTTTAACATGATTGTGAGGTCAGGAGTATTGTGCTCCAAAACTCTGTCTGTCTGAATCCAGAAGTCCCAGAGTAGTTTGACGTGTTCATTTTCTGTAACTTTTTCAGGCTTGTGATCCCACCAGTTCTTTGTTGCAGGCAGATAGTATTTGTGGCACGAGTTTCAGTTAATCGTCTGAACAATGGTGTTATGCCTCTGCTTGTAGTCTGTCTGCATAATCTTCTTGCAGCAGCTGAGGATGTGATCTATTGTTTCATCTGCTTCCTTGCAGAGTCTACACTTGGGATCTGTCATCAACTTTTCAATTTTGGCTTTGATGGCATTTGTTGTTGTTGTTATTCTCTTCAGACGTTTCGCCCACATCTATGGCAGGCATCTTCAGAGGTCGTGAGGTCTGTTGGAAACAAGGCAAGCAGAGTTTATATATCTGTGGAATGTCCAGGGTGGGAGAAAAAACTCTTGTCTGTTGGAGGCAAGTGTGAATGTTGCAATTGGCCAGCTTGATTAGCAGGAAGCATCCATGCTTTGAAGCTGCCAGTCTATTCAATGCTAATCAAGCTGGCCAATTGCAACATTCAAACTTGCCTCCAACAGACAAGAGATTTTATCTTTATTTTTTATTTATTTATCCTATTTATATCCCACCTTGGACATTCCACAGATATATAAACCCACTTGCCTAGTTTCTGACAGATCTCACAACCCCTCTGGGCAAAATGTCAGGAGAGAATGCTTCTGGAACGTGGCCATACCACCTGGAACACTCACAGCAACCCAGTGATTCCGGCCATGAAAGCCTTCAACAACACAACAAACCGCTAGACTATTCTGATATTAAAACAAATGGGCATCTGGGTAGCAGCATGTAGAGATGCCACAAAGATGTCTTATATGTGAATGTTCCCTTTCATAAAACTGTTCTGTTTCCTTCCTAGAAATGTGAAGTTGGCGAATATCGCATCTATCGGTGTGATCTTGGACAGATAAATTCCTCTGTAATCAATGTTACTGGGATGATGCATGTGAAAAGCAACATTGAGGTAAACGCTCCTGAATAGTTCTGAAAGAACAACATGCAACAGGTCCTCCTTGCAACCAAGAAAATGTGTAGAATTGATACTTGGGAGAATGGGAGCTTTCTCCCATTTCGTGCATCCCATTATTTCCAGTGCTTTGCAAAAATATTCAGCCCTCCTTCGCCTTTTACGTTTTTGTGGTGTTATGAGCTGGAATTATAGCCAGTGATTTAAACAAGAAACTCAGCATTGTAGAGGTTTGCAAGAACATTTCAACTGTGGCACAAAAATTAAATTGGGATTGCTCCAATTTAATGAATGAAGGACATTACTTTATATCCCAAGTGAAACCTTTTTCAGTATTATTTATTTTTCTACCTTGATATTCTAGGATGTAGGGCTGTGTGGAAGGTCCCTAAGATGCTCAAAACAACAAGGCACTACATCACATGTACAATATACGCTCTGTTGCTGAGCTCCATCATGTCTCCATTTTTAGATTTTTGTAGTTAAATCTAGTAGAAGTCCAACCAGAAATGAATGGAGATCTAGGGCCCTTCCACACCGCCCTATATCCCAGAATATCAAGGCAGAAAATCCCACAGTATCTGCCTTGAACTGGGTTATCTGAGCCCACACTCAGATAATCTGGGGTTTTCTGTCTTGATGTTCTGGGATATAGGGCTGTGTGGAAGGGCCCTAAGTTAGGCTGGTTCTACCCTGACCATATAATGCAGTTCAAGGCAGTTCGTAGAATCATAGAGTTGGAAGACACCTCATGGGCCATTCAGTCCAACCTCCTGCCAAGAAGCAGGAAAAGTGCATTCAAAGCACCCCTGACAGATGGCCATCTACCCTCTGCTTAAAAGCCTCCAAAGAAGGAGCCTCCACTACACTGGAGCAGAGAGTTCCACTGCTGAACAGCTCTCATAGTCGGGAAGTTCTTCCTAATGTTCAGATGTAATCTCCTTGTAGTTTGAAGCCATTATTCCATTGCATCCTAGTCTCCAGGGTAGCAAAAAACAAGCTCTCTCCCTCCTCCCTATGACTTCCTCTCACACATTTATACATGGCTATCATGTCTCCTCTCAGCCTTCTCTTCTTCAGGCTAAACATGCCCAGCTCTTTAAGCCGCTCCTCATAGGGCTTGTTCTCCATTTTAGTCACCCTGCTCTGGACACATTCCAGCTTATCAACATCTCCCTTCAGTTGTGGTGCCAAGAATTGGACGCAGTTCAAATTGCATTTTATGGTTGGAGTAGAACCGGCCTTAGTTATAAATCCCAGAGTCCACTCTAGTTGGGTCAGTATTAGATTTAACCTCAATTATATTGAACATAAACAAGAGGAATGACATAACAGATGTTCTCTATTTGTACCAGATGTGTTTATCATGCTCTGATGTTTTAAATCTGTACCTACATGTTTGCAGACCTATGAGGAGAGCTAGTAATGCACAAAACATCAGACAATCACATGGTGATTGGTGCTGCAGAAATGTGCGTTTAGCACAAACTGCTTGTTTTAAATAAATGTTAAGAGTTGTATGGTCCATTCACTGCTGGAAATAACTGATGGAAGTTGTAGTTCAGCAACTTCTGGGTAGCTATCCTATTTTTTTTCCGTGTTTGGAGCAACTTGAGAAACTGCAAGTCACTTCTGCTGTGAGAGAATTGGCTGTCTGACAGCTGGATGTTCTGATGTTTTGCCATTCTTGTGGGAGGCTTCTCTCATGTCCTTGCATGGGGAGCTGGAGCTGACAGAGGGAGCTCACCCGCACTCTCCCCGGATTCGAACCAGCAGTCTGTCAGTCTTCAGTCCTGCCAGTTATCCAATTGCTACCACTGTTTTAAATATGTTAGGATTTCCTGCATCTGAATTACGTCGTTTGTTATGACTAGAAACTCACTGTCCATTTTTCTATCTTTATTAGCATTTTCTTCCGTCAAAGTTTTGCACCGCATTATGGTTAATGTTTAATACCACAAGATATGTGAACTTCTACGGTCAAGAATTTGCCCAGTATCAGGTAGTAAAGTCCAATGTTCCTTCCTTATTGTGCTTGTATTTTTAGAACTTTAATTCATTTAATATCTTCCATCAAAATATGATTCATTTAAAGCTGTTTGTTTTAGGGGAAAGGTTCTCAAACTATAGTTTGCAATAGTCTGGAATAAGTTAGAGAACAATGGGAAATATCTGTACTTGCTTAATTTTTTCAGACAATCAACATTAATGTTATGAATATGAGGTTGAATTATTTGATGGAGAAATAGATTACATTTCCCTCTTAAACTGAACCAGCTAAATCAGGCATGGGCAAACTTCGGCCCTCCAGGTGTTTTGGACTCCAACTCCCACAATTCCTAACAGCCTACCGGCTGTTAGGAATTGTGGGAGTTGGAGTCCAAAACACCTGGAGGGCCGAAGTTTGCCCATGCCTAAGTTAAATACTCTTCTCAACTATTCAACTATCTGCCTTTTCACTAAATTGTCCTAGTTTTGATGCTGATGTGACATACATTCCAATATTTCACACATGAAAAACAACATCACTAATTGGTCAATATGACACAAGATGAACAGACAAGCTAGGAGAGACTGCAGCAGTTTGCTTTTGCCTGAGATTGCTGGGAAGGGCTAGAATCCCTCCTTCTGTTCCCCCTGAATGCAAACTCCATTTGCAATTTGAAATGCAGTAAGACAAGAAGAAAGGGGAAAATAGCGCGGGGAGAGAACAACTGGAACATTTTCAAAACAACTTCAAATAGAGAACAATAGAGAATGAATGGGAACCGTCTCAAACTGGGTCACTGTAAGTCAGGGTTGATTGTGAAGACAGGTAACAGCAACATGCAGCAGTTATTGGTTGGCTTCTCTGAAAGTGTGTCCAATTTTATTTTACAACTAGCTGTCCCTTGCCAGGCGTTGCTGTGGCCCAGTCTGTGTATATGTGTTTTGTGTGTGTATATCTGTGTGTATATATTTGTGTATATGTGTATATATGTGTGTGTTTGTTTATGGTTTTGTGCATGTGTTTTAATGGGTTTTTTTTTTAAAAAAATGGCTTTTTAAATCCCTTCCACTGTGTCTTTCAGTGTTTTTTATCAGTGATGGTCACTCATTGGTCTGATAGGTGTATTGTGTCCAAATTTGGTGTCAATTCGTCTAGTGGTTTTTGAGTTATGTTAATCCTACAAACAAACATTACATTTTTATTTATATAGATTTATTGTGGCATTTTGCTTTGGTTATCGTTCTTCATCCCTGTTGGTTCTCTTGGACCTTGCAGTGACCTTCGATACCGTAGACCAGGGGTCCTCAAACCTTTTAAACAGAGGGCCAGATCACAGTCCCTCAAACTGTTGGAGGGCCGGATTACAATTTGCAAAAAGCATGAATGAATTGCTATGCACACTGCACATATCTTATTTGTAGTGCAAAAAATAACACTTTAAAACAATACAATAATTAAAATGGATAAAAATTTTAAACAAATATAAACTTATTAGTATTTCAATGGGAAGTGTGGGTCTGCTTTTGACGGATGAGATAAGATGATTGTTGTTGTTGTTATTGTGTGCTTTCAAGTCATTTCAGACTTAGGTTGCCCCTGCGCGAGGGCCGGGTAAATGACCTTGGAGGGCTGTATCCGGCCCCTGGGTCTTAGTTTGAGGATCCCTGCCCTAGACTATGGTATCCTTCTGAAATGCCTCACAAAAATAGGGCTTGGAGGCACTTTCTTACAGTGGCTCTGGTTCTTTCTAGATGGTCAGTCTCAGAAGGTGTTATTGGAGGACACCTGTTTGGCCCCCACTGCCTTTGACCTGTGGGGTCCCGCAGGGTTCAGTATTGTCCCCCATGTTGCTTAACATCTTCATTAAATCCCAGAAGGGGCTCATCCGGATTTTTGGAGTTTGATGCCTTCTGTACACAGATGACATCCAACTCTATCACTCCTTTCTACCTACTGCTAAGGGAGCTGTCCAAGTGCTGAACCGATGCTTGGCAGCTGTGATGGTCTGGGTGAGGACGAACAAATTGAAATTGAATCCAGAAAAGACAGAGGTACTCCTGGTCTGTTGAAAAGCCGAACAGGGTATAGGGTTACAGCCTGTGCTGGATGGGGTTACAGTCCCCCTGAAGTCACAGATTCTCAGTTTGGGAGTGATCCTGGACTCATTGCTGAGCCTGGAACCCCAGGTTTCGGTGGTGGCCAGGGGAGCTTTAACACAATTAAAACTTGTGCGCCAGCTGCACCCATATCTTGAGAAGCCAGACTTGGCCACATTCATCCACACTCTTGTTACAGCTCGAATAGACTACAGCAACGTGCTCTCCGTGGGGCTGCCTTTGAAAACTGTCAGGAAGCTCCAAGAAATCCAATGGGCGGCCGCCAGCTTGCTCACCGGAGCAAAGTATAGGGAGCATACAATCCCCATTACGTCAGCTCCACTGGCTGCCAGTCTGCTACCGAACACAATTCAAAAGTGCTGACTTTATCCTATAAAGCCCTAAACCAGTGGCTCTCAACCTTTGGGTCCCCAAATGTTTTGGCCTTCTACTCCCAGAAATCCTAACAGCTGGTAAACTGGTTGGGTTTTCTAGGAGTTGTAGGCCAAAACACCTGGGGACCCACAGGTTGAGAACCACTACCCTAAACAGTTCTGGCCCAACTTCTCTGTCTGAACGTATCTCTCCCTATAAACCAGTTAGATCAGTGGTTCTCAACCTGGGGTCCCCAGATGTTTTTGGCCTTCAACTCCCAGAAATCCTAACAGCTGGTAAACTGGCTAGGATTTCTGGGAGTTGTAGGCCAAAAACATCTGGGGACCCCAGGTTGAGAACCACTGAGTTAGAGCATTGAGATCTGCCGGAGAGGCCCTGCTCTCGGTCCCACCCCCTTCGCAAGTACAAATGTGGGCATGAGAGACAGGACCTTCTCAGTGGTGGCCTGTAGACTGTGGGACTCCTTCCACATTAGATCCCCCCTGGGTTTTAGGAAAATAATTAAGACCTGGCTTTGGGACCAGACATTCAGAGAATTGATATAGAATTGATATGAATGCTGCAGCATGAAGATTTAGGGATGTGTTTTAACAGTTTTTAATAATTTATTGTATTTATATGTTTATTAGTTGTTTGTTTTAATGTAATATATTTTATACACTATATATTTGCAATGTGCCACTGAAATGGCTAAACTGTAAGTTGCTCTGTGTTCCCTTCGGGATGAGAAGAGCAGGGTTAACATATAGGAAATAAATAAATAAATCTGATATTTGTACTTCTGCTTTAGAAGAAATAAGTATATTCAGTGTATGATAGAAATCACATTTATTTGAAAAGGGGTAGCGGATAAGAGAGGCCTGTAACAGAGAATAATATGCCATTGGGCAAGGATCCCAGGCTTGAGTGATAATACAAATATAATTTTCCTGATTCAGAATCAGGCTGTTTGTCTCAGATGACATCCAATATCTTTGGTTATGATCTGTGTTGCTTCTTTCTCTTTCCCTACACTTCCTTCCTTTGCACATGCCTACAGGATACTGAACTGGAGGTGATTTTTGAGATGAATTATCTTCCTATTATAATAGGCAGTGGAGTAGGAGGCTTGTTCTTGCTCATCCTCATCATTGTACTACTTTACAAGGTAAGTCTGAGTGAAGTGACATTAATCATTATGAGGAGCTCATAATGATTAATGCTCAGGGCTTTTTGTTACAAAATTTAGACTGATTTATTGAAAAATCCATGGCTCTGTTAATTGTATGGCATGCTCTACTTCTAATGAGAAAAGCAAAGAAATATGGGTTAAGTTGTGAGAGGCGATTTGTTTCCCGAGGACATTCTACTCATTTCAAATTTGGATCTGCAGCTGACTTTCCCATGTCCAAACTGTCCCTATTACTTCTACTTTGCTAATAGTTTTCCCTTCTTTTTTCCCTCCAGTGTGGGTTCTTTAAGCGTAATTATAAGGCAAAGATGGGTGATGGTCTGGAAGAAAATGAGAACGTGCTACAACCCAAAGACAACGTCGAGGAAGGTACAGAGAAAGAAGCCAAACCGGAAAACGACGCAGAGAGTGACAAAGAAAAAGAAGCGGATGCCTTGGCAGAGCCACTGAATGGAGATGCCGAGGCCAAATGACCAAATCAGCCCCTTGGGCTGGAATCCTGATACTTGGATTATTATTTTTTCAGGAAAGAGGAATATTTCACTTTTACTGTCTGCACATACTGTGCAAAATTGAAACTGTATGACTGTGGTTATTTCTGTAAAAATACCATCCGTGTAAGTTGTGGCATTGCTCAGGATGTGGTGACCAGAAACAAGGATGGCATTCTTATGGACAAGTATCCTTGTTGCTCAATGACAAATTGGCAAATTATTTGTATAGATATGGTTATGTGTTTCATTAGGTTCATTTGCACATTATAAATAAGAATGTATATAAGAGAGCAACTTCCACTTTGCAACCAAATTGGATGGGTTGGACAGGATGGCACTTGTGGTCTCTTCCAACTCTTTTATGGTTTTATGGAAACTCAGCTCAGCCTCCCTGTTTCCACCCTTCAGCTGATCATTAATTGGAGGAGAAAGGACCATAGAAGAAGCTCTGAAGCAGGCATGGGCAAACTTTGGCCCTCCAGGTGTTTTAGACTTCAACTTCCACAATTCCTAACAGCTTTCCTCTGAGGCTGAGAGAATGTGATTTGTCCTAAGAGACCCAGTGGTTCAAATAAGGGTTTGAACCTAAGTTTCCAGAGTCATAGTCCAATGTTCAAACCACTACATCATGCTGGTCTGCCAATCTGATCTTGGAACTAGGAGCCTCCAGTGGCACAATGGTTTAAACCCTTGTGCCAGCAGGACTGAAGACCGATAAATCGGAAGTTCGAATCCAGGGACAGCTCGGGTGAGCTCCCACTGTCAGCTCCAGCTCCCCATATGGGGACATAAGAGAAGCCTCCCACAAGGATGGTAAAACATCAAAACATCCAGGTGTCCCCTGGGCAACATTCTTGCAGACGGCCAATTCTCTCACACCAGAAGCGACTTGCAGTTTCTCAAGTCACTCCTGGCTAAATCTATATAAATAAAAATGTAATGTTCGTTTGTGGGATTAACAGAACTCAAAAACCACTGGACAAATGGACACCAAATTTGGACACAAGACACCTAACAACCCAATGTATGTCCTTCACTAAAAAAAAAGTTATTTGGGAGTTGTAGTTGCTGGGATTTATAGTTCACCTAGAATCAAAGAACATTCTGAACCCCACCAAAGATGGAATTGAACCAAACTTGGCACACAGTTCTCCCATGACCAACATAAAATACTGGAAGGGTTTGGCGGGCAGTGTCTTTTGGTTTTGGAGTTGTAGTTCACCCACATCCAAAGATGACTGCGGACTCTAACAATGATGGATCTGGACCAAACTCTACACGAATACTCAATATGTGAACACTGGTGGAATTTGGGGAAAATAGAATCTTGACATTTGGGAGTTGTACTTGCTGGGATTTATAGTTCACCTACAGTTACAGAGCATTCTGAACCCCACCAACGATAGAATTGGGGCAAACCTCCCACACAGAACCCCCATGTGGGCTACAGCAACGCGTGGCACGGAACGGCTAGTAAATAAGTCTAGAAACCAATTCAAAACACATTTAACTCTGGCCTCAAAGTTACCGTAGATCAAAATTCAAGTTAGAGGACACTTGAATAGAATCAAAAAGAGCTTTTATTACTTCTTAAGGAGGAGATGTAGATAAATGCAGGAAATCCCAATGTTACAAAAATAACTACAGTTGGGGGGTGGAGGGGAAAGGGTCTGGTGCATGCAATAAAAAGTTCAAAAAGCTCTTCTAGTTTCAATACTGTTGTTTTACACATGTCCCCAGATTCATCCGGGCTCCTAAATAAGTGTAAAAATAAAATATGATATTAATGGGGTTTGTTCACAAAGCACCATTTTTGCCGACGGTTTCAAAGCTTTCATACCAAGGTGTGGCAACCAGGTGTTTATGCAGGCATGGGCAAACCTGGGCCCTCCAGGTGTTTTGGACTCCAACTCCCATCATTCCTAACGGCCTCAGGCCCCTTCCTTTTCCCCCTCAGCCGCTTAAGCGGCTGAGGGGGAAAAGGAAAGGGCCTGAAGCTGTTAGGACTGGTGGGAGTTGGAGTCCATAACACCAGGAGGGCCCAAGTTTGCCCTTGCCTGCATTAATGTCAAGGCACCTACCTCAGGGGAGGAGCTTGATAGTTTAGCACAGAATATGGCACATCATAGACATATTTATGGTAAGGTTGAAAACAGTCTGGATAAAACCCATCCGATTTGGAATTAACTTGATTAGCAAATGGCACAAGACTGGAGACAATACAGAGATCTCTGTCATCATCCACGAGGCAACCATTCAGCACTTTCCAACCTAGGCATGCAAGTTTTGGGATAAGGAAAAGCATCCCTGACAATATCCTGCAAACACAGCGATATGTGCTGCAGAAGGCCAAGGCTACTTGGCATCAAGATACAGTCGAGCTGTTTCTAGCTCCTGCATCTTGAATTAATAGCTTCCTGGTTTTGGTTGCCAATGATTCCCAGGATATCCCTTACCCATTCAGAGGTTCACTTGAACTCCACAAGATCTTTTGTTGTGCCAATCCTGTCCCTTCCTCCAAGATATCTTCTCCATCTTCCAGCCAACTTTGCCTGTCACTATCTCCTTCACTGTCCGGCCATTGCTGTCCCACTCGTTTCCTTCTGCCTGAAATTATCCCCCATGGCCATTTCCAACTTTGCCCGTGTCCTCCCTTCCATGCTCCCATCCAGGCATTTCCCTTTTGTCATGCTTTGATCACCACATTCTTGTATGTGTTCATCTTCGTCGTCATCTTGGCACTCCAGCCTCATACCTTCATCACCCTCTGGCAAACACTCCTCCAGCTTTCCATCCTCATCAACCGCATGACACTCCAGCCTCATGCCATCCGTAGAGTCTTCCCGAGAACCCTGCTCCACACCTTCATCCTCCGCATCCTCCCAGTGTGCCCTCGCCTTTTCATCTGGGCCCTCTTCCCATTCTTGCCTCATAATCCCCTTAATACCATCCTGCAATCGCTGCCCTCCACTCTCATCCCCATCATCCTGCCACTCTGGCCTGTCAGCATCATCCCCATCATCCTCCCAGTCCTGCCTGATGCTGTCATCCCCATTGGCGTGCCAATCTTGCCCCATGATGCCCAGGCCATTGCTTTGCCACAAGTTGTCTACTTCTCCTCCCATCTCCTGGTCCACGATGCTTTCCATGCCGGTACCGTCCCACCCCTCCACCAAAGCCATTGTCTCTCCTCTTCGAATGTGGGCCCGTCGGTGCTGAGAGAGCGCCGATTTCTGTCCAAAGCCCCTGCCACAGAAAGGGCATCGGAAGGGCTTTTCGCCAGTGTGGGTGGCTTGGTGCTGAATGAGGGCGGAGCTGCGCACGAAGCTTTTCCCACAATCGGCGCACGAGTAGGGCTTTTGGCCAGCATGCATGCGCTGGTGTATGTGATAGGTGGAACTGACGGTGAAGCTCTTCCCACACTGATTGCAGCAGTAAGGTCGCTCACCGGTGTGGGTGCGCTGGTGTTGCAGCAGTGCTGAGCTGACGCCAAAACTTTTCCCGCATTTGTCACACTTGAAGGGCTTCTGCCCTCCGTGCACACGCTGGTGCTGCTGGAGGTTGGAGCTCTGGTTGAAGCCTTTGCCACAGTCCGGGCAGCGGAAGGGTCGCTCGCTCATGTGGATCCTCTGGTGCCGGATCAGGTGGGAGCTCTCGGCAAAGTGTTTCCCGCACTCGGGGCAGCCAAAGGGCCGCTCACCAGTGTGGGCGCGGAGGTGACGGACTAGGTCGGCGCGGAGGCGGAAAGTCTTGTTGCACTCTCCACAGGAAAAGGGCCGTTCCCCCGAGTGGAAGCGCTTGTGTTGGGTGACCTTGGAGCTTTGGGAAAAGCACTTGCCACAGATGGAGCAAACATAAGGCTTCTCTCCGGTGTGGATCCGCTTGTGCTGAATTAAGTCAGAGCTGTGGCTGAAGCTCCGACCGCACTCGGGGCAAGTGAAGGGGCGCTCGCCCGTGTGAGTCCGCTGGTGGATGATGAGGTTCGAGCTCTGGGAGAAGCCCTTGCCGCAATGGGTGCAGCGGTACGGCTTCTCACCTGTGTGGGAGCGCATATGCTGGACCAGGTGGGAGTCCTGGCGATAGCTTTTGTCACAGTGGGAACATTTGTAGGGTTTCTCACCGGTGTGGACCCGACGGTGTCGGATGAGGTGAGAACTGTTGCTAAAGCTTTTCCCACAGTCAGGACAAATGGTGGCTTTGGGCACCTTGTCATTATCTGAAAGACTGTCGGCAGATTCCTGTTCCACCACAATTACAAGTTCACCATTGCTGGCTTCACAATTAGAATTTTCTAGCAATCTATCTTCTGCAACAACTTCCTTCTTTGGAGAGATTTCACATTGGTTTTCTGCAACTCTGTCGATCCTTTTGTTTGCTGTCTGTGTGCTTGGTAGCTGTTTCTCTTCCTCTTCCTCATCTTCCTTTTTTATGCTGATGCCTTCTGTTAGAACAATCACACCAGAGATTTATTACTTCACTGTTGTCATTTGAACTCTCTATTCAAAGTAATACATAGGTCATCGTCGTCATCATCACCATTACCATATTTCATTGATTTTAAGATGCATACTAATTTCAGTACCACAACCAGCAAAACAAGCTTTATATATATTTATGTATATGTCTAAATTGTTGGAATTCAATCCCAGACTGCCCAAGTCTCAAGTCCTCAGTGAGGAACAGTTTAGTTATCTTAGTATAGACCAGGGGTCTTCAAGCATTTTAAACAGAGGGCCAAGTCACAGTCGCTCAGACTGTTGGAGGGCCGGATAATAATTTGAAAAAAGCATGAATGAATTCCTATACACACTGTGCATATCTTATTAAAACAATACAATAATTAAAATGAAGAACAAATTTAACAATTATAAACTTATTAGTATTTCAATGGGAAGTGTGGGCCTGCTTTTGGCTGATGAGATAGGATTGTTGTTGTTGTTGTTGTGTGCTTTCAAGTTGTTTCAGACTTAAGTTGACACTGAGCGAAGGCCGGGTAAATGACCTTGGAGGGCCGTATCCGGCCCCCGGGCCATAGTGTGAGGACACCTGGTATAGACTAAGGGCTTCCCTTCTCCCATGTCTCATTCTAATTGGTTATTTAAAATGGATACTTTCCTACAGGAAGCCTTTTTTGAATCTGACTTCTGCCTTCTTACACTTTAGTATAGAGAGTATGTGCTGTGTGCATTGAGATCTCTGTCTGCTTGTGTGTCAGATTGAGTTTTTCCCTCTCTTTGAAACCTTAGAAGAGATGTGTGTTAAAGTAGCTTAGACCCAGTTCTTGATCATTAAGAAATGCAGTTATTTCTTATTATTGTAAATCAGTGGTTCCCAGCCTTTTTTGACCAGGGACCACTCTCCAACATTAGTACCAAAAGGGCTGTGAATCAGTTTTTGGTCAACTTTAGATTCAGTTTGGTCATTTCTAGTGGTGATTCCGAAAATTGCATTGGATAGACCACATCCGCTCTAGTTTCAGATGCAGAACATATGCCATCCAGTAGTTGCCATATGCTTGCCCACAGAAAACCATCTTTAATAATCTAGAGCTGACGTGGTAGTAGTAATCTTTTGTGGGTAGCCAGCCTCTCCCCTCCCGACATCCCCGTTGCCTCGGCACTACAAGAGGGTTTTGCAAGAACAGTCACTCTTGTTGCTGTGTGGCTTCAAGGCAACAGTGTAGCAATGGTGAGGCCATATACCATATTTTTGTTCTTGCAGACCACTGGTGGTCCACAGACCACAGGTTGGGAACAACTGTTGTAAATAAACCTTTTGTGATTTTTAAAGATTGGACTTTAAAAATTCTTCACAGCCACATCACATGGCACTAATGAGCTGATACTCAACTTTTGTATCCTGTTTGTGTTTGGATGCTCTGCTTTATTTTAGGGTATTTTCCCCTAACATAAGTAAAGTATATATTATCACCTCCAATTCTAAGGCATACCCTGTTTTTCAAGATGTTTATATGAGGGGAAAAATGCACCTCAGAATTGATGAGCTACAATATTATTATTATCACTCCTATCATTATTATTAATTATCCGACTTCCTCCCTAGTATGGGACTCGCTTGTTCCTCTGAATCAGATCTACTATAATACTTTGCTAGGAAAAGTCAATCAAGCCGCTTTGAATATAAAAACTCTTATTTACCCACAATTCCATAGTTAAAAGAAAGTGATAGAATTGTGGGTAGAAAAAAGCACACATAAAGCAAATGGCAATCAATTAATTTATGCCTTATTTAAAAATAGGATACCCATAAAATTAAAATGATATTGTCCAGTTATAAATAAATGTTGACTAAGATGTTCAACAAAAAGTTAAATGAAAGGCTTATAGAAATCTCTGGAATGGTCTCTGGAACCTCACAAACTACAGTAGTGAATAAATTATTAAGAATATGAATGATTCTGTGTTAAAAGAACTAAGATAGAGACAAGATCCACAATAAAGAAAGGTATGAAACATAGCTGAACTCTTACTAGAATCTAAAACCATGTTTTATATTAATGTTAATTTCTCATAATCCAGGTAATTTGTCCTATATTTTGTCCCTTTGGATATCTATAGAAAGCCAGGATGTGATGACAGCTGGCCAAGATGATTTAGAAAGTTTGTGGATAAGGGGAGATTTGAAACAAGAACTTCCCTGGTTGACAGCTCTTATGTTACATTCCTCACCTTTTAGTGTTGCTCCTTCCAGAATGCATGCTTCGTTTGCACTTTCCATACGGGAAACCACACCAGTGTTAGTTAACCTTGATTGCGAAGGGGAGAAAAACATGATGTGAATAGAGTTAGTGTTGGAATTCAACCTCACACTGCCCAAGCCTGCAGTCCTCAATGAGGAACAATTAGTTAGCTTTAGAATAGGCTGAGGGAATTCCCTTCCCCCTGGCTCCTGAATGTCAGTTGGAATGTACAGTACAGTCTCGTTTATCCAACCTTCCCTTATCCAATGTTCTGGATTATCCAACGCAGTCTGCCTCCTGCCCAGATCTGCAATTGTTTCAATATACAGCGATGTTTTGGCGCTAAATTTGCAAATACAGTACTTACTACATAACGTTACCATGTACTGAACTGCTTTTTCTGTTGATTTGTAGTTAAACACGATGTTTTGGTGCTTAATTTGTAAAATCATAACATAATTTGGCGTTTAATAGGCTTTTCGTTAATCCCTCCTTATTATCCAACATTTTCGCTTATCCAGCGTTCTGCCGACCCATTTAAGTTGGTTAAGCGAGACTCTACTGTATTTATTTGTTCTCTCTCTTGCTTTTTCCCCTCCCATCCTGATAGGATGGATACTTTCCAGGTTGCATGCCTTTCTTTAAGACTTCTGGCTTTTTCATCTTTGCACTCAGACCTCTCTCTCCTCTGCATGGCTGAAGAGATGTAGTGTCTGGAGGTTTTTCCTCTTATTTTGGAACCTTCCAACAAAGGATTCCCCAGGCAGTAAGAAGCCAGACCTTGAAACTGCTAAGCCATTAAATGTCCAATTACAACATTCACACCTACCTCAAGCTGACAAGTTTTTTTTCTCCCACCCTGGACATTCCACAGATATATAAATTCACTTGCTTAGTTTCCAATAGACCTCACAATCTCTGAGGATGCCTGGCATAGATGTGGGCAAAACGTCAGGAGAGAATGCTTCTGGGACATGGCCATATCAACCTGGTAAACTCACAACAAGCCATATCAAATATAGTCACATAGATCTGGCTGGCTGCCTTTGCAAAGCCCATCTTCCTTCCTCTTCCAAGAATTGCCTGGGTTGCTGCTCTCCCTCCCAGCCTTTGCAAAACAAACCCCTTTCTGCATCCCCTTCCCTTCAATGAGAGGATGCTCCTTATTATGCCCTACCTTGCCACTCAGCTTTGATCCTCCTCTTTGTGGCTTTGTTTTTCCCTGCCGCCCGGGCATGGGATGCTGCAAAGGTGCCTTGTTGCAACTGAGATCCGCTCTGGCACAGGAAGGAGGTCCCTGCACCATCGAGCCCCTGGACTTCCTTCTCGGGACTTTCTAGGCGCAGACTCTACGGTGTTAACCCTGTCGCTTCCCCAGCCCCAGCCAAGTCAGAGGACCCTGCCATATAACCCAGAGTATCAAGGCAGGAAATCCCACAATATCTGCTTTGAACAGGGTTATCTGAGGCCACACTGCCATATTTTCCAGTTCAAAGCAAATAATATGGGATTTTATTCAGCTGCAGGGTTGCCTTTTATTTGCAGCCCCTTCTCCCTGGAAATATGACACTTCCTAAATAAGCTAGGGCTATAGATTGGTTTTGTGTGTGTGTGTGTGTGTTATGGGACACACCTTATAGAATCATAGAATCAAAGAGTTGGAAGAGACCTCATGGGCCATCCAGTCCAACACCCTGCCAAGAAGCAGGAATATTGCATTCAAATCACCCCTGACAGATGGCCATCCAGCCTCTGCTTAAAAGCTTCCAAAGAAGGAGCCTCCACCACACTCCGGGGCAGAGAGTTCCACTGCTGAACGGCTGTCACAGTCAGGAAGTTCTTCCTCATGTTCAGATGGAATCTTTATTATTATTATTATTATTATTATTATTATTATTATTAAACTTTATTTGTACCCCGCTAGCATCTCCCGAAGGATTCAATGCGGCTTACACAGGCCAAGGCCTCAACACACAACATCACAATACAATCAGAGCAAATCAAACAATTAAAACAGAATAAAGCAAAGTGAACAACAGGCACAATACACTAAAACACAATAAAACTGGGCCAGGCCAGAGTAAAGGGTACAAGAACTAAAAGTGCTGATGTGACAGGAGGTGTATATAAGGCTTCTAGGGCAAGTGCGATGTGTGATGTGCAGCAATCATTGGTTCTGGTAAAGTGCTTATGGGACTTGGTAGTGGAGATTTCCTAATCTGGGAAGGCGCATCGGAAAAGCCAGGTTTTCAGGTTCTTTCTGAAGACAGCCAATGTAGGGGCCTGTCTAAGGTCTTTGGGGAGGGTGTTCCAGAGTCGGGGGGCCACCACGGAAAAGGCCCTGTCTCGCGTCCCCACCAAGCACGCTTGCGACGCAGGCAGGATCACGAGCAGGGCCTCTCCAGATGACCGAAGTGAACGTGTGGGTTCGTAGATGGAAATGCGGTCACGCAGGTAGGCTGGTCCCAAACCATTCAGGGCTTTGTAGGTAAGCACTTGCACCTTAAATTGGGCTCGGAATATAATATACTTAATCTCCTTTCTTGTAGTTTGAAGCCATTGTTCCATGGCGTCCTAGTCTTCAGGAAAGCAGAAAACAAGCTTGCTCCCTCCTCCCTGTGGCTTCCTCTCACATATTTATACATGGCTATCATGTCTCCTCTCAGCCTTCTCTTCTTCAGGCTAAACATGCCCAACTCCCTAAGCCGCTCCTCATAGGGCTTGTTCTCCAGACCCTTGATCATTTTAGTCTCCCTCCTTTGGACACATTCCAGCTTGTCAATATCTCTCTTGAATTGTGGTGCCCATAATTGGACACAATATTCCAGGTGTGGTCTAACCAAAGCAGAATAGAGGGGTAGCATTACTTCCTTAGATCTAGACACTATGCTCCTATTGATGCAGGCCAAAATCCCATTGGCTTTTTTTGCCTCCACATTACATTGTTGGCTCGTGTTTAATTTGTTATCCACAAGGACTCCAAGATCTTTTTCACACATACTGCTCTCGAGCCAGGCATCCCCCATTCTGTATCTTTGCATTTCATTTTTTCTGCCTAAGTGGAGTATCTTGCATTTGTCACTGTTGAACTTCATTTTGTTAGTTTTGGCCCATCTCTCTAATCTGTCAAGATCGTTTTGAATTCTTGATGGGCTTGCATCTTGATGGTTTAGACATCCTGTATAGAGTACTGCAACACACTCTACGTGGGGCTGCCTTTGAAGACTGAAGCTTCAAATGATCCAAGGGATGGCAGCCAGATTGCTAACAGGGAACACACAACTCCCCTGCTGTGCCAGCTCTACTGGCTGCCAGTCTGCTACCGGGCATAATTCAAAGTGCTGGCTTTAGCCTATAAAGCCCTAAACGGTTCTGGCCCAACTTACCTGTCTGAATGCATCTCCCCTAATGAACCTTCTAGGACTTTGAGATTGTCTGGGGAGGCCCTGCTCTCAATCCCGCCTGCGTCACAAGTACATCTGGTGGGGAGGAGAGACAGAGCCTTCTCAGTGGTGGCCCCTCGGCTATGGAACGCCCTCCCTAGGGATATTAGATCAGCCCCTTCCCTTTTAACATTCCGAAAAAAAGACAAGACTTGGCTTTTTGAGCAAGCGTTTGCAGATGCAATATAACAGACATTGGAGGGGGGGGGGGACAGAACGACTAGACTGCACACCTAAGATCGCTGCACACCCAAGTCCCCTAGGGGAGATGATTGGCGGGGTATAAAAATAAAGTTATTATTATTATTATTATTGATGACACTATTGGATAATTAGGTTCTTGTGGGTTTTTTCGGGCTATAGAGCCATGTTCTAGAGGCATTTCTCCTGACGTTTCGCCTGCATCTATGGCAAGCATCCTCAGAGGTAGTGAGATAATGCTATTGGATAATGCTTTTAAAAAGGAGGCTCTAATTGATACATGTTTTTATTGATATTGGTTTTATTTGGTTTTATATTTAAATTAACAGTTTTAATCATATTTTATGTTTTTGATGCTGACTGTAAACCACCCTGAGTCACCTGCGGGCTGAGAGGGGCGGTATATAAATATAGTAGATATTTTTTTAAAAAATCTACACTGTAGGATTCGTGCACTTTGATACCACTTTGCCAGCCATGGGCCAATGCTATGGAATCATAGTAGATGCAGTTTTGAAATGTCTCTAGTCTTCCCCTCCAGAATGGTAGTGGTGACTCACCAAACTACAAATCCCAGGGCCCCATAGCATTGAACCGTGGTGTCAAACTGCATTAATACGTCATTAACACTCACTTGAACACCTCAGCAAGTGTGAGTCCAAAAGTGGCAGACTAAAATCCAGAACCTCAACCAATGGCTGATACCAAATGAGAGACTCCCTCCTGGGCACACAGAAAACTGGGCGACTTGGAAGGCGCTGAACAGACTGCACTCTGGCACCACGAGATGCAGAGCCAACCTTAAGAAATGGGGCTACAAAGTGGAATCCATGACATGCGAGTGTGGAGAAGAGCAAACCACAGACCAAATATTTTAATGCAGCCTGAGCCCTGCCACATGCACAATGGGGGACCTTCTTATACCAACATCAGAGGCACTCCAAGTGGCCAGATACTGGTCAAAGGACATTAAATAGAATGTCAAGTTTGCAAACTTTGTGGGGTTTGTTTGTTTGTTTTTAAATACAACTGTTTGGTTCACTCGTGATATGATAAATAAATAAATTCTTCAGTGTAGATGCACCCAAAAGCAAGAGTAAACACTGATCACCTCTTCATCCCCAAGCAAATTGTATTATTCACAATGAAAGGTATTGCTTTTGTTTAAAAATGACAACATAATGTAAAATAGCTGTTTTTGGTTTGATCTCACTGCCATATAATGCAGTTCAAACTGCATTACTGTATATAGTCAAGTGTAGGTCTAGGCTTGGTTGTGCAGATTGCAGAACTCATGTTGGGTTGTATGCGGAGAGGTGGTTTTTCAAATAGTCTAGGCCTGAACCGTTTGGGACTTTATAGGTAAGAAGCACTTTGTATTTGGGCCGAAAGCAGATAAGCAACCAGTGGAGCTGGCGCAACATGGGAGTTGTCCTCTCACGGTATGGCACTCCAGTTAGTAGCCCGGCTGCCGATCTCTGAACTAATTGCAGCTTCTGAACTATCTTCAAAGGCAGCCCCACGTAAAAAGTGTTGCAGTAGTCCAAACATGAAGTAACTAAGGTGTGGACTACCATGGCCAGATCTGGCGTCTCAAGGTATGGGTGCAGCTGACACATGAGTTTTAGCTGTGTGAAGGCACTCCTGGCCACTGCTGACACCTGGGGTTCCAAGGTCAGCAATGAGTCCAGGATCACTCCCAGACTGCAGACCTGTGTCTTCAGGGGGAGTGTGACCCTGTCCAACACAGGCTGTAATCCCACACCTTGGTCCACCTTCTGACCAACCAGGAGTACCTCTGTTTTGTCTGGATTTACTTTCAATTTATTAGCCTTCATCCAGTCCATCATTGATGACAGGTAGTGGTTTAGGGGTAGGATAGCATCCTTGGCTTTCGGTGGAAAGGAGTAATAGAGTTGGATGTCGTCGGGATAAATTTGACACTGAACTCCAAAAGTCTGGATGATCTCTCCCAGCAGTTTCATATTAAACAGCATGGAGGACAGAATTGAACCCTGAAGAACCCTACAGTCCACAGACTAGCGAATCCAATTCCATCATCTTGCTACGGTCCTCCAGACACTGCAAGACAGTGCCTCCCAGTCCTATCCCGGAGAGACAACCCAGAAGGATACAATGATCAATGTTATTGAAAACCTCTCAGAGGTCCAGGAGAACCAGCAGAGACACACTGTCCAGTTCTCTTCGTAGATCATCCACCAAGGTGATCAATGAAGTCTCTGTCCTGTGGCCAGGCCTAAAAACAGATTAAGATGGATCCAGATAATTGGTTACATCCAAGAAACATTGGAGTTGGAGGTCACCACCTTCTCTAGAACCTTGCTCATGTGCTGTGTGTATATAAATGTGTGTATATATACTATCTATCTATCTATCTATCTATCTATCTATCTATCTATCTGTCTGTCTGTCTATCTATCCAGTGGCTGGCCATGTTTAACATCCAAGATCAGTTCAGTTGGGATCTGATGCCTTTAGGATATGACTCCCTTGCAAAAAGATATCCCTGAAACCTATTGCAGAAGTATCTTCCCATATTTTTTTTGTCGTGTCAGGAGTGACTTGAGAAACTGCAAGTTGCTTCTGGTGTGAGAGAATTGGCCGTCTGCAAGGACGTTGCCCAGGGGACGCCCGGATGATTTGATGTTTTTATCATCCTTGTGGGAGGCTTCTCTCATGTCCCCGCATGAGGAGCTGGAGCTGATAGAGGGAGCTCATCCACCTCTCCCCTGCAACCTCTCCCCTGCAACCTGCAATTTGAACCTGCAACCTGTCGGTCTTCAGTCCTGCCGGCACAGGGGTTTAACCCACTGCGCCACAGCAGTTCCCATATTGCTGACTAATTTTATAACTGCTCCCTTCTTTCTCTCCCACCCATCTGCAACTAAATCCTGACCTTGTTGTATTCCACTCACTTTTTAAACTATTTTTAAATGCAAAGAAAGATAAACAAAGCAGGATTTTAAATACATAAATAAAGGTTAGGAAATATTTTTTAAACCCTAAACACAAGGCAAATACTTCCAAAATCAGACAGGATGTGGTGTGTGAGTAGGCTACCAAGTTTCCCAGAAAACTAGTCCATCCAGAAGTTAAAACACATCTCTCCACTTTTATGATAACATAGAACAAATTTTGCTGCCAACACTGTAACACTGGGATCTGTTGAGGAGAGTCACTTTTTAATTTTTTTTACTCCACATGCTCTATATCAGCATGGGCAAACTTCAGCCCTACAGGTGTGTTGGACTTCAATTCCCACAATTCCTAACGGCCGGTAATAATAATATACTTTGTTAACTATATTAATACCTGTTTCACAATTAATCCATGTTGAAGTGGGACTGCAAATCTTTTCAGTTACCTCACTTAAGGTAAGAGTGACTGTTACTAGGAGGAAAAGCAAAGACTCGGTGGTTTTAGGCTGTTATGGGGGGTGGATAAGAATCCAGGTGGATGGGGAAAAGTGGCAGAAGGATACACTGAATAGGTGAGCTTCCATTGAGATTTCCAGACTGGCAAGAGATCTAGTACAGTTAATACATCACATTAGTCAAACACACAATAGTCAAACCTACAAACGTGACAGGCTGACTATAAATATAAACAGGGGCAAGAGTTTGAGAAACATCATCAGAATTTATTTACGCCAGTGCAAGAAAAACACATGTATCCTTTTCCTTTTGGAATCAGTGTCCACCAGAGTTCCACCACTGAAGGAGTCCACCCAAAAGAGGTGCTACTTGCAGAGTGTCTCAGAGATCTCCCAGGTCCTCTGAATCAGCAAAAGAGAGGCTACTTGCACAGTATCTCAAAGATCTCGGGGATCCTTTTAATATCCCAGATGTTTGGCGTAACTTGCAAAGCACCTCAGGACCCTCTGCAAGAAAAACTCACGTATCCTTTCCCTTTTGGAATCCAAATCACAGTGTCCACCTCAGACCCACCACTGAACAAGTCAATCCAAAAGAGGTGCTACTTGCAAAGGGACTCAAAGATCTCCAGGGTCCTCTTTATCACTTGGATCTGTGTAGCATTATTTGCAAAGTGCCTCAAAGATCTCCAAAATCCTCTGAATCTTGCAAAGCACTTCAAAGATCTCTGAGACCCTTTTAACATCCCAGAGCTCTTTGGCTATGACTTGCAAGGGGCCTCAAAACTCTCCGGGATCCTCTGAATCTCCCTGGATCTCTTTGATGCTATTAGCACAGGTACTCAAAGATCCTCAAGTCCTCTGAATCTAGCAATGGGCCTCAAAGATCTCCTCTGAATCTCCTGGATCTCTTTGGTGCAACTTGCAAAGTGCCTCAAAAGTTGTCCGGCCCTCTGAATCTTGCAAAGCACCTCAAAGATCTCTAGGGTCCTCTGAATCTCCCAGATCTGTTTGGCACAACTTATAAAGTGCCTCAAAGTTCTTCAGGAGCCCTTGCAAGTAAAAAAAATCACACACACATCCTTTCCCTTTTGGAGTCTGAATCACAATGTCCCACTGCTGAAGAGTCCATGAAAAAGAGATGCTTCTTGCACAGCACCTCAAAGATCTCCAGGGCCCTCTGAATCACCTGGATCTCTTTGGTTGATACTTGCACAGCACCTCAAAGACCTTAAGGGCCCTCCAAATCTCCTGGATCTCTTTGGCTGCTACTTGCAAAGGGCCTCAAAGATCTGCAGGGCCCTCTGAATTACTTGGTTCTGTTTGGCACTATTTGGAAAATGCCTCAATGATCTCTAAGGTCCCCCAAATCTTCCAAGGTGCTTTGGAGATCTGAGGCCCTCTTAATGTCCAAGATCTCTTTGGCAGCGACTTGTAAAGGGTCTCAAAGATTCCTATGCTCCTCTGGATCTCTTTGGAGCTACTTGCAAAAGATCCCAGGACCCTCTGAATCTTGCATAGGGCCTCAAGGGTCCTCAGGGGTCCCGTGGATCCCCCAGATCTCTTTGGCACTATTTGCAAAATGTCTCAAAGAATTCCAAGGGCCTTGCAAAGGGCCTGAAAGGTCCCAGGAGGTCCGGTGGATCCCCAGATCTCTTTGGTGCTACTTGCACAAGGCCTCGAAGACCTCCAGGGTTCTCTTGATCTCCCGGATCTGCTTGGCGAGGGCGTGGACGGGCTGCATGGAGCGGTCCAGCTCCTCGCACCTGGCCATCAGGGTGTACATGCCCTTGATGCTCATGTCCACCGACTCGCCCAGGCCATCCACGGCGTCCCGGTAGGTCTGGATGTAGCCCACGCTGAGGGCCGTCATGTTCTGGATGGAGCCGTTTAATGCGCGCAGCATCTGGTCCACCTTCTGGGCCACATCCTGGGTCAGCCGCTCCAGGTCCCGGATCACCTGCGGGTCGACGGGTGGGATGTCGGCCACTTTGCCCCGGGTGGAGAGTTGCGAAGAGGCTGAGGAGGTGGCGGTGGTGGTCTCGGTGTCCTCCAAGCTGCCCCGAGAGCTCATCTTGATCTTCATCTGGAGGTTGTTGGCTACGAAGTGGGTCAGGTCCCCGTCGTGGCTGACCGTGCCTTCCAGCTCCAAGGCGCTGGAGATGGTGGCTCTCCTCCCCTCCTGGGCCTTGGAGGCCCCATAGACCTGGCTGATCCCATCTAAGCTGTGGCTGTCCAGCAAACGGCCACCAGCCATGCGATCCCGAGCTGGGTTGGGCAACCTCCTGGATTCCTCTCCAGCCACAGAGGAAGAGGAGGAGGAGGAAGACAAAGGAGCCTGGATGTGGACCTGGGCCATGATGTGCTGGCCTTCCATCCTGATAAGAAGAAGGAGGAAGAGAAGGAAAAGCTTGGTAAGGAGAGAGGAAGCAGGCAGGCCACTGTTTGGAGGCACTGGGTCTTCCTGCCTCCAAACAGCACTTGATCCCCTTTTCACCTCTATGGCAGGAAGAGAAGGAGAAGGAGGAAAAGGCGGATGCTGCGCTCACATTGGTGCACTTCGGGATTCTGAAGCGCCGCAGGAGCCAATCAGCGGGAGGGAAGCGGAAAGGGGGCGGAGACAACTAGGGGCAGTCGAGGCGCGCGCGGAATGTTGTTGGAAAACCGGAAGTAAGGGAGAGGAGGCAGGAGCAGGGGGCGTGCTTACCATTTCTTTTGGTTTTTTTGGGCAAGTTGCTTCTGGTGTGAGAGGATTGGCTGTCTGCAAGGACGTTACCCCAGGGGACGCCCAGATGTTTTTGATGTTTTACCATACTTGTGGGAGGCTTCTGTCATGTCACCCTATGGGGAGCTGGAGCTGACAGAGGGAGCTCATCCGCACTCTACCCGGTTTCGAACCTCCAGTCCTGCAGGCACAGGGGTTTAACCCACTGCGCCAACGGGGGCTCCTGTGTTGACCATGTAAAACAGTAGGCCTGGGCAAACCATGGTTCTAAAGTACTTATAAAACTAAAGTTCTGGTGGTGAAAATTTCAGAACTCTAACAAAACATTCAAAATTTAATTATTATTTCATTATTGATGATTTTTATGATAGAACCCATTAGGAACTTATTGTTATTATTATTATTATTATTATTATGATTAAACTTTATTTGTACCCCGCTAGCATCTCCCGAAGGACTCGATGCGGCTTACATAGGCCAAGGCCTCAAAACACCACACAACAATACAACACCTAAAGCAAATTAAAACAGTTAAGCAGTATAAACAACAAGCAATAAACAATACATCAAGACACTATAAAACTGGGCCAGGTCAGAGTAATGGGTACAAGATTAAAAGTGCTGATGTGGCAGGAGGTATGTAGGATTATAAGATAAGTGCAGTGTGCGGTGTGCAGCAATCTTAGTTCTACTAAAGTGCTTCTGGGACTTGGTATTGGAGATTCCTAATCTGGGAAGGCACATCAGAACAGCCAGGTCTTCAAGTTCTTTCTAAAGACTGCCAATGTAGGGGCCTGTCTAAGATCTTTTGGGAGGGTGTTCCAGAGTCGGGGGGCCACCACAGAAAAGGCCCTGTCTCGAGTCCCCACCAAGCGCGCCTGCAACACAGGCGGGATCACGAGCAGGGCCTCTCCGGATGAACGAAGTGAACGTGTGGGTTCATAGACGGAGATGTGGTCACGCAGGTAGGGTGGTCCCAAACCGTTTAGGGCTTTGAAGGTAAGCACCTGCACCTTAAATTGGGCTCGGAAAATAAACAGCAGCCAGTGGAGCTCCTTGAACAGGAGGGTTGACCTCTCTCTGTAAGGAACTGCCATTTATAATGAGAGTTTTGTTAGAGTTCTGAAATTTTCACCACCAGAACTTTTGTTTTTTAATTACTTTAGAACCATTCAGAACCGTGGATTGACCAGGCCTATAAAACAGGCATAGACGCTTAAGCCTATATCGGTAAAGATTGTCTGTAAGCTGCCTTGGGCCCTTGATTGGGGAAAGGCGGGACCAATAAATAGGTTAGAGTGAAGAGAGGGCAGCCAGGAAAACACAGCTCCATCGTGTCTCCTGCAACATCACTCGTGAGCCCCTTAATGTATAAATGCAAAGGTAAAGCTTTTCCCGACATTAAGTCCAGTCGTGTCCGAGAGGAGACATGATGGCCATGTATAAATACGTGAGAGGAAGTCACAGGGAGGAGGGAGAAAGCTTGCTTTCTGCTGCCCTAGAGACTAGGACGCAGAACAATGGCTTCAAACTACAAGAAAGGAGACTCCACCTGAACATTAGGAAGAATTTCTTGACTGTGAGAGCCGTTCAGCAGTGGAACTCTCTGCCCCAGAGTGTGGTGGAGGCTCCTTCTTTGGAGGCTTTTAAACAGAGGCTGGATGGCCATCTGTTGGGGTGCTTTCAATTCAATTTTCCTGCTTTTTCGCAGGAGATTGGACTGGATGGCCCATCAAGTCTCTTCCAACTCTATGATTCTAAGGATATATACTTACTTTCTGTTGGACTTTTCCTCCCTTTTATTTGTGTGTCGTGTCTTAAATGTAAGGCTAAGAGCAGGGCACTAGAGGTTTTTTTTTTTTTTTTTTTTTTTTGGTTTGGTCTTTTCCTTGTAAAGCATCCTGTACCTTATAAATAATATTAGCTGATGCTAATAATAACAATGATAGTATTATTTGACCCTAGACACTATCATTCCTGCAGTGATGAATGACTGGAGCTTCAGGACTTTCTATAGCAGGGGTCCTCAAACTAAGGCCCAGGGGCCGGATACAGCCCTCCAATGTCATTTACCTGGCCCACGTTCAGGGTCAACCTAAGTCTGAAATGACTTGAAAGCACACAACAACAAAACAACGCTATCTCATCAGCCAAAAAAGCAGGTCCACACTTCTCATTGAAATATTAATAAGTTTATATTAGTTAAAATTGTTCATCATTTTAATTATTGAGAGAGAGAGAGATAGATAGATATATATACACATATACACAATATATTATATTATTAGCATAGTACAATATCAGTATTATATATTACTATATTGTACTATACCATTATATTGTAATATTATTAGTAATATTACATGTAATATAAAATATATAATTATAATATTCTATTATTATATTGGACTAGCTGTGCCCTGCCACGCGTTGCTGTGGCCTATAGTAAAACTTATCAAAGTTGAGGTAGATATCTGGACTATTATGAAAGAGAGGTCCCTACCTATTCCTTCCCCCTTTTCCTCCCCCTTTCTCTACTTTCTTCCTTCTCTGCCTCTTTCTTTCTTTCTTTCTTTCACTACTTGGTTTCATCCTTCTCTTTCCTTCATTCCCTCCCCCTTTCTTCCTTTGCCTTTCTTCCCTCCCTGTTTGCTTCCTTCTTTCACTTTTTATTTCCTTTTATTTCACCACCATCATAACAATAACAATAATGCAATGCATTGCCTCTGGGACCTGACACCTCTCCCATTCCCCCTAAAAGGGTCTCAGAGGAACAATAGCATCATCATCATAATAATAGAAATAACAACCTTTACCCGCCACGCGTTGCTGTGGCCAACCTTCCCTCTTTCTCTCCTTCTTTCCCTCCCTCCCTCCCTCCCTCCCTCCCTCCCTCCCTCCCTCCCTCCTTCCTTCCTTCCTTCCTTCCTTCCTTCCTTCCCATCTTTCCTTCTCCTCTTCTTTCTCTATCTCTTTCCTTCCTTCCCCCTTTTTCTTTCTCTTCTGCTGTCTCTCTTTTCTTTCCTTCCATCTTTCCTTTTCTTTTCTTTTCTTCTTCCTCTAACTTTCCTTCCTTCCCCCTTTTTCTTTACCTCCCTTTCTCTTTCTTCCTTCTTTCCTTCCTTCCTGTCTTTCCTAGATTTTGACAGGGCGGGAAGGGGCGGGGTGGGGTTTGGAAGTGGCCTGAAGTAAAAGGAGGTAAGATTGGGGTGGGGGAGTGATGGAGCGTGGGGTTGCGTGTGTGTGTGTGCGGCGGCGGGGAGAGTGATGGAGCCTGGGGTTGCGTGTGTGTGTGCGGCGGCAGGGGGAGTGGGGTTGCGCGTGTGTGTGCGGTGGCGGGGGGAGTGATGGAGCGTGGGGTTGCGTGTGTGTTTGCGGCAGGGGGTGTGTGTGTGCGGGAAGCGGCGCGGCGGGGCTTGGAGTGGGCATGGTTTCCGCAGAGGGAACGTTGGCCGGAAGGCCATGTGCGCGCGCGATGGAACTTGCGGCTGGGCGCCAATGCGCATGCTCAGTTGTTTTGCCGTTTTGTGAGTGTGTTGTGTTGTTTTTCATTTTGAGTAGATATGTTTGTACCTTGTGGGTTGTGTTATGGGCATGGGAATTTTGGTTAAGTTTCGTTGGGGTTTTTTTGAGTTTTGTTCTTTTGCCGTTTTGTGAGTGTGTTGCTGTGTTGTTTTTCATTTTCAGTAGATATATTTGTACCTTGTGGGTTGTGTTATGGGCACGGGGATTTTAGTTAAGTTTCGTTGGGGGATTTTTGAGTTTTGTTGTTTTGCCGTTTTGTGAGTGTGTTGTTGTGTTGTTTTTCATTTTGAGTAGATATGTTTGTACCTTGTGGGTTGTGTTATGGGCACGGGGATTTTGGTTAAGTTTTGTTGGGGGATTTTTGAGTTTTGTTGTTTTGCCGTTTTGTGAGTGTGTTGTTGTGTTGTTTTTCATTTTGAGTAGATATGTTTGTACCTTGTGAGTTGTGTTATGGGCACGGGGATTTTAGTTAAATTTCGTTGGGGGATTTTTGAGTTTTGTTGTTTTGCCGTTTTGTGAGTGTGTTGTTGTGTTGTTTTTCATTTTGAGTAGATATGTTTGTACCTTGTGGGTTGTGTTATGATTTTGGTTAAGTTTCGTTGGGGGGTTTTTGAGTTTTGTTTCCTCGTTGGATGCCCCTAACAAATTTATATATATAGATTATATTGTATTGTTTTAAAGTGTTTTTGCACTACAAATAATATATGTGCAGTGTGTATAGGAATTCATTCATTTTTTTTTTCAAATTATAATCCGGCCCTCAAACAGTTTGAGGGATTGTGACCTGGCCCTCTGCTTAAAAAGTTTGAGGACCCCTGTTCTATAGAGATAGCTATCTCAACGCTGTTTGGGGAAACAGATCAGAGGTAAGGAAATATACAGTCGTTTGCAAATTGCATTCATTGTTACAATGTATTAGAGTTACTTTAAGTAAAGGTAAAGGTTTCCCCTTGACATTAAGCGTAGTCATTTCTGTTGGGGCTGGTGCTAATCTACATTTCTCAGATGAAGAGCCAATGTTGTCCCTAGACATCTCCTAGGTCATGTGGCCAGCGTGACTGCATGGAGCGTCATTACCTTCCTGCCAATATGATCTACTCACATTTACATGTTTTCGAACTGCTAGGTTGGCAGAAGCTGGGGCTAACAGTGGAGGCTCACCCTGTTCCCCGGATTAGAACTGCTCACCTTTCAATCAAATTCAGCAGCTCAGCGGTTTAACCTGCTGCATCATTGGGACTAAAGAGTTACTTTAGTGCATTTAAAAAAGATAGGGTTATGGTGGGGAAAAAATAAGAAAGCATACACAAGAGAACTTCCTTAGAACCACACTGGCTGTTAAGAGCTTAACTGAGGAAGTGGAGAAAACAGTATTTTCTTGAGACCTTGGCATCGTCAAGAAAGCTGTGAGCCTGGCAATAAAACTTCAGAGAACAAATGGCTATGAAGATTTTATAGGCATTCAAATACATACAGCCTGTTTTCAGCAACGGTAGATATACGCCTGGCTGCCCCCAACAAACCTCTGCCTCGAAACAGTGTCAAGTATGTGGTTCATTGTTTGCACGGTATTGGAATGAAAGTAACTATTAGAAGGCAGCCCGTTTGCCAAATATTGGAGGAGAAATGTTTATAAGTGCTTTTCCACATTTCAAAAGATGATTCAGCAACCTGCACTACATGTGTGTACTAAATTTCAATTTTCTCCTGCTGCAGAAGGATTTAAAAATAAGGATAATCTTGCCAGTGAGGCCCAATAATCTTTCTACAGACATATATTTAAGAGAGACACAAACAGATCAGACATTTGGGCGAGGGGTCGTGGGGGAAAGCCAAAAGAGAAGGCCACCTTCTCCGCTTCTTATAGTATCTACATCCTTCTCTCTTTGTTGCACTTTTCACTGCCTGAAGAGGGAGCTAATAACATAGAGGTATATACAGAGCCCCTTTTTAGGCCCATTGTTTTTCATAACACTCGGGCTCAGAAACAGACTTGACTGTCAAACTGATTTTTCCCCATGAAAGGAAGACGAAGAAAGAAGGGCGATTATTGTTGCCATTATTCTGCAAGATGGAAGGAGTGGGAAAGGAACAAGAAAACAAACAGAATGAGAACAGAAAGTAGGGAAGTGTTTTCCCAATACCATCATGGGGCACAATTTGATCAAAGCCCCATCTTGTGTAGAATTTACAAGTAAACATTGACATTATTTGCCCTATTCCTTCAAAACAAAAGCAAAAGGAGAAAAAATAAGAACACAGTGGAAGCAGAATCAAGGATAGGGCTCAGCATATATTCCCAGTCCACATCAGGGTCCATTCCTGATTTATGAGTCAATATATCTCTTTTTTCCCCTAAATTGCAGTTTTCCTTTCTGATTGGTTTGACATCTTAGATGGTGGCCAAAACTTAGTTGTTACGTCCAACAACTGTTGCCACACTCAGTACAACTATAGGGACCGTCCCCCATTGCTGAGTCTTCTTGGCTTCGCTCTTGAGAATCGGACTCCAGGTGGAAACCTTTGCCACACTGGCTGCAGATAAGAAGCCGGTCGCTGTCTTCCTCATCGGTATCGTTGTTGCCATTGGAGATACTGGAATCGCCAAACAGGCCGTCGTGACTGGCGACATGGGGACTGCTGACATCGGCACTGCTGTCACTGGTGTAACCAAGGCCAAAATGGTGCGCCTTGAGGTTGGCCTCGTCAAAGCTGGCCATGACACTGTTGAGAAGATCGTGGCCCAAGCTGGTGGCCCGGGCATTGGCGTGAGTGCGGCGGTGACGGATGATGTGTGAGCTCAACCGGAAGCTTTTCCCACACTCACTGCACACGTAAGGCTTTTCGCCGGTGTGAACCCGCCAGTGGTCCACCAGGTTGGAGTGGTGCGTGAATCGCTTGCCACATTCCGCACAGCCATAAGGCTTCTCGCCAGTATGGGTGCGGCGGTGGTTAGCAAGAGTGGAGCTCCCAGAAAAGCGCTTGCCGCACTCCTGGCACTGGTATGGCTTCTCCCCAGTGTGGGTCCGCTGGTGGCGGGTGAGGCAGGAGCTGCCTGTGAAGCGCTTGCCACACACCCCGCACTGGTACGGTGTGACGCCTGTGTGGCCTCGGCGGTGCAGGTTGTAGTTGGAGCTCTGGGAGAAGGCTTTGCCACACAGTTCGCAGCGATAGGGCCGTTCGCCAGTGTGGAAGCGCCGATGCTGGAGGAGGTTGGAGCTAGCAGTGAAGGCCTTCCCACAGTCCCCACAGACATAGGGCCGCTCCCCGGTGTGTGTCCTCTGATGCTTGGTGAGCGCAGAGCTCTGATTAAAACTGCGGCCACAGTCATTGCAGCGGTAAGGCTTCTCGCCCGTGTGGATGATCTGGTGCTTGGCCAGGTTGGAGCGGCGGCTAAAACTCTTTCCACACACGCCACAGGTGTTGGGGTGGGACGAGGAAGGCAGGGGCTGTGGGAATAGAAAGAATGTGAAAAACAAATATGGGAGCATTCAGCGTTCAAATGCAATAAGACCCCCATATCCATGGGGGAAACATTCCTAGCTGGATCATGGTTACATGAAACCGCAAATACAACAAAATACCAACAAATTACATCACTTTTGGTATCAGCATTTGATAGAGTTCTACTGGAGGACCTAGAAATTCCTAGAAAGGAACTCTAAAGTAACTTTTACGGGAAATATGTAATAGAATCATGTGGTGCATCTAGCAAGTTTCCCAGGGCAGATAAAGTATTTTAATAACAACAACAATAACAACAATGTATTCATATTCCGCCCTATCTCCCCAAGGGACTCAGGGCAAATTCCAAACATAAAAGGCAAATGTTCAATGGCTGAATACAACAACAGTACACCCATAGTAACGAAATTTAGCAACCCAACACATAAACACAAACTAAAATTAAATAAAAAGCACAGACATAAGACAAAACATCCAACAACAAATGGAAACATTGATTTCCCATTTCTTTGGGGCAAATCGATTAATCATTGCTCAAGATATCTACTGAGCTGATGGGGTGAGCAGGGCATGGATACGGATGGTAGCTATTAATCAGAGGTATAATGGTAATATTACCAACTCCTCCTCCTCCTCGTGAGCCAGTGAGCAAAAGTACATCATCAGCTGTTTCTTTGACTCCTTAGGAAGGAAGTTCCAGAGGTGGGGGTCAGCCACAAAGAAGGCCCTTACTCTCATTACCACCGGCCATACTTGGGACAGGGGTGGGACTGAGATGAGAGCCTCCTCTGATGACCACAGTGTCCGAGTTGGTCTATAGTAGGAGATGCAGTTTGTCAAAAAGTCTGAATCTGAGCTGTTCATTTTACAACTGTTATAACAGGCTTTGGCCCTCCAGATGCTTTGGAGTTCAACTTCCACAATTCCTAACAACCTAGAGAGCCAAAGTTCACCCATGCCTGTGTTATAGTCTTTGAAATGCGTTGAAAATGCTGCTATGCCTTCAGCCGCTGGACAACGCGTATATTCCAAACTATCAACCCCCAAATCAGCCCCAATCAGCAATGATGGAACCTGAAAAATACAGAGGAAAAATACTTTTTTCAGTAGCATTAACCAAACCCTGAACAAGTTGGAGACCCAGGGCACTCCATATTCAATTTCTCGCAGTCCTGTAGTACTCCAATATAAAACAGTTTAATGTTCCCTTTATGGCTAGAATCTCACCCCCAACAACTTGTGTACCATGCATCTCTCCCTCTGAAGGCTCCCCAACATATCCATAACTGTGCTTTTATCAACACCCACCAAACTTGCACTTACTGGGATGATGACTTTTTGCACCTCCAGCCCTTGAGCTTTCTGTTCCATCGACTCCATTTTCATCTCTTCCTTGTGTTGTGAGCCCTGCAAGACCATAACACAAGCTAGAGCAGCTTTATAATACGGTATATACTCGAGTATAAGCCTAGTTTTTCAGCCCCCTTTTTAGGCTGAAAAAGCTCCCCTCGGCTTATACTTGAGTCAAGGTTATTTATTATTTTATTCTGTTGTTAGTATTTTATTTCATGTATTATTTTACTTTTTTATTATTACATTTACAGTATTTTACCCTATTATTATTATTATTATTATTATTATTATTATTACATTTGTTATACTTTATTATTATTGCATTTATTATTTTACTCTATTATTACATTTATTATTTTGCTCTATTATTACTGTTATTATTGCATTTCCATTATTTTACTTTATTGTTATTATTACATTTATTATTTTACTCTATTATTACATTTATTATTTTACTCTATTATTACTGTTATTGCATTTCCATTATTTTACTTTATTGTTATTATTATTATATTTATTATTTTATTCTCTTTATTATTGTTGGAAGGATGTGTAAGTATATTTATATTGAAGAAGGTTAAAATAATGATTTAATCAGAGTTGGGCAGTCTTATCTCAAATTACAGTTTTATGTAAATATTCAAAAACATTTCACCTCCTGGTGCCTCAATTAATGTAATTTTATTGGTATCTATTTTAATTTTGAAATTTACCTGTAGTGGCTGCATTTCCCACCATCGGCTTATAATCGAGTCAATATGTTCTCCCAGTTTATTGCGGTAAAATTAGGTGCCTTGGCTTATATTCGGGTCGGCGTATACTCGAGTATACACGGTATATGAAACACCGTCAACAATAAAAGAGAAGAGCAAAACCCAGAATAAATATCCCTGGCTTTCTCTTCTTCCCAGCTCCACTCACCGAACCTCCATCTTTAGAAACTTTCCGGACTTTCACCTGAAATGCCAGATCCCCTTCTTCATTTTTTTCCTTCTTCACTCTTCTAATAACTAGCTCTTCTTCCCTCCTGTCCTCTATCACTGGTAAGCCTTTCTTGAAGGATGAAGACTCTGGCTGGAAAAGGCAAAAAGAGGAATACAAGTGATTTCAGTTTCTAACCATTCTTGTTCTCCAATTATTTTCAAATGAGATGAGAGTCCTCCATGAAATCAAGTCAGCACGTCTTATGGTCCACTAAAACTAAGAAGCTTTGATCCTCCAAGTATTTTGGATCATCATTCCTACAAGTACTTATTACTGGCCATAGAAATTTATGCAGAGCCTCAAGCTGGCACCAAGCTGCCTATTCTTACCCTTGTCTATTTAGAAGCCACTCTGATTAGCAGAAATCCTAAGAAAAGATTTGCATCTCAAAAAGGTAATTGTCATAATGTATTGTTGAAGGCTTTCATGGCCAGAATCACTGGGTTGTTGTAGGATTTTTAGGCTATATGGCCATGTTCTAGAGGCATTCTCTCCTGACGTTTCGCCTGCATCTATGGCAAACATCCTCAGAGGTTGTGAGGTCTGTTGGAACTAAGAAAATTTGGTTTATATATCTGTGGAAAGTTCAGGGTGGGACAAAGAACTCTTGTCTGTTGGAGCTAGGTGTGAATGTTTCAACTGACCGCCTTGATTAGCATTTGATGGCCTGGCAGTTGTTTGGTGTGGCTTGTTAGTGCCTGAGGGAATCTTTTGTTGAGAGATGATTAGCTGTCCCTGATTGTTTCCTCTCTGTATTGTCGAAGGCTTTCATGGCTGGAATCACTAGGTTCTTGTGGGTTTTTTTCGGGCTATAGGGCCATTTTCTAGAGGCATTTCTCCTGACGTTTCGCCTGCATCTATGGCAAGCATCCTCAGAGGTAGTGAGGTCTGTTGGAATTAGGACAATGGGTTTATATATCTGTGGAATGGCTGGGGTGGGGCAAAGAGCTCTTCTCTGCTGGAGCTAGGTGTGAATGTTTCAACTGACCACCTTCATTAGCATTTGAAGGCCTGGCTGAGCCTGGGAAAATGTTTTGTTGAGAGGTGTTAAGATGTGCCTGGTTGTTTCCTCTCTGCTGTTTTGCTGTTGTAATTTTAGAGTTTTTTAATACTGGTAGCCAGATTTTTTTCATTTTCATGGTCTCTATCTTTCTGTTGAAATTGTCCACAAGCATGTGGACAAAGGAAGAGACCATGAAAATGAACAAAATCTGGCTACCAGTATTAAAGAACTCTAAAATTACAACAGCAAAACAACAGAGAGGAAACAATCAGGGACAGCTAATCACCTCTCAACAAAAGATTGCCCCAGGCATTAACAAGCCACACCAAAAAATTCTGGCTCTTCAGCTTAGAAATGGAGATGAGCACCAACCACCCAGAGTCAGACACGACTAGACTTAATGTCAAGGAAAACCTTTACCTTTTTTTCTACTCCAGGCCTTAAAATACTTTTAATATTTTTAAAAGGCAAAACTCAGGTTACATACGAGACACATCTACATTTTCTACGCCACATCCTTCCCTCTCCAAGTTCAACAAAGAATGTCTCCAAAAATAACATCCTTTTATAGGTTCACCTTGGGGTCTTGTACAACTTCTACTTCTTTCCTTACTCTGAACTTCAGTCGTTTTCTCCTTGAAGATCCCCAGGTGATGCTTTCATCTTTCACAGGTTGTCGGTCTGCCTCTAGCTTCTGAAATGAGAAAAAAACCCAATGTTTACAAAAGCCAGATCCATGGTAATCTGGTGAAGATGCTCAGCAAAAAAACCCCATCTCCTCTTACTCACCTTCTCTCCATCTCTAGCAATAGCTGGTGCAGCAGAGAGAGGGATCCCCTTCATCTTCTCTTCTCCCATGCTCTCCTTATCGTCATCCATCCTGGATTAGAGGCAATGCACAGCTTTAGATTGGGCAATTACATCTCCCATGATTCCACAGCATTGAGCCATGGCAGTTAAAGTGGTGTCAAACTGCATTAATTCCACAGTGTAGATGCATCCTTCCCACTGTGTGCAGCTAGAACAGTAATACCCAAACTCTGTTCCTGTAGGAGATTTGGACTTCAGTTCCCAGAAGCCCCAGCTGCTTTGGACAATGAAAGTGGATTCTGGGAGTTAAGGTTCAAAATACCTGAAAGGGCAGAGTTTGGGGAACAATGACCTTGGCAGCAGAAATAATGCACTTGGACACTACATTAAATTGTGATGACTCAATATGATGGAATCATGTGAGTTTTGCAAGGTCTTTTTGACTTCTCTGCCCAAGAGCACTGGGGCCTCACCAAACGACAACTCCCATGATTCCATAGCAATTCAAATGAATGCCGAGGTGCATTCATTCCACATCTTTGATGCACCCACCTGTTGGACATGCCATCTGCACATGTTCAGAGGCAGCTAATTCAAGTGGGTGCCAAGGTGCATTCATTCCACGGCCTCGATGCACCACTTGTTGGACGTACCATCTACATATGCCCAGAGGCAGCTATAGATGAGCAAGAACTGACATTTTTTATGTTCCAATAACATTCATCTATGATGGCCTCTGAGCGTGTGCAGAAGCAGCCATACATTCCACAGCCTTTATAAATCCACTTGTTGGACATGCCATTTTGCACATGCTCAGAGGCAGCCATAGATGAGCAGGACCTAACATTTCTCATGTTTCAATAACATTCATCTATGATGGCCTCTGAGCATGTGTAGAGGCAAATTTCATTCCACAGCCTTGATTGCACCCACTTGTTGGCCATAGTAACTGCACATGCTCAGAGGCAGTCCTAGATGAGCAGGAACTGACATTTCTCATGTTCCATTCATCTATGGTTGTCTTTGAGCATGTGCAGAGGCAGCCATTCATTCCACAGCCTCTATGCATCCACTTGTTGGACATGCCATTCTGCACATGCTCAGAAGCAGCCATAGATGAGCAGGAACTAACATTTCTCATGTTTCAATAACATTTATCTATGATGGCCTCTGAGCATGTGCAGAGGCAGCCATTCATTCCACAGCCTTGATTGCATCCACTTGTTGGACAGGCCATTCTGCACATGCTCAGAGGCAGCAATAGATGAGCAGGAACTGATATTTTTCATGTTCCATTTCTCATGCACCCACTTGTTGGACATGCCATTCTGCACATGGTCAGAGGCAGTCCTAGATGAGCAGGAACTGACATTTCTTATGTTCCAATAACATTCATCTACGGTTGTCTCTGAACATGTGCAGAGGCAGCCATTCATTCCACAGCCTCTATGCACCCACTTGTTGGACATGCCATTCTGCACATGCTCAGAGGCAGCCATAGATGAGCAGGAACTGACATTTCTCATGTTCCAATAACATTCATCTACAGTTGTCTCTGAGCATGTGCAGAGGCAGCCATTCATTCCACAGCCTCTATGCATCCACTTGTTGGACATGCCATTCTGCACATGCTCAGAGGCAGCCATAGATGAGCAGGAACTGACATTTATCATGTTCCAATAACATTCATCTACGGTTGTCTCTGAGCATGTGCAGAGGCAGCCATTCATTCCACAGCCTTGATTGCACCCACTTGTTGGACATGACATTCTGCACATGTTCAGAGGCAGTCCTAGATGAGCAGGAACTGACTTTTTCATGCGCTCACTTGTTGGACATGCCATTCTGCACATGCTCAGAGGAAGCCCTAGTTGAGCAGGAACTGACATTTTTCATGTTCCATTTTTCATGCATCCACTTGTTGGACATGCCATTTTGCACATGCTCAGAGGCAGCAATAGATGAGCAGGAACTGACATTTCTCATGTTCCAATAAAATTCATCTAAGATGTCCTCTGAGCATGTGCAGAGGCAGCCATTCATTCCACAGCCTCTATGCATCCACTTGTTGGACATGCCATTCTGCACATGCTCAGAGGTAGCCATAGATGAGCAGGAACTAACATTTCTCATATTCCAATAACATTCATCTATGATTGTCTCTGAGCATGTGCAGAGGCAAATTTCATTCCACAGCCTCTATGCATCCACTTGTTGGACATGCCATTCTGCACATGCTCAGAGGCAGCAATAGATGAGCAGGAACTGACATTTCTCATGTTTCAATAACATTTATCTATGATGGCCTCTGAGCATGTGCAGAGGCAGCCATTCATTCCACAGCCTTGATTGCATCCACTTGTTGGACAGGCCATTCTGCACATGCTCAGAGGCAGCAATAGATGAGCAGGAACTGATATTTTTCATGTTCCATTTCTCATGCACCCACTTGTTGGACATGCCATTCTGCACATGGTCAGAGGCAGTCATAGATGAGCAGGAACTGACATTTGTCATGTTTCAATAACATTCATCTACGGTTGTCTTTGAGCATGTGCAGAGGCAGCCATTCATTCCACAGTCTTTATAAATCCACTTGTTGGACATGTCATTCTGCACATGCTCAGAGACAGCCAAAGATGAGCAGGAACTGACATTTTCCATGTTCCAATAACATTCATCTACGATGACCTCTGAGCATGTGCAAAGGCAGCCATTCATTCCACAGCCTCTATGCACCCACTTGTTGGATATGTCATTCTGCACATGCTCAGAGGCAGCCATAGATGAGCAGGAACTGACATTTCTTATGTTCCAATAACATTCATCTATTTGATGGCTACCTCTGAGCATGTGCAGATTGCATGCCCAACAAACTCCCCATTTGAGAATCCTGCTACTTTCCAAATAAAACCATTTTTTTTCTTTTTGGGGGGCAGGGGGTCCCCAATACTTACCTATTAGCTTATGCAATGCCCCTTGATGATACCAAGGGAAGGCCAAAGAGTGGGAGCAGGAAGGCCGCTTCCCCTCTCTAGCCAAGCAACAGCTGCTCCTCCAACCCACGTGGGGGGGCTCTTCCTCCCTCCAACCCCCAATCCCCCCCCCCCCCGCCACGTCCCCCTTCTGGAAAGGAGGGGGCAAAGGAGGAACTCTAGGAAGGAAGTTGAAGGAGGAGGGAGTGACCGCCTTCCTGCTCTCTTTCCCCCTCCCTCGACTCACCCAGGCCTCTTGCAAGGAGCTGCCCTCCTCCTGCTGTTATTGCTGGCTACTGATGGGGAGCAAAAAGGGGCGGGGCTTTGAGATCCGGGGATGCCTTTGGGCACGCGCCCCGGGCAGCCAACATGCGCGCGTGCACGCTCCCTCCTCTTCTCCTCCTCCTACTGCGCCTGCGCACTGCCTTCCCTTCCCTTACTTAGAGACCCCCCATAGGGGGCGGGGAAAGAATGTTAGGCGGCTGGAAGGAGGGACTTAGGAAAAAGCAGAGCTCCGGATTGGCTAGCGTCGCCTCCTTTGTCTTCTCTCATTGGTTAGGCTGCCAAGATAGATCCCTTTTGATTCCTGATTGAACCTTTTGCTCCAAACACTTGTTAGGGCCCTTCCACACAACCCTATATCCCAGAATATCAATCCCACTGTATCTGCTTTGAACTGGAATATATGGCAGTGTGGACTCAGATAACCCAATTCCAATAGTGTGGGATATTCTGCCTTGATATTCTGGGATATAGGGCTGTGTAGAAGGGCCCCTAGAGCCAGAAAAATCCCACATTATCTGAGTGTGGAGGACAGATGTGAAATGGCATGATGTGAAATGGCGTGAACGCATCTCCGTCTACGAACCCACGCGTTCACTTCGTTCATCTGGAGAGGCCCTGCTCGTGATCCCGCCTGCGTCGCAAGCGCGTCTGGTGGGGACATGAGACAGGGCCTTTTCTGTGGTGCCCCCCCGATTCTGGAACACCCTCCCCAAAGATCTTAGACAGGCCCCTACATTGGCAGTCTTCAGAAAGAACTTGAATACCTGGCTGTTACGATGTGCCTTCCCCGAATAGGAAATCTCCAATACCAAGTCCCAGAAGCACTTTATTAGAACTAAGACTGCCACACACTGCACACTGCACTTGCCCTATAATCCTTACATATCACCTGTCACATCAGCACTTTTAATTCTGTACCCTTTACTCTGGCCCAGCCAGTTTTATTGTGTTTTGGTGTATTGTTTATTGCTTGTTGTTTTGTTGTTTAATATTGCTTTAATTGATTAAATTTGCTTTTGGTTTGTATTGTTATGTTGTGTATTGAGGCCTTGGCCTTTGTAAGCCGCATTGAGTCCTTCGGGAGATGCTAGCGGGGTACAAATAAAGTTAATAATAATAATAATAATAATTGCCAAATACTGAACAACTCCCATCATCAACACTCCATGGAAATGGACCACTATCCAGTTTTTGGATATCCATTCTTTGCTCATCTGATTTGTGCATTATGATATTGCAATGTCTTCCTCATCTGTGTATCCCCCTTCTCCTGAACAATTAATCTGACTGTGGTTCATCCAAAAAACTCCGGCATAGACACTGAGAACTGGGAAGCCCTGGCCCTTGACCGCTCCAGCTGGAGGTCAGCTGTGACTAGCAGTGCTGCAGAATTTGAAGAGGCACGAATGGAGGGCGAAAGGGAGAAGCGTGCCAAGAGGAAGGCGCGTCAAGCTAACCCCGACCGAGACCGCCTTCCACCTGGAAACCAATGCCCTCACTGCGGAAGAAGATGCAGAGCAAGAGTAGGGCTCCACAGCCACATACGGACCCACAAGAATACTGGAAGACAATCATCCTCGGAAAACGAGGGATCACCTAAGTAAGGTTCATCCAATTTGCAAGTGAGCTGTGGAAACTACTTGCAATTGTAGAATCATAGAATCAAAGAGTTGGAAGAGACCTCATGGGCCATCCAGTCCAACCCCCTGCCAAGAAGCAGGAATATTGCATTCAAATCACCCCTGACAGATGGCCATCCAGCCTCTGCTTAAAAGCTTCCAAAGAAGGAGCCTCCACCACACTCCGGGGCAGAGAGTTCCACTGCCGAATGGCTCTCACAGTCAGGAAGTTCTTCCTAATGTTCAGAGAACACCATTCCCAGCAATGGTGGCCACCTTTGGGACCACCAAAATGCAGCTCCCATTGGGACTGAATACCATATTTTTATTACTCAAGGATCATAGTGATTGACGGGATCTGGGGAGGATTGCTCTTTTGTTATGTCATTTGGCAGGATGTCTTTACTCTCTTCCACTAATAACCCTTCCTTAAGGCAATGAAGATGTTTATCTCCTTCCTTTTGCCTAGTAAAGGTATTAAGGAAAAGCAGTCAAACCTGACAGGCTACTCATTCCAAAGCTTGTCTTTCTGTGTGTACGTGCCACTAAGTTGCCCATTGACTGATGGCAGTAGGACAAGAAGAAGACCAGATTCCAGATGGATAGACTGAATCAAGGAAACCACAGCCCAAGCCTGAAAGACCCGAGTAGATTATTAATCATAGGATGATTTGTCGGTCTCAACATTCATAGGGATGCTGTAAGTGATTATCTAGATCCCTCGGAGTCTGACTTCAGACCAGGGCATGGAACCAAGATAGCCTTGGTGGATGATCTATGCAGGGAGAGTGTGTCCCTGTTCATTTTCCAGGACCTTTCAGAAGCCTTCAATACCATAGACCACGGTATCTAGGATGCCTCATGGTAATGGGGCTCAGGGACACTGTACTACAGTGGCTCCAATCATTTCTCAAGGATCATTCCCAGGTTTTGTTGGGAGACATCTGCTCAGCCCCACAGCCATTGTCCTGTGGGGTACCACAGGGTTCAGAATCATCTCCCATGTTGTTGAACATCTACATGAAGCCGTTGGGAGAGATCATCTGGAGTTTTGGAGTTCAATGCCATCTATATGCAGATGACAGCCAACTCTATCACTCCTTTCCACCAGCTGCTAAGGAGGCTGTCCAGGTGCTGAACTGGTGCTTGGCAGCTGTGACAGTCTGGATGAGGGCAAACAAATTGAAGCTGAATCCAGACAAGACAGAGGTGCTGCTGGTCAGTTGCAAGGCCGAACAGATAATAGGGTAATAGCCCGAACTGGATGGGGTTACACTCCCCTGAAGACACAGGTTTGCAGCTTGGGAGTTCTCGTGGGCTCATCGCTGCGCCTGGAACCCCAGAGATCTCGGTGGTGGCCAAGGGAGATTTTGCACAATTAAAATCTGTGTGCCAGTTGCACATGTACCTTGGGAAGTCAGACTTGGCCACCGTGGTCCATGCGCTGGTCACATCTCATAGACTACTGCAACACACTCTGTGTGGGGCTGCCTTTGAAGACTGTCTGGAAGCTTAAACTAGTTCAATATGCAGCCGCCAGATTGCTAATGGGAGCGACATGCAGGGAGCACACAACCATTGCACCAGCTCCATTGGCAGCCAGTTTGCTACTGAGCACAATTCAAAGTGCTGGTTTTGACTTATAAAGCCCTGAACGGCCCCAGTCCAACGTACCTGTCCAAATACATCTCCCTCCTTCCCTCCTGTCATTTTGCAAACAAGTGAAAACTTGGCTTTGGGAGCAAGCATTTGGCCCAGCATAATTATCTGTGCAATACAGTTGGAACTGGCTTTGGATTGATGGATATGATTATCTGATTATCTGGCTTTGGATCTACACACAATAGTCGCCTAATGTTTACATATGTTGTTTTAAATTGTTGTTTAATTAATGTCATTTATGTAAGTCGCCCTGAGTCCCCTTTGGGGTGAGAAAGAGATATAAATGTCATAAATAAATAACTAAATAAATAAGTGTTAAGTCAGCTTAATGGCAGTTAAAAACAACGAAGGCTAAGGTATATTTCAGAGGAAGGACACCACAAAACCTAAATATTTTAAAAGGCATCAGATCCTATCTTACCTTGGAAGTTAAGCAGGGGAAACCCTGGCTAGTGCTTAGATGGGTGACTGTCAATTAATACCAGTTGCTGTAGGCTCTATTTCAGAGGAAGAAACTTACAAAAGCCCTTGTCTAGGAAAACTACAATATTCGTGGAGTCACTGTAAGTCACTAAGCAAATTGTAGGCATGCTTTGTATGTACGTACATATGTATACACACATACATATATACCTCTCAAACAACCCTCTATATACCTGACCCTTTTTTTAAAGGAAGTAACATCAACAAACCCCCAAAATGAGAGTATTACTGCCCAAAATGATAATTTTTCTCTTTCCTCACATTCCTAGCATTACAGGAACATAAAAGCTCTGTTGAACATTTATTCTGGGCAAAGTTAACAAGGAAATACTAACACAGTAAATATTAGTTCTAGGTGTGAGCACATTTGTTTCATTCTCTTCAATGCTAGAAATTTGGAGAGTGAAGGAAATGTATTGGGGGACAGAATTCCTCTTAGGGAAGACAGAAGCCTAACTTTGTCAGCTACATACCTGCAAGCCTTTGAGGCAGGTTTTATTGATTGGGAACCAGAATGACTGGTCCACAGACACCTGGTAACCTTCATGCTTGAATGGAGAGCTCAGTCAAACACCAGAGCCCAATTTACACATTCCACGGCAGATTTATTTTTCTTGTAGCCCAGGTGGAGACTTTGCAGTGCAACAGATCTCATCTGAGCCAGTTCTGTACCCAACCCTCATCTGGATCCATCAGGCAGTTACATGTCCAAGGGGGACAGGGGAAAAATACAGATATCAATCCAATTAGGTTAATATAGAAGTTAATATAAAAGTAGCCAAGGTGAAATTTAGATGCCTTGTTGTTTATTTAGCATTGCTCTACACCAAATATTGAACTGTGGCTTCAGTCCAGTTCCTAGTCTCGAACAGAACAGACTCAATGAGTTAAGGTGACTTACTATTTGTTCAAACAGCCTACTCGAGTGAAGACTAACAATTTGATTGAGATCTAACAGTGCAGCTCCCTGTTTATTTCTTTAGAACTCGCACCAAGTTAAATGGAAATGCTTTCAGCTATATGAAAATAAAATTGCTACCCAAGTGAGGACAATAAATATAATATATTTAGCTTGTTAAGTTAAAATGGTTCAAGAGACAGGAAGTGTTTATCCTCAGGCTACACCTAAGGCCCTATCTACACTGCCATATCATTCAGATTTAGAATGCGGTTTAACTGCACCAAACTAGATTACATGAGTCTACACTACCATATAATGCAGCTAAGCTGTATTCTGAAACAGCATTATATGTAGATGGAGCTTAAGTTGGATCTTATGGTTTGGGGATCCTGCCCCTTAATCTGAGTGTGGTTAACCACTGGTAAGAAAATGCATTCCGCATAGTTTCAAAGGCATTCTATTTCCAGGAAAAGTTAAATTCTGATGTTATGCTGTTGACACAATTTTTAGCAAAATTCTACTTGCTTTCTTCAAAAGTTTGGCTCTGGCTATTAGGAAGGATTAGTCTGGTGAATAAAATGCTCATTTGGAAAGAGGCTGGTGAATGAAAAATAAAACTTGCAGGCAACCTGGCTAAGAGGCAGTGTGATGTAACACATGAGTAACAACAGTGAGGAATGCTGGGAGTCTGACAGTATCTGGAGATCTGCATATTTCTCACCCCGACTGTATAAAGTGGCTTTTCCCAGTCTTTGGTTGCAGAGAAGACAAAAAGTTCACTATGTGTTTAATCAAACTATAAATGTAGTAAATTATTTTGCTTCTCCTTTTTACTGTTATTAGTAGCAATAGTATCCCATCGATGCATTTTGCTTGGAATTTCTACACCAAGAATACTTTTGTTTACATGTAACAGCAGCTGAAATGTACCTCTCATTTAAAAAAATATCTCCACATGAGTCCTCTTCCTTTTTTGGTTTGAGGTTTGACTTTCATGAAATATCTCATATCGACTGATCTTGTCTCAGGTTTTCCCCCTCTTTGGATTAACTCTCTGTTGCTGCACCAGTCCTGCACCCCAGTCCCGGCCATTTAGGAGTGGCTCGGCTGATTCTTTCACTTGGTGGATCATCTCGTGTTGGTTCCGGTTGGAGTTCTGGCTGAAGCCCTTCCCACAGACCCTACATTTGTAGGGTCTCTCTCCTGTGTGGATCCGCTGGTGTTCATTCAGGACAGAGGTGCGGGTAAAACTCTTGCCGCATTCTGTGCAAGTGTAGGGCTTCTCTCCTGTGTGGGTGATATGGTGCCGGATGAAATCCGTGCTGCGGGCAAAGCACTTTCCGCATTGAGGGCACCGGTAGGGCTTTTCAAGGAGGAAACTTCTCTGGTGCTTCAGGATCACCTTTGAGCTCCACAAAGGGCTTTTCTCAGGAGGTGGAGAAGCCTTTCCAGATCCTACTTTATGCTCCAGCCCTTCTTCTGTTCTCATCTTGCTTTTAGGGCCAAGGCTATTGTCCTCTGTCCTCTGCTGGGTTTGCTTGCCCAGCTTCTCCTTGCCCTTGATCTTCTCGTACCAGCTTGTCCGTGTTTTCTGTTCCCAGTGTGTTGGTTCATCCAGCTTCTCCTGGATCTGGACCTTCTCATTCTGGCTTGCCTGTGTTCTTTCCTGGACCTGGATTTTTTCTTGCTGGCTTGTCTGTGTTACTTGTACCCAATGTGTTGGATGGCCCATCTTATCCTTCCCATGAATCTTCTCATGTTGGTTACGGTTGGAGCTTTGGCTGAAGCCTTGCCCACAATAGCTGCATACGTATGGCTTTTCACCGGTATGGATTCTCCGATGTTCGATGAGGATCGAACTCCGACTGAAGCTCTTCCCACAATCCAGGCATGGGTAAGGCCTTTCACCGGTGTGAGTCCGTTGATGCCTCCCAAGATCGGTGCTCCTTCGGTAAACTTTCCCACAGTCGGAGCATTTGTAGGATTTGGGTTTGCTGCTCCTTTGGGGCTCCTTGGAGTTCCCTTTACAAAAGACCGCTTGCTCTTTTATGGAGGCCCCCCGTTGAGTTCCCCCAAGGCCACCCTCTTGGGGGGTGCATGAGGATGTCTTACGCAGATCTGAACCACCTTCTGGATTTTCCCCTTTGCTCTTATTTTCTTCTGACAGAGACAGAATCCAGGCAGTTTTTGTCCCATCTGTTAGGAACAACAATAAACATATGTTTTGGTCAGCACACCAAGCAATTTGGGCAGCTGAGAAGGAACCCCATTCTCATTCCCCCAAACACAAAAGGTGGCTTAGAAAAGGAGAACCGTCAGCCCCTATGGAATCTGTCTTCTTGCTATAAGATCCCTTGCTGTACTCTGGGCTGAATTCAGGTGCATCTTCACTGTAGAATTAATGAAGTTTGACACTTTAACTTCCATGGCTCAATGATATGGAATCGTGGGAGTTGTAGTTTAACAAGGTTTTTAGTCTTCTATGCCAAAAAGTACTGGTGCTTCCTCAAACTGCAAATCCCGCAACTGCACAGTATTGAGGCACAATGGTAAAGGGTGTGTCTAGACTGTAGAATTAATGCAATTTAACACTATCTTGACTGCCACTGCTTAATGCTATGAAATCCTGGGAGTTGGAGTTTGGGCAGGCACCAGCACTTTTTGGCAAAAAGGGCTAAAGAACTTGTTAAACTACAACTTCAAAGATTCCATGCCATTGAACAATGGAAGTTAAAGTGGTGTCAAACTGCACATATTTTTCAGTCTAGATTAATCTGAAGGACTTGTAAAACTACAGCTGCAACGATTCCATAACACTGAACTATAGCAATTAAAGTGGTGCCAAACTGCATCAATTCTACAGTGTAGATGTACCTGAAGAAGTTGTAATACTACAGTTGTGATTATTCCATAGCACAGAACTATGGCAATTAAAGTGGTGCCGAACGGCATAAATTCTTCAGCGTAGATGCACCCGAAGCCACCTCAAGTGTGCAGCAAGGGTACCTATAGCAAGAAGAGAGGTTACAGGTGCATTAATTCTAATTTATTATTGTTGTTGTTATTATTTCTTCAGTGTAGATAAACTTCCTGTTATTCTATAACATCCAATGAGATTAGATTCTTGTATATACATCAGGTTAAGATCTAGTGGGGAATTGTTGGTGTCCTCAAGCATTCAGGGCACCGTTCACCTAAAGACTGCTAGAGAGGGGGAGTGTCTCCCTCTTTTTGGAATGCCCTCCCAGGAGAGATGAGATCTGCACCCTTGCAGTTGGCTTTCAGGAAGACCTTTTTAAGGAAGCCTTTGGGGGGGGGGGGGACGGACTAATGGCAATGACATCCAAAGGTTAAGAAGGCCATTTGAGGTCATTAGGTGTTATCAGGGTGGTTTTATCTAGCTCATTGGTGTTTTAACAAAGGTTTTACAGCAGTTGCTAATATTTATGGTTTTAACTTGTTACTAACTCCCAACTTCTGTTGGGAATGTAGTTAGAGCAACCTGTTACAGCTGAAATGCTACTAGACTTCTAATGTGCCCCTCCCATCCCCTTTAGTGCCCCCTCCCAAGTGATTTGACCCCTCCTATCAGTCTTCCCCCCCACCCTTGGTTCCATACCTGCTACAGGAAGCTGTGTTTTTATACTGTGATTTTAAACTGTTTTCTAATATGTTTTAATAACTGCTTCGCTGGGGAGCTGTGTTTCCCCTTCCCAGGGAGCTTGTGCCCTACTTTGTGCTGTAATAAAGTTTTGTATTGTATTGTAGGTATGTTTTATTGGCTGTAAGCCGCCTTGGGCCCTTGACTGGGGAAAGGCAGGGTACAAATGTCATAAATAGATAGATAGATAGATAGATAGATAGATAGATAGGTTAAAGTAGGCAGCCAGGAAGACACAGCTCCATCATGTCTCCTGCAACATCACTCGGGAGCCCCTCAATATATACAATATAATAATATATAGTAATAATAACACTGGACAGTGGTGCTGGAGGCAAATTCTGAGAGTGCCTTGGATTACAAGAAGATCAATAGCACAGGAGACAAGTTGGAACTGTCTTCTGCCCCCCCTTCCTCTCTTCACTCTGGCCCAGAGCAGCAGTTGGTGCTGGGGGGAAGGGTCCCCAGCTGATTATGTAATATGTATGCAGGAGACAAGATGGAACTGCCCCTGCCCCCCCCCCCCCCCAATCTCTTCATTCTGGTCCAGAGCAGCAGTTGGTGCTGGGGGGAGCGGTCCCCAACTGATGACATATACAGGAGACAAGATAGAATTGATATATTACTACTGATAATATATATTTTTTCCCTAATGGGACCCAAAGTGGCTACATTGATAATAATATTATAATGTAATACAATATAATAAAAATAATAGTACAATATTATTTTATTATAATATAGTAATCAGTATTTACTATAATAGTAAATACTGTAATATAGTAATCAGTAGTAATTATATTTACTAACTTAGTAAATATAATTACTACTGATAATATACAACATTATATAATGATATGATGTTTTATTATTGTATATTTGTACATTTTCAGTTGCAAATGTTTTTGATTGTGAGTCGCTTTGAGTCTCCGTATAGAGAGATAGAGCGGGATATATATATATACACACACACAATAAATTTTAATTTTAAAAATAGATAAATATGCCATTTATTTATCTCCTGCATTGTCTCCTGCATATGTCATCAGCTGGGGACCCCTCCCCCAGCACCAACTGCTGCTATGGGCCAGAGTGAAGAGTGGGGGGGGGGGGGGGGAGAGAGAGACAGTTCCATCTTGTCTCCTGCATATGTCATCAGCTGGGGACCCCTCCCCCTAGCACCAACTGCCACTCTGGGCCAGAGTGAAGCGGGGGGCGGGGGGGGGAGACAGTTCCATCTTGTCTCCTGCATATGTCATCAGCTGGGGACCCCTCCCCCTAGCACCAACTGCCGCTCTGGGCCAGAGTGAAGCCGGGGGGGGGGGGGGGGAGAGACAGTTCCATCTTGTCTCCTGCATATGTCATCAGCTGGGGACCCCTCCCCCTAGCACCAACTGCCGCTCTGGGCCAGAGTGAAGCGGGGGGGGGGGGGGGGGAGACAGTTCCATCTTGTCTCCTGTGCTATTCTAATAATTTAATATAATGTAATGTAATATATTGTATATACATATAATATTTATAATATTGTAATGTAATGCAATATAATACTAATAATAATATATTGTAATTATATATTTATATTACACTTGCGGTCCCCTGCCACACGTTGCTGTGGCCCAGTCTGGTGATCTGGAAATGAAGTAATGAGAATGTGTTGGTTTCTAAGATATGTAATTTCTTTATGCTTGAGGGTAAACAGTATTTCTTGTTGTTTCTTTGCCAGTGTTGATGTGGAGATTGTCTGGTTTGCCTACTCTGAAACATGCAACATATCATTGTCCTTCTTTAGGGGTCCCTTTCAAATCTTTGATACTGCATCTGTCATATACATATATGTGTGTGTGTGAATGGCTGGATGGCCCTTTGTCAGGAGGGCTTTGTTTTGTTGCCCTGGTGAAGGGAGCTGGACTGGATGGCCTTAAGGCAGCATTTCTCAACCTGGGAAGTCAATACACCAAGGGGAGGGGGTCACCAGGGGGGTGTCAGAAGGGTCCCCAAAGACCACCAGGAAACACAGTATTTCCTGTTGGTCATGGGGATTTTGTGTGGGATGTTTGGCCCAATTCCATTGTTGGTGAGGTTTGGAATGCTCCTTGATTGTAGGTGAACTATAAATCCCAGTAACTACAACTCCCAAATGTCAAGGTCTATTTCCCCCAAACTCCATCTGTGTTTATATTTGGGCATATTGAGTATTCATGCCAAATTTGGTCCAGATCCATCATTGTTTGAGTCCACAGTGCTCTCTGGATATAGGTGAACTACAACTCCCAAACTCAAGGCCAATGCCCACCAAACCCTTCCAGTATTTTCTGTTGGTCAAGGGAGTTCTGTGTGCCAAGTTTGGTTCAATTCCATCGTTGGTGGAGTTCAGAATGCTCTTTGATTGTAGGTGAACTATAAATCCCAGCAACTACAACTCCCAAATAACAAAATCTTAATTTTTTGAGTGATGGTCACTCCTTGTGTAGTGAGACGTTTTGTTGCTAAATTTGGTGTGATTTCGCTCATTGGTTCTTTTGTTTTTCAGGTACTCATTATGCACAGACCATTTATATATATATAGATTTATGTATTGATTTATAACATATAGCCCGAAAAAACCTACAACCCAAATAAATAACTAAATAATCAAACAAATAATAAATATAAACAGATAAATATAATAAATTAGTAGGTTAATGGCTGGGATACCTAGTTCCAATTCTAAAGCAGACTCATTAAATCAATCACGAAACTGAGATTGCATCCACACTCTAAAATTAATGCAGTTTGGTACCGCTTTAACTGCCAGGGCTCAAGGCGACTGAACTGGGAGTTGTAGCTTTCCCAAGATCTTGGACCTTCTGTGCCAAAGAGTACTGGCGCTCCGGCAAAGTTCAAATCCCGCGGATTTGGGAGTCCTGGCGGTTAAAGCGGTGCCACTCCGCATTAACGCTGCGGTGCGGACGCGCTCACCTCGGGACAGGACGAGGGACCTTCCGGCGGGGATGACGAGGGGCAAGAGGAGGCAGACGGAGCTCTCGGCCGGAGCCCCGAACCTCAGCGGGGAGAGAGGGGCAGCCATCGCGGAAGACACACGGAGGAGAACTCCAACCGAGTTCCCTTCTCCATCCAACAGACACACGCCGCGCGGGGCACCACGGGAAAGAGGGATGGCGCCGCGCTGCACCCTGGGAAATGTAGTCTTTGCTGCCCTATTAGAGGGCTAGCTCAAGCCTGGGCCAAGTTGGGCCTTGCAGGTGTTTTGGACTTCAACTCCCACCATTCCTAAGAGCCTCAGGCCCCTTCCTTTTCCCCCTCAGCCGCTTAGGCGGCTGAGGGGGAAAAGGAAGGGGCCTGAGGCTCTTAGGAATGGTGGGAGTTGAAGTCCAAAACACCTGCAAGGCCCCACTTGGCCTTGTTGTTGTTCATTCGTTCAGTCGCCTCCGACTCTTCGTGACCTCATGGACCAGCCCACGCCAGAGCTCCTTGTCGGCCATCACCACCCCCAGCTCCTTCAAGGTCAAGCCAGTCACTTCAAGGATGCCATCCATCCATCTTGCCCTTGGTCGGCCCCTCTTCCTTTTGCCTTCCACTTTCCCCAGCATCATTCCCTTCTCTAGGCTTTGCTGTCTCCTCATGATGTGGCCAAAGTACAGGGTTAGTCAAAATGCATAGGCCAATAAGCCATTCAATTGAATGGCTTATTGGCCTATGCATTTTGACTAACCCTGTACTTCAACTTTGTCTCTAGTCTCCTTCCCTCCAATGAGCAGTCGGGCTTTATTTCCTGGAGGATGGACTGGTTGGATCTTCTCGCAGTTCAAGGCACTCTCAGCACTTTCCTCCAGCACCACAGCTCAAAAGCATCGATCTTCCTTCGCTCAGCCTTCCCTAAGGTCCAACTCTCACATCCGCAGGGAATACAGGGAATACCATGGCTTTGACTACAGGGAATACCATGGCTTTGACTAGGCGGATCTTTGTTGCCAGTCTGATGTCTCTACTCTTCACTATTTTTATCGAGACTGGACATTGCTCTCCTCCCAAGAAGTAAGCGTCTTCTGATTTCCTGGCCACAGTCTGCATGTGCAGTAATCTTTGCGCCTAGAAATACAAAGTCTGTCACGGCCTCCACGGTTTCTCCCTCTATTTTCCAGTTGTCAGTCATTCTTGTTGCCATAATCTTGGTTTTTTTGATGTTTAGCTGCAACCCGGCTTTTGCGCTTTCTTCTTTCACCTTGATTAGACGGCTCCTCAGCTCCTCCTCGCTTTCGGCCATCAGAGTGGTGTCATCTGCATATCTGAGGTTGTTAATGTTTCTTCCAGCAATTTTCACCCCAGCTTTGCATTCATCCAGCCCCGCACATCGCATGATGTGTTCTGCATACAAGTTAAAAAGGTTGGGTGAGAGGATGCAGCCTTGCCGTATGCCTTTCCCAATCTTGAACCAGTCTGTTGTTCCGTGATCAGTTCTGACTGTTGCGACTTGGTCCTTGTACAGATTCCTCAGGAGAGAGACAAGGTGGCTTGGGATGCCCATCCCACTAAGAACTTGCCACAGTTTATTATGATCCACACAGTCAAAGGTTTTAGAATAGTCAATGAAGCAGAAATAGATGTTTTTCTGAAACTCCCTGCCTTTCTCCATTATCCAGCGGATATTGGCAATCTGGTCTCTCGTTCCTCTGCCTTTTCTAAACCCAGCTTGAACATCTGGCAGCTCTCGCTCCATGTATTGCTGGAGTCTTCCTTGCAGGATCTTGAGCATTACTTTACTGGCATGAGAAATAAGGGCCACTGTACGGAAGTTTGAGCACTGTATGGAAGTTTGTACGGAACTTGGCCTAGGCCTACCTTATCATAAGGCATGTCCTTTAGGCCTTTCCTGATCTGGCAGGATATCTTAACAAGGCCCTGAAATGACCATCATTGTGTAAAAGGTTCTTCACAGGTAATGGGTCCTGAATCATTTCTCCCTCTTTTAAGCCAGTTCTTTTCAGCCACAAAGGACAATAGTTTCCACACTTGGCAGAAGTTTCTTTCATTTTTCTCCTTTCTTTCTTCTTATTCCCTTTGTCATCAAGAGGCTTTCCACTGTGAATGAGCAAAAATCAATCAATCTATCTATTAGGTTCTTGTGGGTTTTTCGGGCTATAGGGCCATGTTCTAGAGGCATTTCTCCTGACGTTTCGCCTGCATCTATGGCAAGCATCCTCAGAGGTAGTGAGGTCTGTTGGAATTAGGACAATGGGTTTTTATATCTGTGGAATGGCTGGGGTGGGGCAAAGAGCTCTTCCTTGCTGGAGCTAGGTGTGAATGTTTCAACTGACCACCTTCATTAGCATTTGAAGGCCTGGCTGAGCCTGGGAAAATCCCCTGTTGAACCAAACTGTGAACCTGAGTCCCATCATCGTCGTCAGAAACATCCTCTGATTCCAGCTGTGTAACAACACACATGGACAAAAAAATCTCTCATAAAATGACATTATGTGAGACAATGCAACTAATCACATGATTGTAAATACGTTCTGAATTATGAAGAATAAACTACTTGTTATTTACTGATCCTCTGTGTGACATATTTTCTTTCTCTGGCAAAACAGTGTGTGGACTGATCAAACGTGAACTACAAGGTTTATTTTCCATTATGCCACATTGAGCCCCGGTGGCACAATGGGTTAAATCCTTGTGCTGGCAGGACTGCTGCCCGAAAGGTCGTCAGTTTGGATCTGGGGAGAGCTCCCATCTGTCAGCTCCAGCTTCTCATGTGGGGACATGAGAGAATCCTCTCACAGGATGGTAAAACATCTGGGTGTCCTCTGGGCAAGGCCTTTGCAGACGGTCAATTCTCTCACACCAGAAGCAACTTGCAGTTTCTCAAATCACTCTGAAACCAAAAAATGGCCATGTAGGAATTAACAAGTCCAAGGAAAGCATACAGGTGGGCTCAGGAGCTGGGGAAGAGCCCCCTTTGAATTGTTTTCTATTCATTTTTCAAGGAAAATACTAGGCTGGGGTTTAGGATCTTTGAAGTATTTCCTGTGGAGCCCTTTCCTGAGGCAATTCCCTTTTCCCCCAAAGGAATATGTTAATGTTTCTGGTGTGTGCAGTCAGTCAACCTTCTGTGACAGGGTCAATGAAAATAGGGTAAAGTGCGGAATACTGCCTGCTTGGTATTGCAAAGTTGTAAAAAAATTTTAACAAAAATTCATGTTTAATCATACTGAGGTCGCGTTGGTAGGTCTGATTTCTCGACAACATAGGTAAGGATGAGGGAGCGGTTGAGAGGGTATCTACACCGTGGAATTCGTGCAGTTTGACACCACTTTAAAATGCCATGTGGCTATCGAATCATGTGATTTGTGGTTTCATGAAGCACCACACTTTAACGAAGTCATAAAAACTACAGCTCTCATTATTCCATTACACTGAGCCCTAGCAGTTAAAGTGGTGTCAAACAGCATCAATTCTACAGTGTAGATGTACCAAGGACCTAGAAAATGTCAAGATTGGTTGAATAATGTAATGCAATATAATACTACTTATAATAATAATATATCATAATATATTATTATTATTATTAATATTAATAAACCTTTATTTATACTCCGCTACCATCTCCCGGAGGGCTCGGTGCGGCTTACAAGAGGCCGAGCCCGAATACAAATAAGTAAAAACATCACAGCAAGTAATATTACATGTAATATTACTAATAATTAGTAATATTACATGTAATATTACTAATAATACTACAATATGGTATAGTACAATATAGTAATACTAATATTGTACTATATTAATCTATACAAATAAAAATGCAATGTTCATTTGTGGGATTAACATAACTCAAAAACCACTGGACAAATTTACACCAAATTTGGACACAATACACATATCAGGCTAATGAGTGACCATCACTCATAAAAACAGAAAAGAAGGGACTTTAAAAGCCAAAAAACAAAAAGTACGTTACAACTCATGAGCAAAACCACACACACACACACACACACACATATACACGCAAACACACATATACACAAATATATGCACACATATATATATACACACAAAACACAGACTGGGCCACAACAACGTGTGGCAGGTATTATTGTTATTATTATTATTAACTTTATTTGTACCCCACTAGCATCTCCCGAAGGACTCGATGCGGCTTACAAAGGTCAAGGCCTCAATAAAACAATAACATAACAATACAGCATTATAAAGCAAATCAAAACATTAAGCAATAACAGTAAACAATAGAAACAGTACACCGTGACACAATAAAACTAGGGTCTGGTTGAATAATGGGTACAGATTAAAAGTGCTGAGTATGACAGGTGGAATATAGGATTTTAGGGTAAGTGCAATGTGCAGACAATCTTAATTCTCTGATAAAGTGCTTCTGGGACATATTGTGCTTCTGGGACAGTTTCCTATTCTGGAAAGGCACACCGGAACAGCCAGGTCTTCAAACTGGTAGTTTGTGGGACTAACATAACTCAAAAACCACTGGACAAATTGACACCAAATTTGGACACAATATACATATCAGGCTAACGAGTGACCATCACTCATAAAAACACAGCAGAAAAGACTTAAAATGCCAAAAAAACAAAAAATACATTACAACGCATGGGCAAAAACATAATATATGTTTATATATCTTGTAAGCCGCTCTGAGTCCCCTTTATTTATTTACATTTCGTAAATAAATAAATAAATTTCAGTTTTTTCCTCCATTTCGTGTGAAAGATTCAATACAAGTCTACATTGGGGTCAAGTTTTAATTCTGAAAGCAATGAATGTCCAATACAGCAAGGAGAAAATTCCAATACAGCCAAAAGGCCTCTCTGAGAGCCCTTCCACACTGGCATATAATCCAGGTTATCAAAGCAGATAATCCACATTACCTGCTTTATTTATTATTTTATTTATTTACGGCATTTATATGCCGCCCTTCTCACCCCGAAGGGGACTCAGAGCGGCTTACAATATATATTTTCATACAATATATTATATTATTAGCATAGTACAATATCAGTATATATTACTATATTGCACTATACCATTATATTGTAATATTATATGTAATGTAAATATATAATTATAATATTGAACTATTATTACTAGTATTATATTGTATTACATTATAATATAATATGTATATACAATATACTATATTATATTATTAGTAAAGACAAGGTGGAACTGGATTATATGAGTCTACACTGCCAAATAATCCATTCTAAAGCAGTGTAAAGGGAGCCTAAAAGAAGGAATCAAAGCTGCATTGCCAGCCTTGCGTCCATCATAATTTAAAGCCTGCCCCTTTAAATACCCCACTTCTGGTCCTCGCTTCAAATGGCGGCCTCCTAAACGGCGCCACCAAAAAAATCTGCCCTCACTCAAAATGGCTGCCGCCCTCGACGCCTTCCTTGTTTTCCTCTCTCTTTCTCTCCCTCGCTCCGCTTTTATTTTCCCCCTTCAGTTTTGCCCTGAGCCAAAATGGCAGCTTTCCCAACGTCACCGGCGCCTTCGCCCTTAACAAAGAAGGCGGCCGCAAGACGCGACTCTTTTCCAACGCTACACAAGCCCGCGAGCCGCCTTTGCCCTTCACTGTGATGGCGGCGGTTTGGCCACGCTACCTCGAGGTAAATCCTGCACACTGATTGGCTGGGAGGGAAAACAAGCCGCGCTACCATTGGCTGGTATGGAACACGAAAGGGAAAAGGGTAGCGTCGAGGTGTGAGTAAGAGAAGGGCAAGGAGGGAGGAGGAAGAGGGAGTTAGTTGGTGAGTTGGAGGGAGGGAAGGAAGGAAGGAAGGAAGGAGGAAAGAGGAGGAGGGGGGCTGTTTTTCAAACTGAGTTTAACTGATTCGAGAAAGGAGCCCAAGGAAGTGGGCAAAGAAGGTGAGATTTCATGGAATTGATATGAAATTGGGGTTTTGTTTTGGGGTTTTTTGGGGGGGGGAAGAGATGGAGAAGATGGCAGAGGGAGTCTTGGAAGTGGGACTTGAGGCCACAAATTGGAAGAGAGCATGGAGATCCTGAGGCACCAGAAGTTACTTGAAGGGAAAGTTACTTGGTTTTTAGCTCTTGAACCAGGTTCAGGGCATCCTTATGGGGTTCACTTCCAAAAGGAGTTAACTTTGAAAGTTTTTTTATTGTATTATATTTTTATATTTATTATATATTTTTAATTTTTTATATTTATATTTATTATATATTTTTAATTTTTATATTTATTATATTTATTATATATTTTTAATTTTTATATTTATATTTATTAATATTCATTATATATTTATATTATATATATATATATATATATATATATATATATATATATATATTTAAAGTGGTGGTAGAGGCATGGGCCAACTTGGCCCCCCCCCCAGGTGTTTTGGACTCCCAACTCCCACCAGGGACAGGGCCTTCTCGGTGGTGGCCCCTCGACTCTGGAACTCACTCCCCAAGGACATCAGGCATGCCCCAACGTTGGCAGTCTTTAGAAGGAGCTTGAAAACATGGTTGTTCCAGTGTGCCATCCCAATTATACTTATTAATATTCATTATATATTTATATTTATTATATATATATTTAAAGTGGTGGTAGACGCATGGGCCAACTTGGGCCCCCCAGATGTTTTGGACTCCAACTCCCACCAGGGACAGGGCCTTCTTGGTGGTGGCCCCTCAACTCTGGAACTCACTCCCCAAGGACATCAGGCATGCCCCAACGTTGGCAGTCTTTAGAAGGAGCTTGAAAACGTGGCTGTTCCAGTGTGCCTTTCCAGAATAAGGAAACTCCAAGCAATATGTCCCAAATGAGAGAGGAGATATGATAGCCAGGTATAAATATGTGAGAGGAAGGCACAAGGAGGAGGGAGCAAGCTTGTTTTCTGCTTCCCTGGAGACTAGGACGGCGGAACAATGGCTTCAAACTACAAGAGAGGAGATTCCATCTGAACATGAGGAAGAACTTCCTGACTGTGAGAACCGTTCAGCAGTGGAACTCTCTGCCCCGGAGTGTGGTGGAGGCTTCTTCTTTGGAAGCTTTTAAACAGAGGCTGGATGGCCATCTGTCAGGGGTGATTTGAATGCAACATTCCTGCTTCTTGGCAGGGGGTTGGACTGGATGGCCCATGGGGTCTCTTCCAACTCTTTGATTCTATGATTCTATGAAATGCACTTTACTAGAGATCTAGAATTGCCTGCAAGCCCCACCTATCCCTAAAATATCTATCTTATTTCACCTGATCATGCCCAGCACTTTTAAAGATTTTAAGTATTACATTTGGCCCTGCCACAGGTTATTGTTAATGTTTTTTGCTTTGTTTATGAGTTTTTATTATTATTATTCTATTGTTGTTGTTGTGTTTTACTGTTGTATTTGGGCTCAGCCTCTTGTAAGCCGCACCAAGTCCTTCGGGAGATGATAGCGGGGTATAAATAAAGGTTTATTATTATTATTATTATTATTATTTCCTTTCCCCCCTCATCTTAAGCTCTTCTTACAATGCCTTTAGGTTAGGTATGGGCCAACTTGGGTCCTCCAGGTGTTTTGGACTCCAACTCCCACCATTCCTAACAGCCTCAGGCCCTTTCCTTTCCCCCCTCAGCTGCTTAAGTGGCTGAGGGGGAAAAGGAAGGGGCCTGAGGCTGTTAGGAATGGTGGGAGTTGGAGTCCAAAACACCTGGAGGGCCAAAGTTGGCCCATGCCTGTGGTCGTGTTTAGTTGTGGCTTTTAGGGTTTCTCTCAATAGAATAATTACACTTTGGCACTGCTTTAACTGCCACGGTTCAGTACCATGCAGTTCTGGGATTTGTAGTTCGGCGAGGCCCCAGTGAAGAAGGAGAAAGTCCTTGGAAAATCACAACCATTGACCCTTGCCAAAGTAGGGTCAAACTGTAGTTATTCTACATTGTTAGACTGACCTAGAGAGATGTTTATGTGAGAGATGTTTATGTTATTTATATTAATTGTTTTGTATTGATTTTTTGTTATTGCTTCTGTTTACTGATGTACTGTGGGCTTGGGCACATGTAAGCCGCACAGAGTCCCTTGGGGAGATGGTAGCGGGGTATAAATAAAGTATTATTATTATTATTATTATTATTATTATTATGTTGACAAGCTGGAATGTGTCCAGAAGAAGGCGACTAAAATGATCAAAGGTCTGGAGAACAAGCCCAATGAGGAGCGGCTTAAAGAGCTGGGCATGTTTAGCCTGAAGAAAAGAAAGCTGAGAGGAGACACAATGAGGGCCATGTATAAATATGTGAGGGGAAGTCATAGGGAGGGGGGAAGCAAGCTTGCTTTCTGCTGCCCTGGAGACTAGGATGTGGCACAATGGCTTCAAACTACACGAAAGGAGATTCTCCCTGACCTTTAGGAAAAACTTCATAACTGCAAGAGAGAGCACTGTTCGGCAATAGAACTCTCTGCCCCCAAAGTGTGGTGGAGGCTTCTTCTTTGGAGTATTTTAAACAGAGACTAGATGGCCATCTGTCGGGGGTGCTTTGAATGCGATTTTCCTGCTTCTTGGCAGAATGGGGTTGGACTGCATGGCTCATGAGGTCTCTTCCACCTCATTGATTCTATGATTCTATGTGATTATTAACTTCACTTGTCTACTTTAATTAGAACTAACTGTTGGGATTCTGGCCTCTGTCTAACCCAGGCATGGGCCACATTCCCCGAGGCAGTGTTTCTCAAACTGTGCTCCTCTAGGTTTTTTGGACTTCAGCTCTCAGAAATCCCAGCCAGTTTACCAGCTGTTAGGAATTGTGGGAGCTGGAAGTCCAAAACATCTGGAGGAGCACGGTTTGAGAAACTCTGCTCTAAGATATCCACAAGCTAGACTGAGCTTTCCAGGAGTCTTCTATTCCCAGAAGCTGCAGCCAGGCTAGTTAAGGATTCTAGAAGCTGACACTGAAAACCCCTGGAATACCAAAAGTTGAGTCCTGGGATTTGTAGTTCAACGAGGTCTGACAGATGAGAAAGTCCTTGGAAAACTACAACTCCCAAGATTTCATACTATCAAAAGTTGAGTCCTGGGATTTGTAGTTCAATGAGATCTGACAGATAAGAAAGTCCTTGGAAAACTACAACTCCCAGGATTCCATGCTATTGACCCCTGGAAAAGTGGGGTCACACTGTAATCATTCTACATTGTTAGATTGACCTATGTGGTTATTGACTTCACAGGTCTAACTGTTGGGATTTTAGCCTCATCCTAACCTTGGCACGGGCCACATTCTTTAAGGCAGTATTTCTCAAACTGTGCTCCTCCAGATGATTTGGACTTCAGTTCTCAGATATCCCAGTTGTTAGAAATTGTGAGAGTTGAAGTCCAAAATATCTGGAGGGCCAAAGTTAGGCCATGCTCGGTTTAACTTAATTAATTTTTTTGTTGTATAATTATTATTGTTATGAGGATACTCAAAAGTGGCAAACAGAAGGTGCAGCTCCACTGAATTAAAGCCATTTGATATTGTCTTAGTTGCCATGGCTGAATGCTGTAGAATCATGGGAGTTGTAGTTGTACAAGGTCCTTAACCATCTCTGCCGAAGTGTGCTGGATTTCCATAGCATTACACCAAGGCAGCTAAAATGGTGTCAAACCGCATTCAACCTACAATTTAGATCAGTGGCTCCCAACCTTTTGGGGCTCCAGGTGTTTTGGACTTCAGCTCCCACAGTTCCTTAACAGCTGGTAAGCTGGCTGAGATTTCTGGGAGTTGAAGTCCAAAACACCTGGAGGCACAAGGGTTGGGAACCCTTTGATGGCAGTGATAGGGGTGTTAATGGGGCTGGGGATATTATGGGATTATTATGACATTGTGTTCTTTTCTTTGCTCCATGTTACAGTGTTTTTTGTTTCTAATTTGTTATGAAAATTTAATGGGAAATGAGAAAACAACCAAGTGGCAACTTTCAACCCAACTACAGTATTTATTTGGCACTGGGTTATTCTTTCCAACCCATATGCTTTCTCCAAATCAGGCCACTGGGCAGTTGAGGAGAGATCCAGGGTACAGCTATCAGTGGTTTCCAAACTTTCGCCCCCAAAGAGTTTGGTACTACATCTTCCAGAATTCCTGATGATTGGACAAGTTTGCTGAAGCTTCTAGGAACTGCAGTCCCAATCCCTTAAAGGATGAAAGTTTGGGGATCACTGATCTATGGTTTAGAATTCATGCAGTTTGACAGTACCTGAATTGATATGGCTCGGTGCTACAGAATCCTCAGAGTTGTAGTTTTGCAAGGTCTTTAGCCTTTTCTTCCAAAGAGAGTTGGTGCCTCACCAAACTATAAATCCCATAGCATTCAGTGGTGTCATTAATTCTACAGCCTAAGAAGGGGCAACAGGTAGAAGTGAGGTGTAGACTTTGTGCTTGCCCTAACATTGCGTGGAAGAGGATGGATGGGTTATCTAAGGGAGCGTAAGAGATGAAAGGACTTGAAGGTACATGATGACACTTGGTGTGGGTAGATTTTGGGGCATAACAAGGAGGAGAAGTTGATGAGCCATCCCAAGGAAGGGTGTGGTGTGTACGCTCCTAAACTGTGAAGCACCATCAGAAAGAAAGAGATGGGAGGACAAGACTCATCTCCTGTAATTTTCCATCCACACTAGAATCTTTTATCTTTGTCATGTCCAGAACATCACTAAAGGCATTGGAAACAGAAGAATCTGGGACAGATATGTTTTATATTGTAATGTTAATTGTTTTTAATGGCACTTTTATGAATGTCTGACATCCAATTGTGCCAATCTGTAACCCGCCTTGAGTCGCTATATGGCTGAGAAAGGTGGGCTATAAATATCGTAAATAAAATAAAATAAGTTGAGTGTATTCATGGTTTATAACTCCTTCCTTCCCTTGACTAAGAATTTATTCAACGCTGTAAAAGTTGTTTTTTGGTACTAAACTGAACTAGGGATGCATCTACACTGTAGAATTAATGCTCTTTTCTACCCTTTCACTGCCATGGCTTGATACAATGGAGTTATGGTAGTTTTTTTGAGGCACTAACAGTCTTTGGGAGCAAAGACTGAATACCTTGTACAACTACAACTCCCATGATCCCATAGCAGAAAATAAATGATATCAAACTGCATTCATTTCACATTACTGATATTTTTACAAGCTGGAGTTTTAGCCATCTTCTGGCAGAGATGCTTATGGGCGTAAAAATACAAATGGAGTGTTATTAAGCAACAGGTTGGAAGGAATGGCTTCTGTAGCAAAGGGAGATATCAAAATATAGAAGAATTTAAGACCAAGGAATGGGATTTTGAAACAATTGAGAAAAGATTCAGCAAATTTTACTGAGAATGAAATATCTAGTTTGTTTCCAATGGGGTGAGTCTTGATAGAGAAAGTGTGGGCTGAGAATCCTTAGGATGACATGGCTTTGACACCTACTTTCTGCCCATCCTGTTTGTTTGTACTTACTACAGCTTGGCATGACTCACTAGCTTTTGTTGCCTTTGTTTCTTTCGTGTGGCACCACTCACCCACCACTGCCTCTGCCTTAATGGTATTTTTCATCATTTTATTACAGTGGTAGTACGTTTTGGATGACCCATAGTCTTTTTGATAGTTCAGTGTACACAGACTTTGTTTCATGGCCAAAATTATTAAAAATATTGTATAATATTGCATTTATGCTATGTGTATAAGGGGTATATGAAACATTAATGAATGCCGTAATTAGATTGGGATCCTATCTCCAAGATAAATCATTACAGTCCCCAAGTTACAGTCAATATATGTTCTGCAGATTTTTTTCTTAGTATAAATTTGTATGCAAGTCGGAACATGGACATTTTAAAGTATATATATATATATATATATATATACACACACACACACACACACACACACACACACACATATACGTGCGCACACACATACACGCACATACATACAGAGAGCTTTGAATAACTTAGAGAACTGTTAACGCCCCTGTGATATTTGTTTTTCTGTCTGGGCCCCTGCTCATAAGATTTCACCTCACTTTCCGTCCCAATTGGAGTTTGAAAAATTTGGCTTGTTGTGGGAACAAGGATTGGTGATACAGTTTAATTGGAGACAGCGGAGCCCCCTGTGGCACAATGGATTAAATTCTTGTGCCGGCTGGACTGCTGATGGAAAGGTTGACTGTTCAGATCCAGCAAGCAGGGTGAGCTCCTATCTGTCAGCTCCAGCTTCCCATGAGAGAAGCCTCCCATAGGATGGTAAAACATCTGGGCGTCCCCTGGGCAATGTCCTTGCAGACAGCCAATTCTCTCACACCAGAAGTGACTTGCAGTTTCTGAAGTCACTCCTGACATTGAAAAAATTGAAACACCTGTTTCCCATGTTAATTCCTCTAGGAGTGAATTTCCCTTCTGAGGGGGAGACTTCTCTTAACTTCCTGTTGTCTCACTTATGTTCTTAACTATGAGTTGTATGTAAGCTGGATGTCTGGAACTTGGGGACTACCTGTATATATATTTTTATTGTCAATTTTTTAAATTAAATTATTGGAAGAATATTTAAAGCAATTATATGTTTATATTATGTATGTATGTATGTATGTATGTGAAAATGCAGGTTTTTCTAAATTCAAAGAAAAACAAAATCCCAAACGCTTTTGTTCCCAGCTATTTTGGAAAAGGGGTACTCGGCCTATATTTGTGAAGAAGGAACTGCCAGTGATACAAATGTTTGCAACTAAACCAATGCATCTTCCTTCCCCTGGTGCAGAAAGGTGAGGAATGAGAATTTGGTGGACCATCCCGGGGCGGCCACCAAATTCCCGATTCTGAGGAGGATTGAGATCTGCCATGGAGTGTCCAATGCTTGAAGGAACGTCAGAAGACGAGACTCTAATGTGTGCTTTCAAGAGGCGTGTGAGGCAACGAAAAGTCTTCAAATACAGGTGAGAGGAGAGTGTTCTTCCTTTTGAAAATCCGGTGGGAAGAAATACAATTTGTGAGTAGCCCCGTGACTCTCCCTTTGTGCCATATTCCAATTGCAGGCCTGCTGCTGAGGAGCAAGAGTCCTCTTCCCTGCAGCAGAATCCTCTTGAGAGAGACGGAGCACCTCTCCTCCCTTCTGGGGATACAGAGTGGTCACCCACCAAGAGGCAACGGCTTCAGAAGGGCTTACCTCCGATGGGGGAAACAAATGGGAGCGCCTGCCCTGGGGAAGAGGAGAGCTTGTGGCACGTGGCGTCTCCCATGGAGAAGAAGCAGCGGAAGGTGTTGGCGGTTGACCTGGAAGACCTTTCTACCACCCAAGTGCCTGTAAGGAGGGGATAACAGGGGCGGGTGCCTCGGGTCGTCAGTGCAGATTTGTGAAGCTATTCCTCATGGACTGTGTTGCAGCTGATTCTGATGTAGGACTAAATAGGAATCAGGGAAGGAGGTTCTTAATCGGGGTGCACTACACTGTATCATTAAAGCAGTTTGACACCACTTTAACTGTCATAACTTTGTGCTGCAGAACCATGGGAGTTGTAGTTTGGTGATGCAGCTGTACTCCAAGGCAGAGGAGACCAAAGGCTTTCCAAAACGACAACTCCAACGATTCCATAGCAATGACCCATGGCAATTGAAATTGTGACAAACTGCATTAACTCTGCAGTGTAGCTGCACCCTCAATTGCTTCTTTATCAGTGTTTGGGATGTTATGACAAACTGGTGGCACAGCAGATTAAACTGCTGAGCTGCTGAACTTGCTGACTGAAAGGTCAGCAATTAGACTCTGGGGAGCAAGGTGAGCTCCTGCTTCTAGGCCCAGCTTCTGCCAGCCTAGCAGTTTGAAAACATGCAAATGTGAGTAGATCAATAGGTACAGCTTTTGCGGGAAGGCAACGGCACTCCATGAAGTCATGCTGGCCACATGAGCTTGGAGGTGTCTATGGACAATGCCGGCCCTTTGGCTTAGAAATGGAGATGAGCACTATCCCCCAGAGTTGGACACGACTAGACTTAATGTCAAGGGGAAACCTTTATCTTTACTAATTAATATTGCTTGAAAGATAATAAAATACCGTATATTCCGGCATATAAGGCGACTGGGCGTATAAGACGACCCCCAACATTTCCAGTTAAAATATAGAGTTAAGACGACTCCCATGCATAAGACTACACCCATGTATAAGACGACCCCTGACTTTTGAGAAGATTTTCTTGGGTTAAAAAGTAGTCTTATACGCCAGAATATACTGTAGTTTGGATTATTCATTTAAAAATTATCATTACTTATAGTAAGGTGTTACCTAAAATGGCTTAGAAAAGTCTCCTTTGATATACAAAATTGTCCAAAATTTACCCCTAAGTAATATTACAATCCCTCGAATTTATCCCAGATAACATTATTGCTTGTAACACACTACTCCTATGAATAATAATAATAATAATAATAATAATAATAATAATAGTCCCATCAGAAGAAATGCCCCCTTACTCATGGCACAAGTTAAATTTTCTTTTCTTTTTTTAACTAAAAGCTTTAACATTACACTAAATACATTAGAAACAATATTTTTCCCATAATAAATTGTTGTGTAAACAGGAAATGAAGAAAAAGTTCCTGAACGTATTTATTTGCTTCTAAGGAGCTTCTAACTTGCCTTGTATTTCTCTTTGTCCAGGAGGATCTACAAAGGTGCTCACCTCTACAAAAACCTGCCATATCACCCTGTATAAATTCCCACCAGCCAATGATCTTGAAGGAAGATGGAACTTCCTGCTCAGAAAAGGGCCATAGTAGTACCACATGCAGGTGAGCCATGTTCCATGAAACTTGAGAACTTGCCAGGAGGAGGGTAGGTATAGGCTGTTGGGGCTCAGCAGCAAGATACTTGGGGTTTTGATTCAGATGATTCAGAGGTTGAAGGAAATGATGGCATTTTCACTGAGTCTGTGTCTGCTTCTGAAACTCAGATAGACATGCAGGCTGTAGATCACAGAGAGAGACCAGAGCCAGCAGCTGTAGAAGAGATAAGGGGTGTTTCTCTTGAGAAACAGCCTTCAGAGGAAGGGGGAGTTGCCCTGCTCAGAAAGAGTCAAGGAAATGTTAATTAGAAGGTCAGAAAGAATATGTGAGAAGCAGTCCTTGAAACACAGGTGCTGAAAAAATGATCTCATCTCTGTTTGGTCAGGTTTGAGCTTAAATTAAGTGTGGGTTCCCTGGGCTCTTTAGAGCAGACAACTTTGCCTTAAAATCAAGTCCATTATCAGAATGAGTTTTGCCTTGCTGAAGTTGCTACGGATTTTTGCTTATGCTTTTGACTTTTTGGATTTCATGTACCTTGTAATTATGGATTCCATGCATCTTGGATTTGTGTTGTCCAAGGCTTTCATGGCTGGGATCACTGGGTTGCTGTGAGTTTTCCGGGCTTTATAGCTATGTCCCAGAAGCATTATCTCCTGATGTTTCACCTGCATTTATGGCAGGCATCCTCAGAGGTTCTGAGGTCTGTAGAAAACAAGGCAAGTGGGGTTTATATATCTGAAATGTCCAGGATGGGAAAAACAACTCTTTGTCTGCTGGAGGCAAATGTGAATGTTGCAATTGGCCACCTTGATTAGCATTTAATAACCTTTCATGTGTTAAATGTTATGTGTTAAATGTTTTGATACGGCCAATAGGCCAATCAATAAAACGTATCGTATCGTAATAACCTTTCAACTTCAATTCCTGGCTGGTTGCTGCCTGGGGAAATCCTTTGTTGGGAGATTTTAGCTGGCCCTGGTTGATTCTTGTCTGGAATTCTCCTGCATTTTGGGTGCTGTTCTTTATTTACTGAAAAGAATCTGCGATCCCCATCTACTCCAAGGTGAAGTGAACCACCTAAACTGGGCTCTACAGGCCAATGGAGACTCTACCACAGACATCAGAAGAGCTGCTAGACCAAGAACAAGCCATGAGAGTCAAGACAAAAACCCACCCAGAGGAAAAGTGTTCTTGCCATACATTAAAGGAAACACTGACCGCATACGGAAGCTAATGAAGAAAGTCAACCTACAAACTATCTGCAGACCCACTAAGAAAATCCAACAAATGCTACATTCAGCAAAGGACAAGGGGGATCCTCTCACAGGAGTCTACCATATACCATGCAGCTGTGGACAAGTCTACATAGGGATTACCAAATGTAGCATTGCCCAGTCACAAATCAAGGAACAAGAAAGGCACTGCAGACTACTTCAACCAGAGACGTCAGTCATAGCAGAGCACCTGATGAGCCAGCCTGGACACAGCATATTATTTGAGAACACAGAAATGCTGGACCACTCCAACAACTACCATGTCAGACTACACAGAGAAGGCACTGAAATTCACAAGCATGTGGACAATTTCAACAGAAAGGAAGAAACCATAAAAATGAACAAAATCTGGCTACCAGTATTTTTAAAACCCTGTAAAGCAGTGGTTCTCAACCTGTGGGTCCCCAGATGTTTTGGCCTTCAACTCCCAGAAATCCTAACAGCTGGTAAACTGGCTGGGATTTCTGGGAGTTGTAGGCCAAAACACCTGGGGACCCACAGGTTGAGAACCACTGCTATAAAATCAGGGCAGTAACTAAAGAGCAAGACTCAAAAAGCAGGGGAATTCCAAACAAGAAGCAATCAAGGCCAGCTAGCACCTCCCAACAAAGGATTCCCCCATGCAGCACCCAGCTGGGCATTAAATCTGCAAGGCTATTAAATGCTAATCAAGGTAGCCTGTTGTAACAGTCACACCTGCCTCAAGCAGACAAGAGTTCTTTCTCCCAACCTGGACATTATTCCACAGATATCTAAACATCACTTTTCTAGTTTCTAATAGACCTCCAACCTCTGAGGATGCCTGCCATAGATGTGGGCAAAATGTCAGGAAAAAATGCTTCTGGAACATGACTATACAGCCTGGAAAACTACCTTGGATTTCATGGACATTTGTGTCTTGGACTATTGATCTTTATATATTTGGACTATTGCAAGATTATATCACCTATTCTCCTGCCTTTTGGGAAATGCTCATTTTCCCCTTTGTATGTCCTTTTTGTAAATAAACTTCTTTAGTTAGCTACTACTGGACTCTGTTTGATGCTGGGTGAAAGGTGTTCCTGACCTAGTGTGCAACATAGGCATGTCTCCTGAAGCTTCCTGTCTTCCTTCCTTCCCTGCTTCCAGCCCAACGTCTTCTAAGGAGGTTTCCCCACCACATGAGGACCCTCAAGAGAAGTTGACGCATGTGTGCCGACAGTTGTGGGCTCAGAGATTGTCTCCTCTTCTGTGCCATGAGTCGGACCGCCTACAAGCGAAAAGGCAGCGCCTGCAAAATGGCATTTCCTCGGTCAGCGGGAATGAGGGGACGAAAGCCGTCAGCGTGGAGGGCTCTCCTTTGAGTCAAGTCTTGGTGAGTTGGTGGCAAGAGACACCTGAGGAAAACCCAAGAGGGGAGGCACTTAGCAAAGCCTTACTAAAAGAGCCAGAGGGTGACATCTTGGTCCACCTTTCGGTTCAGACATCTTTTCTCGCTGGCAGGATGCCGGCGTTGGCATGGAGCAGCTGGAGACTTCCCTACCCCCCTGTCGGTGAGTGCTTCGCCCACAAAACCAACCAAGATGTGGAATTGGCTGTGCTTCCCCTTCTCTACCTTTCAAAAGCCTGGCAGTTAGAGTGCAAGAAAACTGATCCAATTGAAGATTCGCTCCCAGAGCTTTGGTGACAAGCCCAGAATTCTTTGGGGATAGTCTCTTTCTCATTGACAGCTTGATTCCTAGGTGCTTTTGGACAGTCTCCCCCAATTTGGGCCCCCTGAGGCATGTTGGCCTTCTATCTCTCCCATCATCTTCTCCCAGCCTAGCGAGGGAGCGCTTGGAGTTGTAGTCCAGTTCATCGGAGTCACCAAATTGTGGGAGGCTGTTCTGGAGCACCCTGGTTTCAAAGGGCCAAAAACTGCCTATCACTTCCAAGTGTTTTTGTTCTCACTCAGGGATGACCGTCCAGTGTTGCATAGCCAGTCTCCTGCTTCACATGTGGAAAAGCCAATCCCTCCTGATCCGTGTGAGCACACCCATCAGACAGGTGAGTGAGGCTATCTGGTCTGTTACTTTGTTGAATGTTTGTCAGTAAGAGGTCATATGGGAAGTCAGGAATCTGAATAATAAGTGGCGGGAAGATATCCTGATTTGGCTTTATTATCTAAGGAACACAACTTTCCATTGTGATACTCCCATGGTTCTTGTATTGGAGGCAAAATGGAAGTTTGGGAGATAGGGAGAATGAAAACGCAGGTGACAATTGACAATTCTATCTATCATGAATGCTGACAGGATGGAGAGTCCATGGTATATGGGCAAAAAGGGAACATTCAATTAAGAATACTTATTATTCAAAGCAGGTTTTCTGAAGCTTGAGCTTTTTTGATGTGTTGAACTACAGCACTCATGACACATGCAACCACAGCTGGGAATGATGAGAAAAGAAATCAGACACATTTGGAGGACTCTTGCTTGATGGAGATTGTTGTTGGAAGAAGCAACCTTCTCAATCCTCTATATGATGTTTTCTGTTTTATAATGTGTTGTTTTATAACCTGAAGTACAGAGTGAGGCAGCATAACTTCCTTTTTCAAAACTTAATAAAAACCATTGTATGAATCAGAAATTTTTATTATTTTTTATAACGTAGGCACATACCTAAAGTTTTGTTTTACGTAGTTTTGAAGATCAAATTAGGTAGGTGACATCCCCCATTCTCCATACACTGAGTAAACCGATTTCTGGCGTTTGTCATTACTCTTGCCAGCATAGCAGGTGTTATGTTGGCAATTCCTTCCTGGATGTTGGTCTTCAAATCTTGTAGGGTCCTTGGACAGTTCACATAAACACGGGATTTCAAAAACCCTATAGAAAAAAAATCACAAGGGGCCAAATCTGGAGAGCGGGCCAGCCACTCCAAATCCGCTCGAAAAGTAGGCCTCAATGGCAAAAGCACGCCCCTCACTGTTCCAGTGCATGATGGCGACTGAACTCCCGCCTTTTGAACAAGACCACTAGTGCTCCACTACGTCTTCAACCGACTGAATGGTGTGCATTTTAAAAAAGGAAGTTATGCTGCCTCACCCTGTATATGTCTTACTTGATTTGCAGTTTCCTTATCTCTATATACCTAGAGCAGTGGGAGAGGCTGCAGGACTCAGTGACAGTTTAGAATGTTCAGTTTTAAATAGGATGGCAGTTAGGGAATGTCTGTTGGGGAGTGACTGTTAGAGAAGTCAGTGTTGAGCCTTGAATGAGCTTGAGTAGAGAAGTCTTGTCAGAGTGCAGAAGCTCATGTTGGGAAGTTAGAAACTGTTGCAGCTTGTGTTGTATTTGAAAGCAAACTTTTACTAAAGAGAGCTGTATAAAGCAATATAGTTTAGGAAGCAACTGTTAAAGATTGTAAATTCAAGATACAAACTCTCTGAAACGTTACTGAATCTTTTAACCCAGTGGTTCTCAACCTGGGGTCCCCAGATGTTTTTGGCCTTCAACTCCCAGAAATCCTAACAGCTGCTAAACTGGCTGGGATTTCTGGGAGTTGTAGGCCAAAAACATCTGGGGACCCCAGGTTGAGAACCACTGTTTTAACCCCTAACAAGAAATGTGCCTGTATTTTTAAATACATGAAATTATCAGTAAACAAAACTTGTTAGTTTTCAAAGAAGTCTGCTTTCATCATCCCTCTATTCTGCTTTGGTTAGACCACACGTCAAATTCTGGGCATCACAATTCAAGAGAGATATTGACAAGCTGGAATGTGTCCAGTGGAGGGTGACTAAAATGATCAAGGGTCTGGAGAACAAGCCCTATGAGGAGCAGCTTAAGGAGCTGGGCATGTTTAGCCTGCAGAAGAGAAGGCTGAGAGGAGATATGATAGCCATGTATAAATATGTGAGGGGAAGCCACAGGGAGGAGGGAGTAAGCTTGTTTACTGCTTCCATGGAGATTAGGACAAGGAATAATGGCTTCAAACTACAAGAAAGGAGAGTCCATCTGAACATGAGGAAGAACTTCCTGACTGTGAGAGCTGTTCAGCAGTGGAACTCTCTGCCCCGGAGTGTGGTGGAGGCTCCTTCTTTGGAAGCTTTTAAACAGAGGCTGGATGGCCATCTGTCAGGGGTTATTTGAATGCAATATTCCTGCTTCTTGGCAGAATGGGGTTGGACTGGATGGCCCATGAGGTCTATTCCAACTCTTTGATTCTATGATTCTATGATTGTATGCTGAAAGCATCAAACAGAAAGAAAACATGTACATACCTAGCAATAATCCATTAACAAATAAATTCTGCTACCCCAATTGGGTTGTGATCCTAACAGTCCATGATCTATACCCCGATGGTCAGTGATCCTAACAGGCCATAATCCATTATCCCCAATAATTGTTGTGTAGAAATAATCATCCATTCCTTCCATTGTCCCGTGGCCAATGATATTTTTCATCTGTCCCATTAGATGTCTCATCAGAAGCCGTCGAAGTGCCTTCTTCTTGGACCCCTGCCACGTCAACCCTCTTGCATCCTTCAGTGATCCCACGCTTCCGAAACTGGGGCCTGGCCCCTGTTTTCCAGAGCATGCGTTCTAAACTGGAGGCCTTCTCAGAGATCTTCCTGAGCCCGTCCAAACCTGCTCTTCCGTCCACTAAGGAAACACCCTCCTTGCCGCTGAGCCCACATACAGATGAGGACCAGGCAGCGTCCCAGCCAGGAAGTCCACAGAGAGGAGTCAATATCGAGGTGAAAATAGCCATCTCAGAACCTCGTCCCCAGAAGAGAAGCTGTCACCAAGAAGAAGAGGAGGAGATGGGCAGCATGGTGGTGAGTGGGCGGCCGCCAATCCGCCAGTGGCGCCTGAGTGAGGGAGATCCAGCTCCTCAGCCCCGCCTTGGACGCAGCTATTCCTGCCCGGATTTCCCCAGGGCTTGCTCCTGGCAAGCCTCCCTGGTGGCCGTGTCTCCTTCCTCGCAGTTGCGACAGCGACGGCACACTGTCTGCAGTCTGGAAGTATCCCGAGAGCTGGGCCATCCCACGCTTCCCTGCCTTCGCAAAGAGGTGTACCCATTCAGTACACCCCCTCCGCGATTCTTGGTGCGCTCGTCCAATACGGATAGCACCTCGTACTGCTCTCCTGTGCCGTCCTGCTGCCGAGACTCCAGTCCAGTTCATTCCAGGTGAAAACTTTACGCTCTTTCCTTGAGTTTCCTCCCTCCCAAGCTGTCTAAATACTATTGTTGATTCTATTTTTAAAAAATTAAAGACAGGGGCTGGACAAAAAATTAGACTGAGGATGGACCATACCTTTGCGGCAAAGCACCTTCTTAGTAAATCTCGTTCCAGTATTCTGTCTCCTATTTATTTATTTATTTACTACATTTATATACCACGCCTCTCAGCCCAGGGACGACTCGGAGCAGTTTGCAATTGGCAGTAATTCAATGCCACACAATTACAACAAACAAAACTATCATAAAATACTGTTAAAAACATTAGCATACAATATACAATATAAAATCCATACAGAACCATAAAACATTGTTGTGAGCATCTCTATGTCAAGTCATCATTCAGTTGCGTCATCCGGTAATTCCATGAATTCGTATAACTATGCTGTATTTGGTAAGGCCTGCTCAAAAAGCCATGTTTTCACCCTTCTTCGAAATGACAGGAGGGAGGGCACCGATCTTATCTCTCTAGGCAGGGCGTTCCACAGTCAAGGGGCCACCGCTGAGAAGGCCCTGTCTCGTCCCAGCCAGACGCATCTGCGATGATGGCAGGACTGAGAGCAGGGCCTCCCCAGAAGATCTTAACATCCTGCCTGAGGCAATTGTCTCTTGCAATTAATTTTTTTAAAATTTCGTTGCCTATAAATGTTGTAAAGCAATGTTTTTGGGTTGAAAGAATAGCTGTTTACAAGAAATATTGCCCAGAGGACGCCTGACTATATTTACTCAGTCTTTGAGGAGGCTCTTTCCGTGTTCCCCATCTCTTGTGGTAACCTTGTGTCTCCATATGAGATTAGACTACAGTTCCCATTCTCTTTCGCTGGCATTCCAGATCCAGTGTCAGTGATGATGGGGGGCTGTAGTCTGATCTCACATGAAGAGAAATCCGTGATCTTGAAGCGCAGTGCTGGCAAAAACCTTTTCCTGGGACCCGATCTGTGTGTATAAGACTGCATTTGAATTCCTAGAGGTTTGTCTAATCATCACAGCTTCTTTGATTACAGCTCTCGGAATCCCCAAGCCAGATTGGCCAAAAGTAACTGTTCAAAGCTCTGCTCTGGAAAAAGAAAGCTTTTTTTTTTAACCCAAAACTGATTCGTAACCCCTTTGGTATTAATAAAATGCTTTGATTTTATTGCTGTATTATGTTGTCCGGGCTTGGCCCCATGTAAGCCGCACCGTCCCCATTGGGGGTGGCGGGGTAGAAATAAAGTTTATTATTTATTATTATTAGTATTAGTATTATTCTATTGTACTTTGCAACCAGGATGCTTGCACCTTCAGTGTTACATGTCCCTGTCTGATCCATTTATTTAACTCTTAAGTTAGTCCCTACGCTCCAGTGGATTGAGCAGTTCTCAGACTCACTTCTGTTGGTATATTTATGCCCTCCCTCCCCCCGCTGCTCACAGGGACCTCTCCACTTCTCCCGATGGTGGACAGAGGGTGCCTAGCATTGGCCTGGATGTAGATGACACTGAGTTGGCTACATCAGAACAGATGATGCTTTCAGAGGATGAAATGAAGGTCAGTTCCTGCTTGACCCAAGGGGTTACCATATCCGGTGCTGTGCGGTGTGGAAGGGGTGGTTGTTAAACTCTAGCTCTCTTTGGGACTTTATTTACTTCGGTTTATTCACACCTTCCTTTATCTCTCTGAAATGTGTAGGTTTCACAGGACAACACCACAGGGAAAGTGTCCTGCATCAGAATCCGCAAGACTCCAGCTAGGCAGCAAGCAAATCTCACTCCAATGGGACTTCCACGGCCTGTCAGGTGAGAGTGTCCTCTACCTCACAAGGGGTTTGTTCCAAATTGTGAGGGAGAAGGTTTCAGGCAACCAGGAAACATACAAATCACATTCTCCAGTACCTGGAAGTGAAACGTCTGTGCGTGAGGCTAGATAGTGCCCTTGAGGGTCAATGAGAGCACCAAATAGTAGGTAAGTTGTTTTTCCTCAGTGGATTACAGCTTCCTGTATTTCTCATTATCTGTTATAGTGGCTGGGGCCAATGAATGTTATAGTCTATCGAATCTGGAAGCCTGCAAACTGCTCACTCCTGGTTTTGAGGGAGATGCTGCAAATACAGTAAAACCTCTACATAAGAATGTCCCCACATAAGTGCGTTTTAACTTTCAAATCCTCACTCAGCCTAGAGCAGTTGTCCACAAGAACTCAAATATGGTCCACAGCCTCACTGTTACTACACTGTTGCAACGAGAGGTCTCGCGAAACCTTCTTATAGTGCCGAGGCTTATTAAATATGGTTTTCTGTGGGCGAGCAGATGGCGACTACTGGATGGCCTATGTCCTGTATCAGAAACTACACCTGATGTGGTCTATCCAATACAATTTTCTGAATCATCACCCCAAATAGCGAAACCAAATCTAAAGTTCACCCAAAACTGATTCGTAACCCTTTTGGTACTAATGTTGGAGAGTGGTCCCTGGTCAAAAAAGGTTGAGAACCACTGGCTTAGAGTGTCATCCAAACACTGTTTTGACCTATGAACAGTGCAAAAGAAGCCTCTTTTCCATCTAAACCAGTTCTAACATCAGGCAGAGAGAAAAAAAAATGGGGATTGGATTCCTAGCCGGAGCAGCTCTGGCTCTTCCTGCAAGGTGGGAACTCCATGTGAGTGCTTCTCCTGAACGTTCTGGGAGGATTCAATCTGGAGATTTCACTCCAGAAATTGCAGTCCACCTTGGTGCAGCAGAGCCTCAGCCTAAACAGGAGGACTGTATGTTTTGCTTCAAAAAGAGCTAGATCAACCATAGGCAAACTTCAGCCCTCCAGGTATTTTGGATTTCAACTCCCACAATTCCTAACAGCCTCCCGGAAATCCATGAAGAAAATGATACTGTTTGCCTTTCTGTACATTGGCCAACACATTTTCTTACCTCAAATGCGCTTCCTTCCCACAGTGTCTTGATGGAACCAAGCACTGCTTATCTCTGAACATTTTATACATTATTTGTTATTTACAAAGTACATTTTCTAATTTAAAAACACATAACAAAAAATTGGGGTGGTTTTCGCGGTGCTGGAACACATTAATAGCATTTCAATTGGAAAATTCACTTTGAGATAAAAATGTTTTGACTTAAGAACAGTCACAGAACTAATACTTAAGTCAAGGTATCACTGTGTATGGAATCTGAGGGCTAGGGTTGCCCATTAATATCACGTTTTGTTCACTGCCTGCTTTCCAATTTCACTTAAATCAATTAATGATATTTCTAATTGGAATATGTTTCTGATTGGTATATTCTAGCTCAGTGGTTCTCAACTGTTGGTATTCCAGAGGTTTTCAGTTTCAGCTTCTAGAATCCTTGACTAACCTGGTAGCAGCTTCTGGGAGTGGAAGACTCCTGGAAGGCTCTGCCTTGTGAACATCTTAGAACAGAGTTTCTCAAACTCCAGATGTTTTGGGCTTCCAACTCCCACAATTCCTAACAGCTGGTAAACTGGCTGGGATTTCTGAGAGCTGAAGTCCAAAACGCCTTGAGGGGCCCACTTCAAGAAACACTGCCTCAGGGAATGTGGGACTAAAGGAAGGAGAGTGGCTGAAACCAAGACTAATGTCAGGAAGGTGTAGTGGCACTCAAGCCTGATGGCTATTTGGATTAAGTGGCACTGAACTACAGTACAGCCTCAGTATCCTGCTGGGATTTGGCTCCGGGATCCCCAGGAATATCAAAATCTGTGGATATTCAATGAACTGGTAAAATGGTGTTCCTTATATAACATGGCAAAATTGGGATTTTTTTTTTTTTTTTTTTTTTTTGGGCAGGGGTGGATGGGTGGGATATTTTAAAGCTGTGGTCAAATACGTGAAGATAAAATCCATGCATACAGAGGGCCAACAGTACAAGCTTCTGGAAGCCATTTTCTGGTCTCAATAAACACTGAGCTAATGCAGGCTGCAGTCCACCATGTGTAGGGATACCTCTTGAAGTTCAGCAGGCCTCTCTGGTTTTCTCTCCCCATTACCCCATTCCAGGCAAAATAAGGACTTTGGCTTGCTGTCCTTGACACCCCTGGGTGATGAGTGTTCTTCTTTTTTGCTTTCTTAGGCTGAACAAGAAAGAATTCAGTCTGGAAGAGATCTACACAAACAAGAACTACCGCACCCCTACAGAGAAAAGGTGAGCATAAGAAACATTGCTGTAAACTTGTCATTTTCTCCTGTTTTGCCGTTTCAGATTGTGGAGTACACTGTTGTTGTTATAGGTGCCTTCAGATAGTTTATAATTTAGGCAATCCTAAAGTGACCCTATCGTAGGATTTTATTGAGGAGGTTTATTCAGAGGGGGTTTACCACTTCTTCCATGAATATGCCCATCATATTCCTGGTTATTGATGGTTGAGGTATGGCTTTGATATATTTAAATGATGTTTTTACCCTGTTGTTTTTAATTGTTTAATTAGGTGATATGCCATTATGTTTTTAACTGTGTTTTAGTTGGTTAACTCTGTTGTTTGCTCTGGGCTTGGTCCCACATGTAAGCCAGCTCGAATCCCTTCAAGGAGATGGTGGCAGGGTATAAAAATAAAGTTATCATTATTATTGGGTTGTTGTAGGTTTTTATGGGCTATACGGCCATGTTCAAGAGGCATTCTCTCCTGATGTTTCACCTGCATCTATGGCAAGCATCCTCAGAGGTAGTGAGGTCATTATTAACAACATCATCATCAGTATTAGAAACACAAGATTAGTACACAGCAAAACAAGATCACTATGCTGGCTGTTGTATTCAATCACATGTTGCACACTTTCCAGGTGTCTAGGACTGTGTGATGTATCTGCCAATAATGCATGCAGATCTGAGTAGGGTGGCCTTTTGCAGCTGACAAATGGTAATTTTGTCAGTGCTGATTGTGTTTAAGTGCAGTCCAAGATACAATCATAATATCTTGCTATAATAATATACAAGGTATGTTATTATCATTATCTTTATTATCATTATTATTGTTATTACTCCTCTAAGGCTAAGAGAATGTGACTTGCCCAAAGTGTCTCAGTGGGTATCCTTTGCTGAACAGGGATTAGAACCCCATTCTTCCAGAATCCTAGTCCAAAGATCAAACCATTCCACTAATTTGGCTCTTTGTGAAGTGAAAATTGTATTTTTCAGATTACAGTTTTGTAATTCCAGTCTATTGGGACACGGTTGTCAACACTGCCTTATATCCCGAATATACTGTGCAAAACTGTGATTAAATTAGCAATCACAATATTTCTCCCATGTTCAAAATGTGAGAATTTATGTTTGTCTCCATTTCCCAAAGTAATGTCTCCTTTCTATTATGGCAAGGCTAGTACTCCTGGAGACACACCATCCTTTTCCCTGCAGTGCCCAACTTTCTCCCATCTCTCCACACAGGTCATTTGAGACCATCTTTGAGGTGCCACTAGAACGCAATGGGGCCCTCATTTTCACCAGCCAACGCAAGCTGAAGCGGGCTGTGGAGTTTCGAGAGGGTGGTCTTCCCCGCAAACAGCGCAAAGCCCGCACTCGAGGAGGACGCAAGGCCGGGGGCCGGAGGGCCCAGCCCCAGCACCCTGATTTGGAAGAGCAGCTACGGCAGCGGCTGGCAGAGCTGGATGCCCTGTTTGGGGAAGACGAGAGCTGAGCAAAGCCACTCTCTAAGTAGAGGGAGTTGTGGCCCTGGAAACTCTTCTCCTTCCCTCATCCCAGAGGTGCTGTTTGCATTTCAAACCACAAACCCACCATTTGACCACTCCAGGCTTTTCCTGTGGCCTTCTTCATTCTCAACTTTCCCAGACAAATTGATCTCTGGTGCTTGTGGCTGCCACTTTGTCCTCTATTTAGGTAATCATACCACGCCACGGAGGTGGTTGCTCTGAAAATACCATGCGGACAATCACCGTACTGCCTGTGCTGGCATCATATCAGCCAAAGTGAGCAATATTTGCAGTGTCCCAAAGTCGCCTGTTCAGTGCATTCCGCTACTTGCGCACAACCTGACCATTGGTGCCTTGCATGGAGTGTTGATCTAATGCTATCTGATATTGTGCCATCCTTTAGAGACTTGGGCCATCAAAGAATGAGCCCAACTCCATGAGAAACATGTCTTTGTGCTTTCCACCCAAAAACAAAACAGAACAAAAAACCGAATGCAGATTGTAAGAAGCCCAAAGAAATTGACAGGTAATAACAAATGGTATGTTGGGAAAGAAACAGCTGCTTGCTTATTTTACAGGGCAGGAGATGATGTGTGGAGGAAAACTAGAGCTTGAAAACATTACCTCTTTGGATAACAGATCCCAGAATCCTCCATCCGTCATGGCGGCTATTCCAGGAGTTATAATTCAAAAGAATAATGTTTTACACCCCCGGAAACGTGATTAAAGAGGCCGAGAAAAGGGCCCTGTGTCCTTGCTCGTTGTTAAAACATGGGCAGTCCATGAATGAAATAGACTGAAGTCCATCAAGCTTGGATCACTTGCTTTGATCACTTTGCTGGGACTGTTCAGTTAAGCATTAAGCATGAAGGGTGTTCATTTGTTTGCATTTTTATATTAAGCTATATTTCTAATAAACATTGCAGCTTGGTTTAAAAACAAACTTTTGGGGTTTCCTTATCTATTCTCTGTGTTTTTGTGTGGGGACCTTTTCCACTCTCAAACGCATGATGAGATGGGTAGCAGAGCATGGCTGTAATGTCATATTTTCCTATTAGCTTAGAATGTCTGAAGGACCTCATCACACTAGAGAATGAATTCACTTTAAATCCAGTTTCTGCCTTCAGAATTCTGGGGTGTGTAGTTTTGTGGAGCTGTTAATGTCATATTTTCCTATTAGCTTAGAATGTCTGAAGGACCTCATCACACTAGAGAATGAATTCACTTTAAATCCAGTTTCTGCCTTCAGAATTCTGGGGTGTGTAGTTTTGTGGAGCTGTTAAAGGCTCCTCACTAAACTACAAGCCTCAGAATTCTGCAGGAGGCAGAAACCGGATTTAAAGTGCATTCATTCTTCTAGTGTGATGAGGTCCTGAGATGCAGTACATTCTTTGCTGGGTGACAGGGGTACTTTGGGATAATCGTGGCAGCCAACTGCAGATGCTTCTGCTCAGCTTTTCTTTATAAGATTTCTGTATAGATGATGAAAGAGGGGAAAAAGTGCATCCTATGGTCCATGGCATCTGTTCCACCATGTTGGTCATTAATGCCTGGGAAACAGCACAAAGAAAGGACAAGTAAAAAATAAATTGGGGGGGGGGGGGGGGGACACATGGCGACTTTCATATACACAATAAGTGCTCTATCAAGGGATGTTATCTTGTTCGTAACTTGGGGACTGCATGTAGTTAAATTAGCCCCTATGGAAGAAAAAAATGTGATTCAGAACAAAGTGGTTTTAATATGTCCAACAATGTAGAAGTTTATCTTTTCTCTGAGCAGAAACAGACAGATCTGTTTCTCATTTGGCACTGCTGCGAGGCCATATAGAGGAATGAAAAAGGCAGTGAAGACGTCTTGGTTTTATTATTACTTCCACTTCCAAAGGACCAAAATAGATTACAGATTCTTCAACATATACAGGTCTTGAGTATCTGGAAATACAAAATACTCTAAAGTAGGAGCCTGAGACAGTGGCCATTTCGCTTTCTGATGGCTCAATATGCACCAACTTTGTTTCACAATCTCAGAGGTTGTAAGGTCTGTTGGAAACTAGGCAAGTGGGATTTATATATCTGTGGAATAATGTCCAGGGTGGGAGAAAGTATTGTTGTCTGTTTGAGACAAGTTTGAATCGTGCAATTGGCCACCTTGATTAGCATTGAATGGCCTTGCAGCTTCAAAGCCTGTCTGCTTCCTGCCTGGGGGAATCCTTTGCTGGGTTGTATTAGCTGGCCCTGATAGTTTCCTGTCTGGAATTCCCTGTTTTTGAGTGTTATTTATTTATTGTTCCAATTTAAAGTGTTTTTTTAAATACTGGTAGCGAGATTATGTTCATTTTCAAGGTTTCCTCCTTTCTGTTGAAATTGTCCACATGCTTGTGGATTTCAATGGCTTCTCTGTGTAGTCTGACATGGTGGTTTTTAGTGTAGCCCAGCATTTCTGTGTTCTCAAATAATATGCTGTGTCCAGGTTGGTTCATCAGGTGCTTTGCTGTGGCCAACTTCTCTGGTTGAATCAGTCTGTAGTGCCTTTCATGTTCCTTGATTCGTGTTTGGACAATACTGCGTTTGGTGGTCCCTATGTAGACTTGTCCACAGTTGCATGGTATACAGTGAGAGGATCCCTCTCGTCCTTTGCTGAACGTAGCATCTGTTGGATTTTCTTAGTGAACTGAATCACCTAAACAGGGCTCTACAGGCCAATGGATACTCCGCCACAGACATCAGAAGAGCTGCAAGACCAAGAACAAGTAACGAGAGCAAAGACAAAGATCTGCCCAAAGGAAAAGTGTTCTTACCATACATTAAGGGAATTACTGACCACATAGGGAAGCTGATGAAAAAACACAACCTACAAACTATCTACAGACTTAGATGTGGGATTCAAAAGGCTGAAGGTGCATCTAGACCAGGCATGGGCCAACTTTGGCCCTCCAGGTGTTTTGGACTTCCAACTCCCATAATTCCCAGTCTGGGCTTCAAGGCCCGTGTCCTTGGAACTATACATCTCCTTTTTGTTTCTGAAGGCTGTTCCTCAGACACAGTCTGGACTTCAAGGCCTGTGTCCTTGGAACTATATATCTCCTTCATTTTGTTTCTGAAGGCTGTTCCTCAGGTACAGTCTGAGCTTCAAGGCCCGTGTCCTTGGAACTTGGATCCTTGAAGTGACTGGACTGATCTTGAAGGAGCTGGGGGTGGTAACGACCGACAGGGAGCTCTGGCGTGGGCTGGTCCATGAGGTCACGAAGAGTCGGAGACGACTGAACGAATGAACAACAACACAGAATGAAGGAGATGTATAGTTCCAAAGACACATGCCTTGAATCCCAGACTGTGCCTGAGGAACAGCCTTCAGAAACAAATGATGATGTATAGCTCCAAGGACACAGCCTTGAAGGTTGGGGAGTGCATGGGGTATAGCCTTCAGAAACAGAATGAAGGAGATGTATAGTTCCAAGGACACAGGCCTTAAGTTCAGACTGTGCCTGAGAAAGAGCCTTCAGAAACAAAACGAAGGAGATATAGAGTTCCTTGCCAAGGACACAGGCCTTGAAGCCTAGACTGTGCCTGAGGAACAGCCTTCAGAAACAAAATTAAGGAGATGTATAGTTCCTTCCCAAGGACACAGGCCTTGCCAAGGAACAGGCACAATCTATACATCTCCTTCATTTGTTTCTGAAGGCTGTTCCTCAGGCACAGTCTGAGCTTCAAGGCATGTGTCCTTGGGACTATACATCTCTTCATTTTGTTTCTGAAGGCTCTTCCTCAGGCACAGTCTGAACTTCAAGGCCTGTGTCCTTGGAACTATAAATCTCCTTCATTTTGTTTCTGAAGGCTGTTTCTCAGGCACAGAGTGGGCTTCAAGGCCCGTCTCCTTGGAACTATATATCTCCTTCATTTTGTTTCTGAAGGCTGTTCCTCAGGCACAGTCTGGGCTTCAAGGCCCGTGTCCTTGGAACTATATATCTCCTTCATTTTGTTTCTGAAGGCTGTTCCTCGGGCACAGTCTGGAATTCAAGGCCTGTATCCTTGGAACATCCTTGGTATTCCCTGTAGTAACCTACGGATGTGAGAGCTGGACCTTAGGGAAGGCTGAGCGAAGGAAGATCGATGCTTTTGAGCTGTGGTGTTGGAGGAAAGTGCTGAGAGTGCCTTGGACTGCGAGAAGATCCAACCAGTCCATCCTCCAGGAAATAAAGCCCGACTGCTCATTGGAGGGAAGGATACTAGAGACAAAGTTGAAGCACTTTGGCCACATCATGAGGAGACAGCAAAGCCTGGAGAAGACAATTATGCTGGGGAAAGAGGAAGGCAAAAGGAAGAGGGGCTGACCAAGGGCAAGATGGATGGATGGGATCCTTGAAGTGACTGGACTGATCTTGAAGGAGCTGGGGGTGGTAACGACCGACAGGGAGCTCTGGCGTGGGCTGGTCCATGAGGTCACGAAGAGTCGGAGACGACTGAACGAATGAACAACAACACAGAATGAAGGAGATGTATAGTTCCAAAGACACATGCCTTGAATCCCAGACTGTGCCTGAGGAACAGCCTTCAGAAACAAATGATGATGTATAGCTCCAAGGACACAGCCTTGAAGGTTGGGGAGTGCATGGGGTATAGCCTTCAGAAACAGAATGAAGGAGATGTATAGTTCCAAGGACACAGGCCTTAAGTTCAGACTGTGCCTGAGAAAGAGCCTTCAGAAACAAAACGAAGGAGATATAGAGTTCCTTGCCAAGGACACAGGCCTTGAAGCCTAGACTGTGCCTGAGGAACAGCCTTCAGAAACAAAATTAAGGAGATGTATAGTTCCTTCCCAAGGACACAGGCCTTGCCAAGGAACAGGCACAATCTATACATCTCCTTCATTTGTTTCTGAAGGCTGTTCCTCAGGCACAGTCTGAGCTTCAAGGCATGTGTCCTTGGGACTATACATCTCTTCATTTTGTTTCTGAAGGCTCTTCCTCAGGCACAGTCTGAACTTCAAGGCCTGTGTCCTTGGAACTATAAATCTCCTTCATTTTGTTTCTGAAGGCTGTTTCTCAGGCACAGAGTGGGCTTCAAGGCCCGTCTCCTTGGAACTATATATCTCCTTCATTTTGTTTCTGAAGGCTGTTCTTCAGGCACAGCCAGGGCTTCAAGGCCCGTGTCCTTGGAACTATATATCTCCTTCATTTTGTTTCTGAAGGCTGTTCTTCAGGCACAGCCAGGGCTTCAAGGCCTGTGTCCTTGGAACTATCTATCCTTCAGATATACAAAAGGAAGGATATGTATAGTTCTAAGGACACAGGCCTTGAAAGTTCAGACTGTGCGTGAGGAATAGCCTTCAGCTGGACTGGAAGTGAGTGACAGCTGCACTGCTTCATTATGACGTCTCCATGACACTGCTGTGACGTCAGGGCCTCCTTTGTTTCCTTGGTGGTTTGAGTGACAGCTCCACTGCTTCATTATGACGTCTCCATGACGCCGCTGTGACGTCAACGTCTCCTTTGTTGCCAAGGCCGTGTTGCTGGCCCTCAAGGGGAGGGTGAAGCCCCTTTTGTTGCGTCTCCTTGCGTCATGACATCACTGAGGCTGAGGAGGGAAAATGACATCAACACACGCAGGGCGGAAGTGACCCCTCCCTCTCTCTGAGACAAAAAAATAAATAAAGAAAAACGAGTTTGGGGAGGGACTATTTTCTCATCGCCCCTTCCTCTTCCGGCGGAAGGGTATAGCGAGGTGCCTCCATCCTGCTGCCATACCATAGGCGGAGGGATCTGACGCTGTGGGCGGAGTTGCGTGTCGTGCGCAGAGCAGAGCGGAAAGGAGATCCGGCAGAGACAGAGAGAGAGAGGGACAGAGAGGAGGAGGAGGCCAGGACCAAAGACAAGGGAGGGAGGGGGGCGCCGAGGAGGAGGAGGAGGAGGACGAGACCAAGACGCGCGGAGGGGGGGAGCGCGCATTGATCTGCCTCCCTTCCCCCATCGTGTCCGCCTCCAGCCAATCAGCTGGGGGGGCCCTCGAGGAGAGCGGAGGGGCACTACAGTGTGGACCAATCAGCGTCCGAGTTTCCTTTGAAGGACGGAGACAGGAGAGGAAAAAAGGTCCGAGGGAGGGAGAGGGGGAGAGGGAGTGGAATCCACCCTCAACGGACGGCGCTCTTAAAGGTACACCTTGAGGGTGAGGAGGGGGTGGGTTTAGCATTGGGGAGGCTGTGCTCCTTTCGACAACCCTCAGCGCCTGTCAATGGCTTTCAGGAGAGCTCGGCCCTCTTAAAGGGAAGTTCTCCTCAGGCCTTCATTGTGGCGAAGAAGACGACGAGGAAGGAGGGAAGGAAGAATGCTCGGAGGGCTTTTGGTGGAAACTAGGGAGGCCTAACGAGAGAGGCCTTTAAAGAAAAGGGGAAATAATAATATTAATCCGGCCACTTAAAGGGGAGGCCATGCCTTGGCAGGAAATGTGTGGCGGACTTTAAATGGGAGGCCTCTTAAAGGGGATGGGAGGAGAGAAGGAGGTGCTCTGAAAAAAAAAAGGCAAGGTCACGCCCTGCAGCAAGGGAAGGGGGGCCCTTTGAGGAGACAGGAAGGCGCTAGGACCCCGAGACCCGAAGGAAAGGAGGAAGGAAGGGGCTGCCCTCCGAGCGGAAGCCATTGGCCATTGTTGGCAGGAGTCGCCTCTGCAGTCTTAAAGGGGAGGCCAGGCCAGCACTTCCTTCCCCGGCCTGCCATGATCGAGGAGGCCTCCCTGCTCTTGCAAGCAGCAGTCTGAGGACATTTTGTTTTTCCCTGACGGCACTTAAATCAGCAAGTCTCTCCTGGAAGAAGAAGGAGGAGAAGGCAGCCCAACCTGGCCTTGGAAAGGAAGAAGGCAGCCCAGCCTGGCCTTTGAAAGGCAGCTCATCCCTCCACACTGTCATTGCTGGAAGAGGCATCCATTCCTCATTGACAGATTTCCCTCTTGGGCCCAAGGAGACCAATCTCCAACACCACTGCCTTGTCTCTCCGGGTTGAAATATTACTGGATCACTTTGAAGAAAAAGAGGAAGAAGGCAGTCCAGCCCGGCCTGGCCTTGGAAAGGCAGCTCATCCCTCCACACTGTCATTGCTGGAAGAGGCATCCATTCCTCATTGACAGATTTCCCTCCTGGGCCCAAGGAGACCAATCTCCAACACCACTGCCTTGTCTCTCCGGGTTGAAATATTACTGGATCACTTTGAAGAAAAAGAGGAAGAAGGCAGTCCAGCCCGGCCTGGCCTTGGAAAGGCAGCTCATCCCTCCACACTGTCATTGCTGGAAGAGGCATCCATTCCTCATTGACAGATTTCCCTCCTGGGCCCAAGGAGACCAATCTCCAACACCACTGCCTTGTCTCTCCGGATTGAAATATTACTGCGTCGCTTTCTTCGTCTTTCTCGAGTTTAGAAAGTATTTAATTCCATTTTTTTTAAATTAACGGTCTTCCTCTTAAGAAGACATAAATAAAACCTAACAGGAATTGCCTGTTAGGCTTGAACAAAAGGGGACATTCCCGCTCTCCCCGCAAACGGTCTTCCTCTTAAGGAGACGTAAATACAACCTAACAGGAATTGCTTGTTAGACTTGAACAAAAGGGGACATTCCCGCAGCAAAGAGGACCTTCTTGCCACAGAGAGAGCTCTCTAAATCGACGTGAAGGCGTTTGACAACCCAACTGGAATCTTCTCCTAATCTGAAAAAAGGGACTTTCCCACAGCAAAGAGGATCCTCCTGTCATTGAATCAAGGTCGAGGAAACAGAACACTTTTTTAATTTATTTATTTTTCTCAAAAGGAGAGCCATTTTAAAGCTTCTGGCGCTTCTCTCAGTGGTGCTCGTTTGCAAAAGAGGCTGGAACTGGTTGAGAGCAGCTGCAATGCAACTGGCTGGGGAGGGGTGAAGGCAGCACCCGCCTTCTCTTCTGTGTCTGCAACACCCACAGGACACAACACGACTCGTTCTCTGTACCTCAAGGGGGGCATCATGGAAGGAACCACGGCGACGGCGCCTGCCCCGTGCTGGAGCGGAGGAGGAGGAGGCAGCAGTAGCCGGGCCCGAAGGCAACGGCGTTGCTCACGGCGGGACCGTGAGAGCCGCTGCACTCGCCGCCGGGGAGGCCGGCCCGGAGATGCTTCCCATCGGGGCATCTTGTCATCCTCGTCTTCGGGGTCGGACAGCGAAGGGCCCTCCCCACCTGCCACTGTGGCCGCCGGCAAAGGCCGGCCCATTCAGCAACAACAGCAGCGCCGCCGACGCCGGCCCCTCCGGCGGAAGAAGGCCTCTGGATCATCCTGCAGCCGCGAGGAGGAGGAGGAGGAAGAAGAGGAGGAAGATCTCATTGATGGCTTTGCCATTGCCAGCTTTGTCAGCCTTGAGGCACTTGAGGTGAGGAAGCTGTCTTGAACTCTGGAGACACGGTGTCACCACACAGTCTGAGGCCCCTTCCACACAGCCCTATATCCCAGAATATCAAGGCAGGATCTACCTCATTATCCGAGTGAGGACTCAGATAACCCAGTTCAAAACAGATACTGTGGGATTTTCTGCCTTGATATTCTGGGTTATATGATTATGTGGAAGGTCCCTGATTCCAAAGAGTAGGAGATGCCTTTTGGGGCTCCTCAGCTTTGTAGTGTAACAAGGAAGGAAATGTATTGTCGAAGGCTTTCATGGCCGGAATCATTGGGTTGTTGTAGGTTTTTTCGGGCTATATGGCCATGTTCTAAAGGCATTTTCTCCTGACGTTTTGCCTGCATCTAGGGCAAGTATCCTCAGAGGTAGTGAGGTCTATAAACCCTTTTTCCTAGTTCCAACAGACCTCACTACCTCTGAGGATACTTGCCCTAGATGCAGGTGAAACGTCAGGAGAAAGTGCCTTTAGAACATGGCCATATAGCTCGAAAAAACCTACAACAACCCAGGGAAGGAAATTGACCCAGTCACTTTAGCATGCCTTCACAATCTGTAGCCTTCCAGGATTTTGGATTTAGACTCCCAGAAGCACTAGCTAGCTTCTCAATGATTATGAATTCTGGGAGTTGGTTCAAAACACCCAGAGGGACACAGATTGTGCAGGCCTTCTCTACAGGATAAAGTGAGCTATGGCCTTGTGCATCAGAGAATGGAAATGATGGGTGAATTTACAGTGTGGAGTTAATGCAGTTTGACATCATTTTAACTGCTGCAGCTCCATGCTGTGGAATCTTGGGAGTTGTGGTTTAAAAAGACACTGGCACAGTGGTTCTCTACCTGTGGGTCCCCAGATGTTTTGACCTTCAACTCCTAGAAATTCTAACAGCTGGTAAACTAGCTGGAATTTCTCAGAATTGTAGGGCAAAACACCTGGGGACCCACAGGTTGAGAATCACTGTGCTAGCACTCTTTGGCAGAGAAGACTCAAGATCATATAAAACTATAACTCCCTTAATTCCATAGCATTGAGCCATGGCAGTTAAAGTGGTGTCAAACTGTATTGCTGTAGATGCACCTGAAGACTTTTGAGGTGCCAATATTCTTTAATATAGGACATGTAGAGCTCCTCTTATCCTGAAATACTCCAAAAACCCAAAATTGTCCATATGACTGGCTGAGAGAGTGACACCTTGGCTTTCTGATGGTTCAGTGTACCCAAACGTTTATTTCATGCTCAAAATTATTTAAAATATTGTGGTTATAATTATTTTCAAACTATGTATAGAAAGGTTATATGAACCATAAATGAATTTTGTTCTTAGATTTGAGTCCCTTTTCAAAAGTATATCATTACGTATATACTGTATATGAGAATACACGTATTCCAGACTAAAAATAATAATAATCCCAAATACTTTTGGTCGCAAGCATTTTGAATTAAGGATATTCATCCTGTACTATTTCTGAAATGATGGACCTGTGAAGTTAAAAAAAACAGTAGTAAATGGTGGTGGTCATAGTGGCCAAAAGTGTTTCCCTCCAGATGTAGTTGGACTGCAGCTGCCATCAGCCCTAACCAGCAATATCGATTGAAGGGGATAGTAGTTGCAGGGCAGCATCTGAAGGCTCAAATGTTCAGCATCCCTGGTTTAGGATATCTGGTAGAACAGATCTTAATGTTGCAGCGATAAATCTGCTTGTTCTCTAGGGAGACAAGTGAAAATCCTGTGTAAGAGAAGGTTGAAAGCTGTCATTACTATTCAAGCCAGCTAATGGAAGACAAAGGCAGACAGGGAGATGAACTTCTGCTTGGCCTCCATGCAGAGTCTGTTGGGGTACCAAAGTCATAAAAACCTCTGATTTCACTTCCTGAGACAAGGCCCCCAAAAGGATGGTGCTTCCTTGGTCCTTTGTATTGCTAGCCAGCACAAATAGAAAGGCACACAAACTCTGACATTGAAACTGATTGACATGTGAGAGAATACTTGGCTCCCTGAAACAAAAGATAGCCCCGAGGAAAGTCAAAGCAGTTTCCAATTTTTGAAATATTATTAAAAAGGGTGAATTGTATCATCTCAGGTGTGTTTTCCTAGATCGGTGCTAAAATTGCAACTGTGATTGGATCAGGTCCTGAGTTAAACCCTCGAGATTGCTGAGGCAGATGAACCCATCATGTGTTTCCATGTGAGATAGCCCTGATGATGCATCAAATCAGAGTGGGATACAGTCATGTAACATAAGACATAAAGCAATGAACATGAGGCTTTATTTCCTCTTTTCCAAGAGCTAGACTGCCACCTGTTTCCTGTGCCTGATAAAATGGAACTTGATCTAGTGCTGGGATATGACCCAGTGGTTAATGTCTGGTTGGTAGGTGTGAAATCACTGGACTATGGTGGGTGGATTTCATGTGAGGCACAGCTGTTTCACCTTATGAAACAGTACAGGAAGGGGTTTTTTTTTTCAAACTCAGAAGCACTCTATGTTGAGCTTGTAAGCCAATCCTGTACTGGCTGCACCTGTCTTTCTGGCTGGGCAGGACTGGGTGAGCAGCAGGGCGTGGGCCCAGGTGTCTTCATCAATCTCTTGAAAGAATTCAGTATGAATTTCGGAACAGCTCAATACACAACAGAGAGAATCCCAGAATGAGGAATGACTGTATGCCTTGACAGAGAAGGAATGATAGAAACCATGAGGGCTATCCAGTCCAATTAATAATAATAATAATCTTTATTTGTTCCCCACCACCATATTCCGGAGGGACTCGGGACAGCTCACAAAGCATTCAAACATGCAAAATGCAAAAATTGCAAAAACAATAACATAACAATAACAGCCAACATAAATATCTCGCTTCACAAAAACCCCTGATATTCAACTGTGCTGATAGTCATAGTCTGTGTTTTAAAAACTCCAAAGAAGGAGATCTATTGCATTTTAGTCATATGCAGTGAGGTCTTGGCCACCCCCTTACTCTGTGGGATAGGTTAGGCTGGGAAAGAATGATTGACCCAAATTTGCCCATTGAACTGAACTGGGCTCACTGGAGATTTGATTGCAGGCAGATTTAAATATGTGCTTTTTTATGTGCTAGTCCTATCTCACACTCTAGGCACTGTACTTGTCTGGTTCTCAGTTGGAAATATATGACAGTTGGCCCTCTCTATCCATAAATTCTGTTTCCCCAAATTCAGCCATTCATGGCTTGAAAATATTAAAGACAAAAAAAATCCAAAAAGCAATACCATTATATACAAGGGACACCATTTTGCTATGCCATTCTATATCATGGGTCTTCAGCATCCATGGATTTTGATAACCATTGAAGGGTCCTGGAGCCAACCTTGAGCTGATACCAAGGGCTCACTGTAGTACGGTATTATGGTATATTTTATGTTATCATTACACCCTTATTTCTTAGAGCTCAGGGTAGGATGAGGGTGGTGGTGGTGGTGGTGATAGTAGTGGTAGTCGTCCAAACATATAGAGACACATCAGGCTGAGGACAGACATATGGTTGGGAGATGAGGGAAACTTAACCAGCCCAAGTGTGATTGCTGAGGAGAAATTTAGAATGTGACTATCTCTAAACTCAGTGATATGTCAGACTATGGTGCCTGAATGGAGTATATAGACAAATCTCTTAATTTTCCATGTGCTTTTTCTTTGTCAACCAGATCCATTTTATAGCGCAAGAAAATTTCTGGTTTCAGATTTAGCCCTACTTAGAGTAGTCCAATTAATTTCAGTAGTAATTATCATTTAAATCTGGATCTTGCCAGATGTTACATGTTGTTTTCTGAATCCAAGGTAAACAAATAGGTTGGTGCTGATAAGTAAACAGTAGATATCTCTTCCTTATCAAATGGTCTCATTTTCCTGTGTAGAGTAGTAGAACAACCTTATTGTGGGTTATACTCTGCTCCTTTCTCTAGAGTAGTGGTTCTCAACCTGGGGTCCTCAGATGTTTGTGGCCTACAACTCCCAGAAGTCCCCACCAGTTTACCATCTGTTAGGAATTCTGGGAGTTGAAGGCCAAAAACATCTGGGGACCCCAGGTTGAGAACCACTGCTCTAGAGGGAGGAACTAACTGGCCTCCTGAAATGAGTGAGCAGCATGGATTCAGGGATGGCTTTGGGAGTGTTTCATTCTAGCTGGGTTGGATGTCTTCTGTGGCATAGGGGGTGACTTTCCAGATTGCTTGACTCAAGTCCTTGAGGGCCCCATCACCAAAGACTAGGGGAACAGACTGTGCATAGCATACTATATATAGCAGTTGGTAATGATTATATTTACATTTTATATTTTTGTTCATATTTAAATTCCGTTGTTAACAAAGTCCTGCCCACTGATACACAGTTGGTTTGTATTGTTGAAAGCTTAATTTCATCATTAACAAAACTCCTTCCTGCTCATTATTGATACATCTCATATGTACTTGATTAATATTATGTACTTTGTACTTTTAAATAATCGAATCTTAAATGTGTTTAAATTGACTTTAATTTGATATTATTGATGGAATATGATACCCACTGTCCCAATTCACCTTTTAATTGGGCCATTGCCCTCCTTCTGTAACTTAAAAAATGGAGTTGCCCACTCTGGTCCAGTGTCATTGTAATTTATTTGATGCAAACCTTACCATTAACCCACAGAAGGATGCAACCCTGAAGACCCCAGAACGGTTAGAGCTTCGGATGAAACATTCTGGGAAGAGAAAACGGGGCGAGGGAAACAACTCTGAGCCAGAAGATGAAGATGGGAGTTCAGAGAAGGGGCGCAGCCGCAGCTGTGGAGGGGAGCGGGCGCCGACAAAGCGTAGCAAGAGGCGGCATGAAGAGGTAAGGTTTTGAGATAAGGGAGTGGGATGGAATAAAGAAAGTGGGGAAATGCGTGGGCCAGAAACAGTGAAGGGGGACAGCTGACCAGAAGCTCACTCATCTTCTGCATGTTGTCCTGTGAAGAACATCAACAATAATGTCCAGGGACCAGGTGTATAAAAAACAAGCTTTAGGGTGCAGGCAACATAATAAGAGTACAGATTTGTCTACTTGGTGCAGAAGCCTCAGGGGAAAAAAGAAACAATTCAAACCATAGATATTTGCCAGTCTCATTGGAAAAAAAGTAATTGCTAGCCTTCTGCATGAGATAGCCTGAGGAATACTGGCTTCAGACACTATACATTCACCCATGCTTGGTGTCGTTGTGCATATTCGTAAAGAGTTAAAACTGTGTTGAAAGTATCGTCAATGATGTTTACCTTAAAATTATTGTGATAATTCAAAGATTTTTACATTAGTGGTTCACAGATATGGGGTGATTATGTATAGGAGGGAAATGGTCGCAAGAGGAAGGATTGAATTAATTGAAATGTTCACATGCAGTTTGTTTCTGAATTATGGGTTGTGCCAGATTGGAGACAATTGCTTTACAAGAGAAGTGAGCAACCTGTAGTCCTCCATATGCTCTTTGATTAAAGTTCTGTTAGTCCTAGTCAACACAGCTGATCGTGGGGGCTGATGAAAATTGAAATGCAGTAATATCTCCGGGAACACAAGTTGCTGACTCTTGATGTAGATGCAAGAGGAAGCAGCTGAATGCTGAAGTTGCATGGTGTACCCATTTAGATCATGCCAGCCAGCCACAAACTGGGGTCATCCCCACTTACTGGAATATAGAGCACACATATTTCTAAAGCCAGTATAGTATTTTTTTAATTACCATAGTAGATTTTGGTAAGTCATGCATCACTGAAAAAAGAAAGCGTATTTTGTAACCTTGCCTTTTTATCTCTAAATCTTTGGTATTGATCTCTTCCCCTGCCTCTTGCAATCTAATCTGTGCCTATTATTTTTATTTTTTTTCTCCCCACTTAAAAAAAATCCAGACTTCTCTCCAATCTTACCTGGAAACTGGATATATAGTAAGTGCGCAGTGTATTTACATTCTTTTCCCAATCTCTTATGACTGTCGCTTTCCCTATCAGTAGTTCTGGAAGCACACCGTTCTGCAGGCAGAATTTCAGCTACTTGCATCAGTGAATCCTTTCCCATTTTTCCTTGCAAGCTGGGATGTTAATTGCGTTGCTGGTAGCTTTTCCAGAAAAAGTGGGAAATCTAAAAATTCTCCTTAGCACTGCCTCAGTGCAAATGCTAGCCAGTGCAAATGTTGGGCAGCTAGAAGGGACAAAAATTATTCCATTATCCCCTGTGGGTAAACCTCCTTTACAGCAACATCAATCTGCATAATGTATTTAAGCATGCTTCTGTTCCCTTTTGAGACCCCAAGGCATGGTTACATGCATAATGAGCGCTGACTGTTTTTGTTTTTCAGCCTTAAAATTATTATTGCACTCCCTTTCCTTTCTTAAATGTACATCATGGTATACTAAGATGCCAGCTGTGGCTTTTGAGATGTTTAGGATCCACAGTCTCCCCCAGCCTTGATCAACATAAACAGTAGCAAGGAATGAACAAATTCACAATTCAAAAAGATTGGAGGCCTGTAGTTATTTACTCCTGACATATATCCATTTAGTACCACAGCATAGCCCAGCTGTTTATTTGCCATAAAATTCTCTCTATACATCATCCACCAAGCCTCTTGTTGACTATAGCAGGGTGTGGGGAGATCCATTGGGGAACATTTTGAGGTTGCTGCATTAATTGACTTTCTTCTTTTTCTCCCTTTGCAGTGTGATACAGAAAGTGACCCAGAGGAGCAGGTAGGCATAACCCCACCGCAGTCCTGTAATGTGCAGGGTCTCATTTCCTTCAATCCACCTCTTGGCATTCTCTGTTTGATTTTGTGTCGGTTTTTTTAATTGTCAAAACTTCTGTGTTTTCCTGTCTCTGCAGGCCTCCATTGATGACCTCGAGCCGTCATTCACTGTCTCAACCAGCAAAGGTTGGTTATGGATGAACAACAACATGTATTAGGCTGTTTTGAGTGTGGCTGGGAGGAATTTGGGCTAAGTAGTAGAGCTTCTGCTTTTTCCACAGGGAGTCCAACATTCACCTAGGATGGGTATGGGCAAGCTTCAACCTTCCAGGTGTTTTGGACTTCCACAATTCTTAACAGCTGGGAGGCTGTTAGGAATTATGGGGGTTGAAGTCCAAAACACCTGGAGGGCCAAAGTTTGCCCATACCCGAGGAATAAGCCCCATTGAGTGCAGTGTAGCCCCCTGGTTGGAAAATAAATACTGTACAGGATTGGAATTTTACTGTATTAGATGTTGCCTGTCCTTTTGATAATGTGGCAAATCTTTCCTCAAGGAATACTCCATAATAAGTGGAACGCGTAATGGTGATAATGACAACGATTTATTATATTAAATATGATTATTCAGTACAATAAATGACATGCTTGGAGTAGCCTTATTTGTTGGTGCTGATGGGCTGTCTGTGACTGAGTTAGGATTTCACCTCTAATTGAAAACGCAAGGCGTTCTTGGTGGTTACCTACACTTCAGTTGCCTCCCCCCCTCCCCATTTGTTCCGGCAGCCTCGGGACCCATTGGTGCATTAAACGGGAGCTGTGAAGCCAAACTCTCTGTGATCCCGAAAGTCTCCGGCCTGGAGCGGAGTCAGGAGCGTAATTATGAGGCTGACCGGGATGCTCTGCTAGTGCCTTTCCTGTCCAAGGAACCTCCTTCTCAGGCCGCCGCAGCCCCCGTTCCAGCTCAGGCCTTGCCCCCAAGTCCTCCTGTGCTGCCTCCTGCCAGGACCCGGGCTCAGACGCCTAACACTGCGGTTCGTGGCACTCCCCAGCCTAAAGGCCCACTGCCTCCAACACCTCAGGGGGGACCGGTCCCCCACAGCCTCAGCCAGAGCCAGCTGCACATGAAGGTACCGCCCTTTCCTAGCCAGGCGCAGGGACCGTATGCTGTCGGGCTGGACCTCAGCACTGGAGGGTGAGTAACAGCAGTGTCTTCATAGAAATTACTCTTCCTGCTCTTAACTATCTTCCCTCCTCTGTATTTTTTCTACAAGACTTCTTTTTCCCTTTCTTTTTAGCTTTCTTGCTTTGTTCTTTCTTCTTTCCACCAGAGCTTCTTCCTGTCTTCTTCAGTTTATCTTCCCTCCTTTTTTTTCTTGTAATAATGACAACAGTTTATAAACCCCTAATGAGTTATCTAAGCAGTTTCTATTTCCACTTAGCCACACAGAAAAATAGGTCACTGATGCTATCCTATATTGCAGTTTCAGTGGATGTGAAGTTCACATTGTGTAAAAGAGAGCGAGGCTCACTTTTAGTGTGTTTATGGCAGAGATGAGATTTAGTGATGGAACTGTTCAGTCATCTGTGGCTGCGTTGTGCATTTTGGCTTCATTCTAACCCTTTGCTTGTATGGTTTTGTTTTCCCTTTTCCTCACCTTGAGTGTTTTTCTATTCATACGTTGCTGGTTTTTTTTAAATGAGTTCTCTTCCTTGACTTTTCCCTCTTAACGTTCCTTTAGGAGCAGCATGTCTTAGAGATCTTAATTGCCATAAAGCTGATAGTGTGAAAATGGAGATTGGTTTCAATTTAAGCCTAGCCATCTAAACAGCCATGACAAGCGATATCATTATTATGAATTGGGGATTCTGTAAATTTCTTCTCTGTTGTTCTCTTTTGGCTAGCCATCTAAACAGCCATGACAAGCAATATCATTATTATGAATTGGGGATTCTGTAAATTTCTTCTCTGTTGTTCTCTTTTGGCTAATTAAAGACCTTACCTTGAAAGAATCTTGGAACACAGGCCTAGCAACAGTTGTTGGAATAGGAATTTAATCTGCTCCTCTCACATCCAAAAGCAAGGCTTCATGATTTTTCTGTTTTCTATTATGCTCCTCTTTCCTTCTAACAACTGTGCTCAAATTATTTTTCCCCTCTTTATTTCAGGTGCAGCCGCAGTGCAGCTCACCCCAAGTCCATCCTCCCTCCTTGCTCCCCATCTTCCTCTCAGCTCCCTCACCGGCCCTCCACCCCCTCACTGGCTCTGCCTCACCATGCCTTTCCATCCACCCTTCGCCCCCCTTCCCATCACCATCAGGGCATGTTCACCCCTTCGCCTGGGCTCCCGCCACCACCTCCGCTGCTTCAAGTTGCCGGGCACCCAGCTGCAGCTGCTGCCATATCTGGTAAGATCAACTCAGCTGGAGGGGCAATGACTGAGTATGCTTTGGGAATGTTTACTAGTGTGTGAAAACATAACTATTATTTCTCGCAAACATATGGATGGATTTACAAGTTCCAATACATGTACAGAATATATTGTGTCACATTGTCTGTTCTGCACACATACAGGAACCTATACATCCATGCTTGTGGGAATGGATATACACACATAGGTCACAAAATCAACAAGTAAACTTAGCCCTTTAATTAAAGAAATATGAACATTAGTTCATGCTGTATGTGACTTGGGTGGTGAGGGGTGGTGGTTATTGTTTTAATTCTCCCTGTATCACATGTAAATGTTGTGATGGGTTCAAGACAAAAACCTGGAAGAAGTTACATTTCTGGACCACAGCTCCCAGAATTTTCTATCCAGGATGACTAGTGCCCAAGTTAACTGAGGGCTCGGGGAAGATGCTAAGCAACAAGTGACTTTTTCCAACCTCAAGGCACTATAACATCTGTATAGTGATGTTATTCTTTGGGTGATTGTGGGAGATGAAGTTCAAAACACCTGGAAGACCAAAGGTTGGAAACCGATTCCTTAGGGGATGTAATATATTGGCAAAAAAGGGGCAAATGTGGTCTGATTTTTATGTATCCACTTGGGATAAATATATGCAAGGACTCAGGATTTGGAAAAGTTTCTTTGATAAATGGCAGCTCCCAGAATCCCCTTGGCAGTTCCCATCCTGGCTAGAGGAAACTGGGACTTGCAGTCCAAAATGACAGTTTCCACACTCTGGGGAGAATTATACAGAGAATATACACCTGCTTCTCTGACTTAATTGAGTTGGGGAGGAGATAAAATATTTTCAGTGGCTTTCCTCCTCAGCAACATGACAGCTTGTTTTTCTGCTTCTCCAGAACAAGAATTAATCCGCCAAGACCTGAGTTCCCGATTCCTCACGGCACAAGGCGGAGCCGACATGGGGGCTGCTACCATCCGCCCCTTGGCTTTCCAGTTCCACCAACACAACCATCAGCACCAGCACACCCACCAACACACCCACCAGCACTTCACCCCTTTCCCACCAGGAATGGTACCCACGCCCAGTTCGGCTGTGGTGAGTGCAATTCGGGACCTGGTGAACAGGATGTGTGTCCATATGTCATAAACTTGATAGTAGATTGGACCTTTGGTGACAGATTTGGGGGGGGGGGGTGTAGGATTTTTTTTTTCCTTTGTATACACACACACACATGGGCTCCAGTCTCATGTCCTGATTTTGTTGTCTCATTGCAGTTTGAAAAATACCCTGGCAAGATGGATGGGCTTCTGAGGCATAACGTAAGTGTAGTGTTCTTGGAGCAGGGAGCGCCCAGGGGGCTAGCCTTTTGGCAGGGGGCACCAGGGAAATTTGCAGAGTGGCAAGTCCTGAGAAAGGAGCAGATCCCTCCCTCTCCCCTGCCTCGGTTTCTCTGGGTGGCACTTCCATTGCTTTCTCTTCTTCTTCCAGTTTTATGCTGCATTCCCCCCAACCGTGTCGGGGATCTCCCCAGTCCTGCCTCCCGCTGTGACTTTTGGCTCCCTGCAGGGGGCGTTCCAACCTAAGGTGAACCCTCCAGACATAGTGGAAAATGGGACTTTCTTGGAAGTGGAGGTGGGGGGAGAAGTTAGAGTTCAAGGTCCCAGATTTTATTCTCAACTGTTTTGCAATAGTGGGTTTAGTAGTTTTAGGGTTTCCTAGATTTCCTGCAGCAAGACTCATGGGATCTCTTTGAAGAATGGAGTAGATTTGGGGATTTGATGCGGGGAGCCAGAGTGACCACGGGTGGGTGAGGCCAAGTGGGTATGAACATGAGAGAGAGAGAGGGAGAAGTGCTTTGGACTCTTGGGGTCATTTCCCAACTCTGAGGAAGAAGCAGGCCCATTAGAGAAGCCTCTGGTGGGCTTTGGGAAAGTATGTCTGTTGCCAGAGATGGGAAAAGTAACTACCGTATTTCACCGAATCTAATATAAGGTATGCCCTCCCCTTTTTTGAAGCTTCAATTTTGGGAAAAGATAATTTGTGTTTAAATTATTTTTAGAATTTCTTCTGCATGCAAAATACCTTGTTTTTGTTCCAACCTGGAAGTCACCTTGTCTGCATGAGTCTTTTTACTAGCTCTATGGGCTATTGGGGAAGCAGGAAGTAGCACTTAGGTAGCTCAGCCAGATGGCTAAACAGTTGTCTGGTTATGGCTGAGGCAAAATGGTGAGGGCTAACAGAGCTGTTGGGGCTTGGGCTCTTCCTCCTACTCCTTTCTCAGAGGTAAGCCAATTAAAAAAACAGATCCCTTTGGGGCTGGGACTCTTCCTTTTCCTCCTCTTCTCTTGGAAGTAAGCCACTTAAAAATAAGCCAAAAATCTGTGAATCTAAAATACCACTGATTATAATGCACAGCCTGTTTTTAGAGCCCCTAAAATGGGAAAAAGTGCACCCTAGAATCGGTGAAATACAGTATTTTGGACTGCAGCTCCCAGAATTGGACCAGCTCGCATGGCCAATGGCAGTTCTGGCTTTTCAGTTATGGTGGTTGTAGTCCAAAAAGGTAATTTTTCCAAGCACTATCTTGTATGTTTGTGACTTCATCTCAGTGGCATTCTCCCATCTGAGGTGGCCAGTAATCCATTTGGTTAGAAAATGGAGGCTGGGGACTAAGGTTCCTTGGCAGTTGGATGGGGAGCTGTGAGGGAAAGTAGCAAAGGTTTGAGGCTGGGTGGAAGAGCATATTCTGGGACGTCTGCCGTTGGGAGGAGGAGGACCTGTGGATTCTGCCATCATCTGATGGCAGAGGGGAGAGAGAGGAATAGTCTGTGGCGCCAGCTGTTTCCTGACCTCCTCTTTCTTCCCCAGAGCACTAACCCTGACCTGCCATCCCGCCTAGGCACTGTCCCACCCACCATGTCCCAGAAAGGGGCTCAGGTGAGTAAACAATGTGTTCAGAGGGGGGAGGCTGGCACCCTGAATAAAGGCTTGCGAATCTTTAGCTGGTTGTTTGTGTTTCTTTGCAGCTCACCGATCCCTTCCGGCCAACACTGAGAGTGAGTAAGGCAGAGACCCCTCCTTGCCACAGCACTGTGGGGTGGTTAATAAGGCAGGGTGCTGTGGACTAATCGGGGCAGATCCAGCAGGCATTGGCGGGGGGAGGTCAGGAGAGGCAGTGAGCACAAGGCACAGGGAGTGATTTCAGTCAGGATGTAGAGCAACATGTGCTTGGCCCATCAGAGATAGAATGTTCAGAGCTGACAGTTACTCCCTCTCTCGCAGAAGCCTGGGAAGTGGTGCGCTATGCACGTCCGTGTGGCATATATGATCCTGCGGCACCAGGAGAAGATGAAGGTAGGGTGGGCCTGTGCCGCCTCCCCCCTCCGCCTGCGTACAGTGACGGGGTTTGGTGCAGCTCCCACTGGTGCCCGCCAGAGGGTCACTGCAAGCAACGGGAGAGGCTTCTCCCCTTCTGCCCTTCTGATGTCTGTGCTGGACCCTCGATCGGAGGCGGGGTCTGTGAGTCTGGGTCAGGCGGCTGGGGAACTGGAACTGGAACCTTCGAGAGTGGGGTGGGGCTGAGCAGCAGGAGTCCTTGCCAAAAGCAGAAGAATAACAACAACAGGCAGTTGATGTGATAGAACAGTGCTAGATGTGTTTGTTCATGAGGGTCCTTTTATTTCCTCATAGCTGATGCAAGGTGACCCACACAAATTGGATTTCCGGAATGATCTCCTTGCCGGCTTGCCTGGGACTGGAGTCTTTGGTGGTTTGCCGCACGCTCAGGAGATGGCACGCCCTGCAACTCTCTTCACAGCTTCTGGTCAGTTGAGCTATACCAAGGCCCACCCCTCTATGTTTCCTGACTGCCCTAGAAAACAGTGTAACCTTCCCCCACCATGGCCCTTGGAAGCTTTCCTAGAGACAAGCCAAGAATATAAGGGAACTTCCTGGAAGCTCCTCTCAGTTCTTCACTCCTTCATCAGGAGAGACTTGGTCTATTTGCCTGTAAAATATGAATTAATATGTTCTCAATTTGTATGGTGGTTATTGGGCAAAACCTGGCATGAAGGAGAAACTGAGTCCTATGATGTTGCAAAACTAAATTCAGTGCTACTACCAAGAAATTATTACATGTTCTTTTTGGGGTTGTTTTTAAAAAAAGAAAAGGGACAATACACATACATCGGGAACCAAGACAGGAACTGAACAAGAACCAAAGTTGTCAAGTATGTAAGTTCCGTGTCCCATGTCCATTTAGAGATAGATATCTTTTAGTATGAAAATCCAAATATTTTAATAAATAAATCAGATTTTAAATGCAAACTTAAGAGTGTCCAAAATAAAAAGTAAAGTAGTATAATTTTCACATTTGGAGACACATTCTTGTACCATTTTTGCAAATGAATTTAAATAGTTTTGTAATATACTGGATTTCCTGTTTTATATGTTTGCATTTTTATTTAATCTGATCACACAAGTAACTTTTGTACTTTTTGTGCCATGCATAAAATTATTCAAGTGTATTGTCATTTTTTCCAACAGATTCTGCAAAGGCCCTATACACACACACACACACATACATACCTTTTCCAAACTCAGGGGGGAACCAATCAAAATACTAGACTAGGTTGTATGCTGTATTGATGACTTTTTTTACTGTATTGATCCCTTAAGTAGTTTTGCTTTGGTGGCCCAGTGTCCCTTGGATACAGGATACTCCCTATTCTCCTTGAGCTAAGCAGATCCTTTGCCCGTTAACTCTCCTTATCCCTGCTGTTGTCTGTCTTCCAGGTGTTGTCCATCCTGGCAGTGCGGCATCATTTGGTCCTCCCGGCACGCCCCATGGCTCCTTCCTCAGCCCTGGCCCACATATTGGTAAGAGCTGGAGCACTAGAAATATAGGGCAAATGGAACAGGAGTAAGACACTGTTGACTTATTCACTCCTGTGCTTGCTTGTTTTATTCCAGATCCATTCAGCAGGCCCCCCAGCTTTGCATCCCTGGGAGCACTCTCCAATGGTGCATTTGGAGGCTTGGGGAGCCCATCCTTTAGTGAGTATTGTTGGGGAAAGAGGTAGAAAAAGCTCTAAATAGTGGCGGAAGTGGTTGCATTTTTGCCTCCAAATCTTAAGCCTTCTTGACCAGTAATCATACTGGTTCAATCATTTCAGATCCAAACCAGCCTCAGAGCAATTAAGAGCAGGGTTCCTGACCTCTGGAATCCTGCTCTGTTTCTACAAGAGAATACACATCGATGCTACAGCTGGAAGAGCAACCTGGGGAGACCCAGTTTCTCAGGCCCTTTGGGATTCTTGGGGTTTCCTCCTTCTTTTGATCCTTTCACTACCTTTCCAGAAGGGGATAAAACTTATGAATCCTGGAGCCCATGCATTTCCTACTGTCATTTCTTTGTCAAAGGGTGTGTGCCATGTAAGTTGGATTGCAGTCCCCATCCACACTCTACCAGACTTGCAGTTGTTGTACACCACAGTTAGGGCGAAGGGTTTGGCAGGGAGTGTTTGTGCTGTGCTATCCTGGATCTGAATTTTATGCTCTACCCTTTCAGATTCAAGTGCTGTCTTTGGGCAGAAGGACAGCCCCGGAGCACCACCCTTCCCTAATCCCCATGACACCTGGAACCGCCTCCACCGTACGCCCCCCTCCTTTCCTACTGCTCCAGCCTGGCCCAAAAGTGGCACTGGAGATGGCACCGAACGTGGAGGCCCCCAGCATGACAAGGAGGGTGAAAAGCCGGATGGGCCAGTGATCAAGGATGAAAAAGACAGGTGAGGCACAAGTGACAGACAGGATATCGAGGTGATGGAAGAAAGTTCCCCCATCCTTGAAGATATTATTATGTCCATGTTTTAATCAGAACTAGGAAAAATTGACTACCAATTTTTTCCAAAAAGCATAACCATTGGCTGGGTAGTCCCAAAAAGTCATTTTTCTAAGCCCTGGCTTAAATCTGTCAATGCAATACTGCGCGGGGTGGGGGACTTTCAGTGTTGGAGCATTAAAGGATTTTCATGTGAGAAGAGATAGGAAAGAGCTGCATGGATATATTGTAAATCAAACAAAGTGGGGGGGGGGTGGTTCAGAGAGAGATTAAGGGAAACAAGGATTTGACTAGAATGGACCAATCTCAACAGTCAGGCAGCAGAGAATTGGTTTGAAAGTAATAGACATGGGTGATTGTGATTCATTGATGAAGAACTGGCTCTATGAATATATTGTGTGTCTGTTTCAGAGATGTCCTCTTTTCCCGCCACCCCCTGCGTGCTTCTCCTGCTACACCCACCCCAAAGAACTCCGCACTGGCCCATGAGGAGCCTCCAGGTCGGCCCCATGTACCAGTGGAACGTGAGCATCGCTATGGAAGCCCAGCAAGTTCAGGGCATGCCTCCCGCTCCCCTTATCCAGAGTTGCCTCTGAAGAAGGAAGTGAAGGTCAAGGAAGAGCCAGAGTTGACCGGGTTTGAGGGGGCACTGCGCACGGGGGCACCCTACCACAGCACCCTGCATGTCTCCCACTCCTTGGGAACACTGGCTGTGTTTGAGCGGCCCCAAACCGGAACTGGTGGAAGCGTCTCACCGTATCTGGTAGCTGCCCCGCCTTCGGCTGCCTCCTATGCCGCACTTGAAGCTTGGCGTGAGCCCTACCACCGGCGGCTGGAGTTGCACTCGTTACAGCGCCAACCCCTTTACCTGGAGGCGCCGTCGCCTGCTGCTGCAGCTGCTGAGGACTATGGCCGGCTGTATGGCCTGGCGCCACCCCACCATCCTGGCCTCATGGCCTATCCCCGCCACCAAAATGGGTTGCTGGCCAAAGCTGCTCCCTCGGCCGCAGCTGCGGCTTTGCTGAGCGCCCCCCCACCCCTGATCCCAGCTTCTAACGCTCGCCCCTGTTCCCCTCGCCGTGCCCCTGACATCCGAGAACTGGCAGCTGCCTACAAGGACCGGGACTCCAGATAATGGGGCTGCAGTGGGGTCCTGGCACATGAGCGCCTGTTCTCAGCAGCTTCTTTTAATTCTGGCAGACTGACGGACAGGGTCAGCGTGAACCCCGGCCAGAGATCTAGGCTCCCCTTCACATTAGTGGGAATAGAAGCATAGCTGCCTGCCATCTTAGGCTGAGGTAGAGGCATGACGCTGCTGCCACTGCCACCCCAGAAAGACTTTAGCCCCCAACAGTTGTGAGTAATGGGAACTTCTTTCTGGCCTCAGGTTGAGGCTTAGGATGATGGGGTCTCTTTGGGCTGTTGCTGGTAACGGGAGTAGGAATCCACATCTCAAGCACCCTCAGTCTTTGTACCCGATTTCTGCAAAAGCTCCCTCTTTCTGCCTCTGTGGATTTGGGTATCCTCTCGGGGGATTTCGTATCCTGCTGGACTGAAATTATGAATCTGAGGTGTGCTCTTCTCCCTCCATGGACAAATGGGAAGGCTGCTTTCAGGGGAGAGGGAGGGCTGCGTCTTGAGGCGCCTCCCCCCATAAGGCAGTGTAAATATTTATATATTCTGCCCCAGGCAGGTGGGGGAAAAAGGTTTTTGTACATTTATAAAAGGTTTGAGATTGTGATTTTAAAAGTGACTTCTCTCTCCTCTACTGCCCTTTCCCTTTCTCCACAGTTCCCCTTGTTTTTACTGTACTGCTCTTTTCTATACCTGTATCTGCTCTTTCCCACCTCTGGCTCCCTTTCCTCCTTCTGTAATTGATTGGAAAGGTGCAACAAGGAGGGTGCAACGCACTTGTCTGGTGCCCTTTTCTTCCCCAGGTTGGTTAATTAAACCCCAAACTGGTGCTTCTGGATTCCTTGTTGTGTGTGTCTGTGTATGACTTTGGGCGGCTTGATGTCAGGTTAGGGAAGGATGGGTTTCACACATGAGATAGTCAGACAGTGACTATTTGAAATTTTCCATAAAATGGTTGGAAACTTAATTCCTAGCTTTTAAAATGTAATTCATTTAAAATATTTTAAAATAAGAATGGAAATTTGCAAAAATTGAACTCCAAAGAAATGATGCACACACAGTCCAGGATTACTAGAAAGAATATGTTCAAGTGAAGCTCTCTTATACTATTTGTCATAAAAGAAATGTTAAATGTTATACAGAATCTGCAGTCATTGATATTTCTTGTATGATAGTAAAGTCCCAGAAGAGAAGGAAAAATTGTTCCTGATTGGATAGATAATAATTTGTTTTCCCATAGTATTTTTGAGTAATTACAATAACTCACCTTCTACAGCAAGTAAACCTGGCATTTTCCACAAATAGATAACTGATTTAACATTGAAGAGTCATACAATGGATTGATGATTGCCCAAAGCCTACCAGTAATATTGGTGTGCAGTCTGTGTAAGCAATATAGACTGCATTTATTATTGTGCAGTGGTTTCAGTGTTGGACTATAAATCTAGCCCCAAGGATTAAAATCCCTACTCAGCCATGGGAACCCCCCCCCCCCCCCGAGTGACCTTGGGCAAGTCACGCTTTCTCAACCTCAGAGGATGGCAATGGCAAATCACTTCTGAACAAATTTTGCCAAGAAAACCTTGTTATAGAAAACAACTTGAAGGTACACCACAATAAAGATACAAACACTCAATTTAAGGCACTTTTATTAAAACCTGACAAGAAAACCCCATGATAGGTTTATGTGCAGGTTGCTGTAAGTTGGAGATGACTTGAAAGCACACAAAAACAAAATAGTTGCAGTATATACATTTCTAGAGGCTTTCTATATACTAAACACATACATCAAATATATTTGAATCTAATAATCTGTAAAATGCAAAGCCAAAGACGCCAATTTTGCACGTACCTTAAAAATGAAGTTGATTTCAATTTATTCAGTGAGATTTGCTGAGAAATTAGAAGTTATTTTATTGCACAGTAGATGCCAGAATCCTGCCAGTTAAAAAGTCTAAAAAGGAACTTTCCACGGGGTGGGTTTGCTGTAAAGTAAATGGAAATAACAACAACACTTCATTTATATTCCGCCCTTCTCACCCCAAAGGGGACTCAGGGCGGATCACAAGTACACATACACGGCAAACATTCAATGCCATTTGTTTAGCCAGTGGTTCTCAACCTGGGGTCCCCAGATGTTTTTGGCCTACAACTCCCAGAAATCCCAGCCAGTTTACAAGCTGTTAGGATTTCTGGGAGTTGAAGGCCAAAAACATCTGGGGACCCCAGGTTGAGAACCACTGGTTTAGACAGTACACAGTACATAGACAGAACAGAAAGGTTTTGTGTCTTGACACAGGGTGCTGTCGCTCCATCCTCTATGACGAAGACCCGCCAGGACTTCCTCATTCCAGTATTTTCTGATCTTTTTCTTTATGACCATAATAGAATTGTAGTTATCCCCTTGTTTCAGTGGTGCTTGATACCAAAATAACATTACCTTCATGGCCATATAGCCCGAAAAAACCCACAAGAACTGAGGATTACCTTCAATTTTTTGTATTGCCCATTCATTACTTCTATAGTCTTGATAATAGCTCTCTCTATTAGGCTTGTCTTAATACAGCCTTAAAATTCTATATATTTGGATCCTTTCAGGAAAGATGTTGCTTATGAAATATTGATAGTTTTTTTTTTCTTCTGGTGTCCATATAATCTTAATAACATTATATGAAAAAAGCATGCTAGGATTTGTTTGAATTGTTTGTAACAAAAAAGGAAAGCCCTTGTGATGTGGTGATCTGAATGCTGGACATTAGGAGAACAGAGTTTGCATCCCCACATGGCTACATAAACCCACTGGGTGTTGCCAGGCAAGTAACACTTTCTCAGCCTCACAGAAAAGCAATGGCAAACCCTCTCAGAACTCATCGTGCAAAAAACAACACGGTGTCATGGGTTCACCAAAAATGACAAAAAATAAAGAATGAAAATGTCAAAACACAGTAAGGTAAAGCTTGTGCTTGTGATGCCAGTGAAAAGTGCTGATGGTGGAAGAAAAGCAGCCATAAGGATGATGGGAACTGAAGTAAAATGTAGCTGAAGGGCATCAGACAGGGAAGAACAATACATACACAGCAATTTAAGACCAACACGTAAGTCTAATGATTTCCTTTTCTTTTCATGTCAGGAGCGACTTGAGAATCTGCAAGTCGCTTCTGGTGTGAGAGAATTGGCCATCTGCAAGAATGCTGCCCAGAGGATGCTCGGATGTTTTGATGTTTTATCATCCTTGTGGAGGCTTTTCTCATGAGGAGCTGGAAGTGATGCATGAGGAGCTGGAAGTGATGGAGCTCATTCGCGCCCTCCCTGGATTTGAACCTGCAACCTGTCAGTCTTCAGTCCTGCCGGAACGGGTTTAACCCACTGCACCACCGGGGGCTAATGATTTCCACTAACTTGCCTTAAATTGTTACTATAGTAACTTAAGCAGCATATTCATAATCTGCCAAGGAGCCAGCTTTGATATAGTTCCTTGTTCAAAATTCATTATAAGCCTTAGTATAATGGTGTGATACAAGAGTTTTATTGCATAGATATATGCAAGATCAGCAATACAACTTGTGCAATCATCAGATTTGCACAGATAGATTTTCTGCTGCTATTGGCAGACAAAACAGGTGAGTTGCTAACCTGTCCTGCTGTAAGTATATATAATATTTTGGGTTATGCAATCCTCGGATTTTAACTGCTGCTCTTTTCTAAATGTTGTAAGTTAAGAGACTGACCTGAATACACGTGTGTAGTAAAACTACATATAAACGATAAGAACCAAATAGATGAAGCCCCCAAGTTATGAATAACTTAAGTTCTATAGTGCAGGTGTCCTTGAGACTTCTTAAACAGAGGGCCAGGTCACAGTCCCTCAAACTGTTGGAGGGTTGGATTATAAGTTGAAAAAAAACATGAATGATATCTTATTTGTTGTGCAAAACCCACTTAAAAACAATACAATAATTAAAAGAACAATTTTAACAAATATAAAATTATTAGTATTTCAATGGGAAGTGTGGGACTGCTTTTAGCTGATGAGATAGAATTGTTGTTGTTGTGTGCTTTCATGTCGTTTCAGACTTAGGTTGACCTTGAGTGAGGGCCAGGTAAATGACCTTGGAGGGCCGCATCCGGCCCCCGGGCCTTAGTTTGAGAACCCCTGCTATAGTGTATTGCCGAAGACTTAAGTTCTGTAGTGTATTGCCGAAGTGATTGGCTGGAATCACTGGGTTGTTGTAAGTTTTTTGGGCTGTACAGCCATGTTCCAGAAGCATTCTCTCCTGACGTTTTGCCTGCATCTATGGCAGGCATCCTCAGAGGTTGTGAGGACATCTGCCATAGATGCAGGCGAAATGTCAGGAGAGAATGCTTCTGGAACATGGCCATACAGCCCAAAAAACTTAAAACAACCACTAAGTTCTTTAGGTTCATTCTTAAGTTGAATTTGTATGTACATTGGAACAGGTATATGTTTTAAATGTAACTCCAGCCAAAAATATAGATATTTTAGCTTTGGATAGCATAGGAAAAGGTGGGGTTTGTTTTACTGTCTGTGCCCCTGGTTCAGAAAATTTCACCTCACTTTCCGTTCCGGTGAGAATTGGATTAAAAAAAATATGGCTTATTGTGGAAACAAGGATTGGTGAAAAAGCTTCAGCAAAGACACCTTTTCCCCATGAGAACTCTTCTAGGTCTCTCTTAGGAGGGAGTTCCAAAAATATTAGCTTAACTGGCAAGAACAGTACAAATATGTCTTTATTTATTTATTTACTTACTTACTGTATTTGTATACCGCCTTTCTCAGCCAATTGGTGACTCAAGGCGGTTTCCAACAAATCAGTATACATAAAACATAATAGATAAAAAACATTAAACAGTATAAGACATCACAAAAGCAATAAAAGCAACATCATCAGCGTCTCATTCTCAAGCATTGTCTAATTCCATTGTCAGGTCATTCGATTTCCTATATTCGCTTTAATCACTGTGTTACTCTGCCACTATAGTTCTTAGAGGACCAACCTGGCAGTATTTATCCAAATTGAAAGATTAAGACAAGATGGAACGTTTGCTCTTCCGGATATAAATTAAATGTTCCTTACAATTAGAGAAAATATAATAAAAAGCCATCATATAATGAAAAATTAAACTAAGCTTTAAAATGAGCCTACTCCAGGCATGGGCAAATGTCAGCCCTTCAGGTGTTTTGGACTTCAACTCCCACAATTCCTGACAGCCTACGGGAATTGTGGGAGCTGAAGTCCAAAACACAAGAGGGCCCATTTTTTCCATGCCTGATCTACTATCACATCACATCTAGGCTGAACACTCTTAAATCATTGGAACTTAAGGTACTAATGATTAAATTGAGGGCCACAGATTTGTATTTGAATCCTTGTTCAGCCATGAAACCAATGGATGGTGCTGGAGTCACACTCTCAGCCTGAAGGGAAGGACATGGTAAATCTTTTCTGAATCCTGTTTTCTCAAGAAAATTCTCTGATAGGAAACAACTAGAAAACACATCACAACAAAGATACTAATGCTTCGGTTTAGGCCCATTGATTGAATTGGGCAAGACACGCCTGGAATTTATACTGTGGTGAGAGGCAGGTAAGAAATAAAATTATTATTATTATTATTATTATTATTATTATTAAACTATTATTATTATTATTAACACAAGATACGTCTATAGCAGACACTCTGTTGGCTGTTGTATTGGATCACACGTCGGACACTTCCCAAGTGTCTAGGACTGTGTGATGTATCAGCAAATAATGCGTGCAGATCCCAGTAAGATAGCCTTCTGCTGCTGGCAACTGGCAATTTTGTCAGTGCTGATTGTATTTAAGTGCAGGTCAAGGTCTTTAGGCACTGCACCCAGTGTGCCGATCACCACTGGGACCACCTTGACTGGCTTGTGCCAGAGTCTTTGCAGTTTCCCCTCGTGGTCAGCTGTGATTTGCACATATGGTATATTCCTGCGCTTGCATAGGCAGCAATGGAAATTCTCGAGACTAACTTGACAGTTAGAGTAGCCCCGCCCACCTTCCCCCGTATAAATAGCCCGTGGGAGGGGCTACCCTCAGTTTCCCTACGTGTCTGTGCTGTGAATGCGCACTAATGGTACTCTCTCTGCGCATGCGCAGTCTCATCCGGAATCTTCAGTTGAAATTTAAAAGAAAAAGCGGTTGGCCCCGCGCACACTCCCCAAGATAGCATAAATAGCCCACGGCAGGCCAACCGCCTCCAGATCTCTTCATCCGCGCCTCACAGCAGCAAGTTCGGATCTTCCTATCGTTCAGATTTGTTTATTATTGTTACAATGTCCCTTACAAAGGGCTTTAAGCGTTGCTCTGCCTGCCAGAGTAATTTCCCAGACAATGATGCACATTCGCTGTGCATCGCCTGTTTGGGTGAAGGACATTTATCACAGGCCTGTTCCATATGCCAGTCCTTCACCCCACAGACAAGAAAAAATAGAGAAATTCGTTTAAAGGCTGCCCTTTATGAAAGGGCTCTTCTCCCTGCTATGGCTAAGTCTACTGAGCCAAAAGATAAGAACTTACCTGGTCTGGCGTCCAAGGCGAAGCCGGCAAAGAAAGTGAAGAAAATGAAGAATATTGAGGGCAAATCAGCCTCGGAGAGGCTTCCAAAGCAAGCGGCAGGAACCATGGCCGCAGTCCCTCAGCTGGTCCCTTCAGAGACTCCTCCACGTGGCTTTGTTAATGCCGAGGAGCCGGCAGCAGCCTCCGCTCGCCCCGTGCGAGCTCAGGAGGATATCGAAAGTGAAAGAGAGCCGAGATCGGCTACAGCACGCCCCGCGCGTGCTCGGGAGGAGACCGGCGTGACGCCTCCGATGCCGACGCTTTCGGCGCCGGCTCCTCCCACTGCCCAAGGAGCTGCCTCAGAGGAGGAGCCAAGACAAGCGGCTTATGAGGGGCTCCTCTTGTCAGCTCGCGCGAGCGCTGAGGATTTGGAACGGCGCCGCGCAAGTTCAGCACTCCCCTCCACATCGGGGATGCTAGGTGCTGGGGCCCCGAGTCGGCGCCGTGCTCGCGCTCCTTCTCGCAGGAGCAAGGGCAAGAGGAGGCGCCGGGATCGATCTAGTTCCAGCGACTCCTCCTCCTCCTCCTCTTCATCAACCAGCTCCTGTTCAGATTCATCGTGCTCTGCTAGGTTGCGCAGGCAGGCACGCGCGAAGAAAGCAAAGAAAGCCTCCTCTATGAGACCTTCCCGTCAGGATAACAGGGAGCTTCCCCTCCCTCACCCAGGATTTTATGAGATAACACCTCAAGGGAGATTCATCTACTGTGGTCCACCACCACCTACATCTCCTAATCAAGAGAATTTACGTCCTCCTAGGTGTCATAATGAGGACTACAGACTTGACAGACATTTGACAGAACAAGAGACAATCCCTGTACGCATGAGAAATGAACGTCAGGGATATTATTATTCCCAAAGGGGAACACCACTGCCATCTGTCTGTGATGATCAACTTCCACCAGATAACATTGATTCAGATGCCTCTGTAGAGATGATGGAGGTCCCTAATATAGACAATGATAAGGAGCCTAATGGGGACCGTCTGGATGACTTTAATAAATTTGTGCAAATGATTGGGAGAATGATAACCGCATTAAGCATTCCTGCTCCCAAACCTGTTTCTACTGTAGAAGACCATATGTTTACTCCTGAGGAACAAGACACTTCCTCTCCCACACTACTCCCAACATTGCCATATTTGCTTAAGTTGACAAAGGTCCCTGACATTTCCCCGTCAATTGCCCCAGCAATTCCTAAGCGGGTTGATCTTTTCTACAAAGTAGACCTTTCATCAGCAAATTGGATTGCCCGTCCCACTGCTCCTAATACGGTAGTGGCGGAAGCAGCTAGGTCTAGAAGGCCTAAAAAATTTTCTGTGTCACCACCAGACAAGGAAGGCAAAAAGATTGATTCCCTCGGGAAGAAAGTGCATGTAGCTGCGGGGTTATTCGCTAGGATGGCTCATTACGCCACCTTTATGAGCGGATACCAGAGTTTTCTCTGGAACAAAGTCCTACCTTTTATTCATCTCCTGCCTGCTGAAGACCGCCGTCTTCCTAAGGCTTATCAAGAAGAAGCCCTTATTCTTTCCAAATTTCAAAAAACTTTTGCCAAACATATGGCTGAGACATCTGGAAAACTCCTCGCCACGGCCACAGCCATACGTCGTCATGCGTGGTTGCGTGCTTCTTCGTTATCAGAGGAGAGTAGGTTGTTGGCAGAAGACCTTCCAATGCATGAGGAAGGTCTTTTTGATCCAGCAACGGATGAGAAAATTAAGCATTCACGTGAGGTTATGCAGGCGGCCAAATATCCCTATCCATATTCTTACTCTTGGCAGCCAGGTGGCCAGCAGAAGCCTCGTTGGCAGCAATCAGCCCCCTTTTATCGTAAGTCCAATTATAGTGGATACAGTGCAACTCAGAACAATCGGAATGCTTCAACAAAGTTCCAGTATAACCGTAGGCAGAGCTTTGGTGCAAAGCCTAGGTACCAACCATATAACCAGAATAAGGTTAAGACTGCGGGAAATCCCAGGCGTCGTCTTTGACGATCCATCTGTTACTGTCCCGCAACAGTTAGGCTCTTTTCAGCCTGAGCCTCCAGAATTAGTTGAGTGTTTTCTATTTAAGGATAGACTTAAGCCATTTGCACGGTCTTGGGCCGCAATAACGACCGATAGTTGGGTCCTCCAAATTGTTGAGTATGGTTATTCAATAGAATTTAAATCTCGGCCCCCGTTGGGACAGTTAAAAGTTACTCCCGAATCTCCAGCACTGCTGGAAGAGATTGAGAAGTTATTGAGTAAGGGCGCGATTTCGCGCGTTCACTCTTCAATGTTCAACAGGTGTTATTTTTCTCGTTATTTTTTAGTAACCAAGAAAGGTGGAGGTTTGCGTCCAATACTGGATTTAAGGGGAGTGAACATGTATATTGATTCGAGAAAGTTTCGTATGATTTCTCTCCCTATGATCCTTCCCTTTTTAAATAAAGATGATTGGTTCGCATCAATTGATTTAAAGGACGCATATTTTCACATTTCTATAGCTGAACACCACAGGAAATATCTTGCTTTCATGGTTGGAGAAAGGGCCTTTAATTTTAACGTCTTGCCATTCGGCCTTACTACGGCTCCTAGAGTCTTCACAAAATGTATGGCGGTGGTCGCTGCCCACCTCAGGACTAGGGGCATTACGGTTTATCCGTATATAGATGACTGGCTGTTAGTAGCGAGTTCATGTGACCGCCTGCGTGTGCATGTTGACACAGTTCTCTCTCTTCTCCAGTCTATAGGTCTTGTGGTGAACAGGGAAAAGTCCCATCTAGTACCTGCCCGCAGAATTCAGTTTATTGGAGCCGTCTTGGATTCAACTTACCAGAAGGCGTTTCTACCGGAGGAGCGTTTCGAGTCACTCAAGTCCCTGGTTGTGCAAGTCCTATGTTCAGGGGAAGTGTCAGCAAAGACAATTCAAGTACTACTGGGGCATATGGCCTCTACAACAGCGGTCACGCCATATGCCCGCTTGCGTTTCAGAACCATCCAGAACTGGTTCCTGTCAGTGTTCCGTCCTGGCCTAGACGACCCCCATGTGCGGTTACGCGTGCCAGAGGAAGTGCGGACCTCCCTATTGTGGTGGACAGAACCGACCAATGTTACTGTAGGCCTGCCTTTTCAGCCTCCCGAACCGTCGAAAGTTGTCACGACGGATTCGTCTTTAAGAGGGTGGGGAGCGCATTTCAATGGTCTCACTGCCCGAGGTCTTTGGACTCCAGAGGAGGCCAAGTTCCATATAAACGTACTGGAACTGCTCGCAGTGGAAAAGGCACTAAAATCTTTCGAGATGGAATTGTTGGGCGAGGTAGTGCAGGTGATAACGGACAACACAACGACAATGTTCTATATAAACAAGCAAGGGGGAACACGGTCCCAGACTCTGTCAAGACTGACAATGCGTATCTGGGACTGGTGCATAGCGAGAGAGGTCCATCTGATGGCTGTTCACCTCCCAGGGGAGGAGAATGTTTTGGCGGACACGCTAAGCAGGACACCCATTTCGAGCCACGAGTGGTCTCTCAGTCAAGGGGAACTCAATATGATCTTCGGGATCTGGGGGGTCCCGAAAATAGACCTGTTCGCGTCGAAGGAGAACGCGAAATGTCCCCTCTTCTGTGCACGCAAAAGAGCCAATCTAGCGCAGGGATGTCTGGGGGATGCATTCCTTCTCAAGTGGTCAGGAGATTTCCTTTACGCGTTTCCTCCGTTTCCCCTGTTGGCGAGGGTCCTTTCGAAGTTAAGGAGGGACAAAGGGAACTGTATTCTAGTGACACCATGGTGGCCTCGTCAACCATGGTTCTCAGTTCTTCTCGGGATGTCCAACGGGAGGTACAGACGTCTGTCGAACAGGACAGACCTCCTGACCTTACAGGACGGAAGGGTTTGCTACCCAGACGTTCACGTGTTGAGGCTCACTGCCTGGAGGATTGCCCCAGATCATTAGATCTTACATTAGGTTTGTCTAGTCCAGTTAGGGCTATTTTAGATGCGGCACAAAAACCGTCTACTAAACGTTCTTATGTTTATAAGTGGGCTCGTTACACAAAGTATATGTTAAGTAGGGGCTGCGACCCTGTTAGAGCTCCAGTCTCAGTAGTGTTAGACTTTTTGATTTCATTATCTGACTTAGGTTTGTCTATCTCATCATTAAAGTGTTACCTCGCAGCCATCTCATGGTACAGAAGAAAGGAAGGACTGCCCTCCCTTTTTGGGGAATATTTAGTTAAACTTTTCCTCAAAGGCTACGGGAATGTCAAACCAGCAGTTGCCCCTGTTATTCCCTCATGGAGTTTGGAGATCGTGCTATCATCTCTTCAAAGTGCGCCTTACGAGCCTATGGCCACGTGTGATATCTCTCATCTTTCCTGGAAAACTTCCTTTCTGGTGGCAATAACGTCGGCTCGACGCGTTAGCGAACTTTGCGCACTTAGATCAGATGAACCATATCTCCGGTTCCACAGGGATAAGGTAGTGCTCCGTACAGACATTGCCTTTCTTCCCAAGGTAACATCACATTTTCATATGTCACAGGAGATTATTTTGCCATCCTTCTTCCAGAACCCAGACTCCTCTTTGGAGCGTAGTCTCCATTTGCTTGATGTCCGCAGGGCGTTGGCGTTCTACCTTAGTAGAACTAAAGACATAAGAAAAACTCCTAAGTTATTTGTGAAGTATAGGAAAGACTCTTGCGGTTCTCCTGTGTCATCACAGCGTCTATCCTCATGGATAGTTTCTGCAATCAAGTTGGCTTACCAGAAATCTGGACGTGAGATTCCATCTGCCGTGAAAGGACATTCCACAAGAGCAGTATCTACTACGGCAGCATTTTGGAAGGGTGTGCCCTTGGACGCCATTTGTCGAGCTGCCACATGGTCGACGCCGCTGACTTTTGTTTCACATTATAAGCTTGATTTGATGGCGAAGAAGGATGCGGCGTTCGGTCGAGCAGTGCTTTTTTCTGCGGTGGCATGACTCCCGCCATCCAAGGTGGGTAGCTCGCTAGTCTTATACCATTAGTGCGCATTCACAGCACAGACACGTAGGGAAAATGAGAGGTTGCTTACCTGTAACCGTAGTTTCCCTAGTGTTGTGCTGTGAATTCGCACGGCCCCGCCCATCCTCCCTGCAGTTTGTCATGCCTCCTCCTTCTGGCTGCTTTGGCGGCGGAAGAGATCTGGAGGCGGTTGGCCTGCCGCGGGCTATTTATGCTATCTTGGGGAGTGTGCGCGGGGCCAACCGCTTTTTCTTTTAAATTTCAACTGAAGATTCCGGATGAGACTGCGCATGCGCAGAGAGAGTACCATTAGTGCGAATTCACAGCACAACACTAGGGAAACTACGGTTACAGGTAAGCAACCTCTCATTTCTTCCAATCCATCGCTAAAAGCAGCAAGGAAATCAGAGACTACATCATATTCTCAGAAAATATAAGAAAATAACTTCTAGCAGCAATAACTATGGCTACTACCTCCTTTAAAAAGTGTGTGTCATGTCCAAATAAATATCCGGACGACACATACTCTAACTGCCTCCTATGCCTGGGTGAGGAGCACCTCTCCCAGGCATGCGCAATTTGTAAGGCTTTCACACCACAAATAAGAAAAAATAGAGAATTAAGATTAAAAGCCGCATTATATGAGCAGGCTCTACTACCTACAAAGCCTGGAGAAACAGTTAACCAACCACAGGCAAACCTTATCGAAAAGAACCTAACTGAAACAACAATAAAGAAAAAGAAAATAAATAAAGAGTCAAGCCGATAAAGCCCTCGGGAGGAGGCGAAACGGCTCCGTTAAACCAAACTAAAAAACACAAGCCACAAGATCCCTCGAGAGGGGGAGAAACGGCGCCACAAGGCCAAGCACCACCTAAAATGGCACTAATGGCAACCACGGAGGAGATAATAACCATAAACGAAGGGGCGACCCTTCAAACGCTTACTGATACCTACCCTAAAGAGCAAAATATCTGCACCACCACCAAAGGAAGCTGCATCAGAAGCCTCAGTAACTCCTCCCGTCCTGGCTCGTTGCGTAAACAAAAGCCTGGATTCAGTAATGGGGGCTTCTTCTTTCACACCGCCTCCTCCTTCCAGATCTTTTCAAGTAAGCCCAAGACGCGCTCGAGATCGAGCTCCTTCCAGGCACTCAATGAGATTTGGCAGGCGTCGAAGCCAAAGCCGCTCGGTATCGAGGAGCACAAGCTCCTCCTCCAGCTCCTCCCCCTCATCAAGAACCAGGAAGCAATACTGATGGGGGAGGAGTCGAAGAACCTCCTCCCATTCATCCTCTGTATGGATGAACAAACAGTGCTTGCCTCCGCATGCAATGTTAAACCAAGGAGGGTTCTGGCAAATGGCTCCCAATGGGCAAATGGTATTCTGTGGAGCACCTATCCCTATGCAGTGGCCATCCATAATTGGCCCCAATATGAATAAACAAATAAATAATAAACAAATAAATAATAAAGAGATAATAAATACAGAGGTTTTACCATCAAGGCAACCAATACTAACTGGCTCATCACAACCAATAGCCACAACATCTAAAGAAACAATTATACAAACTCCTATGCCTGTAAATATACAACCACAGGCAATTTAACTAGAGGAATCAGGTTCCTCAGATGATAATCCCGATAACTTAGAGGAGACTAAAGTAACAAAGCATGATGTTCCTAATAATGAAGATTACACAAAGTTCGCAACCTTACTGGCAAGGATGATTCGAGCTCTTGATTTACCAACCCCTAAACCACCAGAACCAGTAGATGATCCAATGTTTCCAACAACAGGAATCTAATGTGAATATGGCTCTTCCAGCACTACCATACCTACTAAAACTTACTAAGGTACCAGAGGGTTCACCAGCGTTAGCTCCGGCAATGCCAAAAGAGTTGATAATCTATACCTAATTGACCTATCCACTGCGGATTGGGTAACTCGACCATCAAAACCAAACACGGTCATAGCGGAAGTGGGCCATGGACAAAAATCAAAAAAATTAACCCCAACACCATCTGATAAGGAGGGCAGGAAAATAGACACCATGGGTAAAAAGGCCAATATGGCTGCAGGACTCTTCACGAGGATGGCTCACTACGCCACATATATGAGTGCATACCAAACATTTTTGTGGAATAAGATGTCTCCTTATATAGATATCTTACCAGAAAGCGAACAGCGCCTGCCAAGAGCCTTTCACTCAGAAGCTCTACTACTAGCAAAGTTTCAGAAGGACTTTGCCAAACATTTGGCAGAATCAGCAGGGAAAGTATTTGCTACTGCCACAGTGATAAGACGCCATGGCTAGTTACGTGCCTCCTCCTTATTAGAGGAGGGCCGCTCTCTCGCTAAAGATCTACCAATGCACGAAGACTGCCTATTCAACCCAACAACCGATGAAAGATTAAAACATATGCAAGAGATGAGGAAAACCATCCAGGTCTACGGCTTCCCCCGACAAGGAAATTATCCACAGAAACCTTGTTGGCAGACAATAGAAGAAATACATACAATAGAAGAAATACTGGTAATTTCTATAGTGGGCAACAACAACAACACGCCCCAGAACAACAAACCCTTTATGCAGCGGAAGCAAGCCTATGACTCAAAGAATAGATACCAACCGTAAATCCAACCGCACAGGGGGACCAAAACAGCATTTTTGACACTATATTACCAATAGACCATATGGATAAAAATTCCCTTTCAGGCGAAGAATCTCTACATTCACCTAATTTGTTAACCTGTACTGTTTTAAACCCTGGACACTGTTCCCCTGTTTGTATCTTTCCAAATGTTGGCCTCCAGTTTGGCCTCCTTTTATGATACATGGTTAAAAATTACTGCTGACACCTGGGTACTCCAAATTGTGAAAAATGGCTATTTTATTGAATTTGACAAGCAACCACCAGTTGGTCACTTAAGAGTTACATCCCCATCTCACCCACTTATAGAGGAAATAAATAACCTACTCTCCAAGGGGGCAATATGTCCTATTCTGCAATCAGCATGCAGACAGAGTTTCTTCTCTAATTATTTCCTAGTATCCAAACGGAGAGGCAGTCAATGCCCAATACTAGATGTGCGGGGTGTGAACGAATTTGTTAAGACTAAGAAATTTCGGATGGTGTCACTTAAAACAATTCTTCCTTTACTGAATAAAAAGGTGTGGTTTGCAACAGTGGACTTAAAGGACGCTTATTTCCACATTTTGATTAGTGCAGAACACCGTAGATTCCTAGCCTTTATGGTGGGGAATCAAGCATATCATTTCAATGTGTTACCATTTGATTTAGCAACTGCACCTAGAGTCTTTACAAAGTGTATGGCCGCTGTGGCGGCTTACCTCCGCACATCTGGAGTAACAGTATATCCTTACATTAATGATTGGTAAATAGTTGCAAATTCCAGGAAGGTATTAGTATCACACATCAGCAAAAAGTTGTCTTTTCTCGTCTTTAGGTCTAATAGTGAACTGGGAGAAATCCAATCTCACTCCATCACAAAGAATACAGTTCATTGGAGCGATACTGGACTGGGAGGCACAGACGGCTTTCTTACCCACCAATCGCTTCCAGAACCTACGAACCCTAGTACTACAGACAGTACATCAGGACTATATAAGGGCCAAGCAGATCCAAATATTATTAGGGCACATGGAATCCACCACTGCAGTAATTCCACATGCGAGACGGCATCTCAGATCACTACAATCATGGTTCCTGTCAGTCTTTAACCTGTTATCACAAAAATCCAGTATGTGCCTTTCTCTACCTGTGGAACAGCACAATTATCTACTCTGGTGGTCGGAACACCACAATGTCTGTGCTGGTCTACCTTTCCATCAACTCAGACCATCCAAAATCATGACTACAGACTCTTCCCTCAAAGGATGGTGAGCTCATGTAGACGACCTAACAACCCAAGGTACATGGTCCACTCTAGAAGCCACTTACCGCATAAATCAACTAGAGCTATTAGCAGTAGAAAAAGCTCTAAAGTCATTCGAACTAGTTCTCACAAATCAAGTCGTCCAACTAGTAACAGACAACACCATGGTGATGTTCTATATAAACAAGCAAGGAGGGACGCACTCCCCCAAGTTGCTGTCAATAACACTCAGAATGTGGCATTGGTGCATAAGGAGGGGTATTCACCTACTAGCAGTCCACCTACCAGGAGAACAGAACACACTAGCGGACTTTCTGAGCAGAAACCCTCTAGCCCACCACGAGTGGACTCTAAACAGAGAAGTAACAACTCTTCTGTTTCACGTGTGGGGCTGGCCAGAGGTAGACCTTTTTGCGTCAGTAGAGAACAAACAAGGCCAACTGTTCTGTGCCCGGTTGGACCGGAACACAATACCCAACTGCCTGGGCAACGTGTTCCTGTTACATTGGGGGAAACACAAAATTATGCATTTCTCCCCTTTCCCCTCATACTACGGGTAATGTCGAAACTGTTCCAAGACCGGGCTCAGGGCATCTTGATCATCCCATGGTGGCCACGGTAACCATGGTTCTCCCTGGTCCTTCAGCTGTCCAGAGGATATTCAAGCCTTTACCAAAAAGGGAGGACCTTCTGTCAGAGCAGAATGGTCTTGTCCTTTACCCAGACATTCACACTCTAAAGCTAACAGCATGGCAAATATTTCCCAACCAGTAGATCAAGATTCTTCTCATGTCACATTACAAGCTGGATGTAATGTCGAAGAGGGATGCAGCCTTTCGCCAGGCAGTACTTTTTTCTGCTGTGGCATGACGCCCACCGTCCAAGGTTAGTAGCTTGCTAGTCTACCATATGTGCAAATAACAGCTGACCACGAGGGGAAAATATAGGTTGCTTACCTGTAAACGTAGTTTTCTGAGTGGTCACCTGTGAATGTGCACAACCTGCCCATCCTCCCCACTCTTTGATAAAGGTCATGCCTCAGGACTTCTGGCTGTATTTTGCGGTGGAAGAACTGAGGGTAGCCCTTCCCACGGGCTATTTATACAGACTGGGAAGGTGGGTGGGGCTACTCTGTCAAGTTGTCTCGAGAATTTCTGTTGCTGCCTGCGCGAGCACAGGAATATACCATATGTGCAAATTCACAGGTGACCACTCTGGAAACTACGTTTACAGGTAAGCAACCATATTTTTATTTTTAAATCCTCATATCTGGTCAGCTTTTCCAGTTGTTTATCTCCAATCCTGCTGTCACCTGACTTTGCAATATCGACAATCCATACTTTGTTTTTAACACGGTTGTGAGGTCAGGAGCATTGTGCTCCAAAACTTTTTATCATCATCATCATTATTATTTGAAACACAACAAGATGAGTCCACAGCAGACATATTATTATTACTATTGTTACTATTATTATTCTGCCTGCTAAGTAATATGAATGATTTTAATAGATTTTACAAGGTATAGAATTTCTGCTTGAAACCATATTATAAACCCAGTAGGAAATGAAACAGAATAATCATGGTGATATGTCACAGACATATTCTGTAGTTAAGAACTGGGTTGGCAAATTTAAAACAGGCCACTTTAGCACCAATGAGGAGAAATGTCCTGAATGACCGAGAGTGGTTGTTGTTCCAGAGATCGTCGATGCTGTGCACAACCTCATACTGGAGAATCGGCAAATTTCAGATAAAGAAATAGAAAACATCATGGGGATTTCTCGTGAATGAGTTTGTGTCATTATCCGTGAACATTTGAACATGAAGAAGCTCTCTGAAAGGTGGTTCCCCAAGTGTTTGTCAGCAGATCAGAAAAGCATGCGAGTGAAAACTTCCCGGTCCATTTGTCAGCATTTCCGGACTGATAAGAACTCCTGGATTGACTGGTCACTATGGATGAGACCTGGGTTTATTTGTACGATCATGAAACCAAGGAGCAGTCTAAAGAGTGGAGGCACAGTGGTTCTCCTCATCCAAAGAAGTTCAGGGTGCAAAACTCAGCCACTAAGGTGATGGCGTCTGTGTTCTGGAATAAGGAGGGCGTGCTGCTAGTGGACTACCTTCAAAATGGTTCCACCATCAATGCAAGGCATTACACTGAACTTTTGAACCAATTGAAGGCAGTTCTGAAAGCCAAAGGGTTCAAATGTTCAGCAAGCTGTCCAAAGGAATCTTGTTCTTGCAAGACAATGCCTCCGCTCACACTGCACAAGAGACCATGGCAAAACTGGTGGAGCTAGGCTTCCAGCTGGTTAACTACCCACCTTATTCACCGGATTTAGCTTCCTTCGACTATCATCTGTTTCCAAACCTGAAGAAACACCTCAAGGGTACCAAATTTCACACCATTTCTGATGCCATGGCTGCTACGGATGAGTGGTTTGAGGCACAACCAAAATCCTTTGAAAGCCTTACAGAACTTGGAATACCAATGTAAAAAGTGTGTTGATATCAGTGGAGAGTATGTGGAATACATGTAAAGTTTCATCTTTCTATCTCATTTCTTTCTGGGTAAAGCCAAAGACTTATCAGCAGCTCCTTGTATAAATATGTGAGGGGAAGTCATAGGGAGGAGGGAGCAGGCCGAGGGGAAAAGGAAAGGGCCTGAGGCTGTTAGGAATGATGGGAGTTGAAGTCCAAAACACCAGGAGGGCCCAACTTTGCCCATGCCTGTAGTCGGGTCCCAGAGCCATTTGGTTGACGAGTTACCTCATAACTGTCTTAAACACATATCAAGAGAGAATACTTCCACATTCATTAACATATAGTGTCTATATCTCTATAGTGAAGAGAGGGGACCCCAGGAAGAGAGTTCCATCTTGTCTCCTATGTTATGCTAATAATACAATATAATACACTGTATATACATATACTTATAATATTATAACATAATACAATATAATAGGTAAAGGTAAAGGTAGTCCCCTGACATTAATTCCAGTCATGTCTGACTCTGGGGTGTGGTGCTCATCTCCATTTCTAAGCCGAAGAGCCAGCGTTGTCCGTAGACACCTCCAAGGTCATGTGGCCGGCATGACTGCATGGAGCGCCGTTACCTTCCTGCCGGAGCGGTACCTATTGATCTACTCACATTTGCATGTTTTCGAACTGCTAGGTTGGCAGAAGCTAGGGCTGACAGCGGAAGCTCACGCCGCTCCCCGGAATCGAAACTGCGACCTTTTGATCAACAAGCTCAGCAGCTCAGTTTTAACTCACTGCGCCACCAGGGGCCCCCTTATACAATATAATACTACTACTAATATAATTATATATTTTATAGTATATGTAATTGTACAGAAGTGTTTATAATAATATGCTTATAACTGTATTTATGTTTGAATTGCTTGCCCTAAGGCTGGAGCGGCCTAGCTGTGAGAAATGTGTTACCATGGAAACGAGGCAGAAGAGGAGGTGGGAGGAGCTTAGAGAGTGAAGGTTTAAAAAAGTGACAGTTAGAGTCAGTCAGAGGGGGAGACTCTGAGAGAGCAGCAGAGTCAGGGGAAGACTCTGAGAGAGCAGAGTCAGTTTTTAGACTCTGAGGAGTGAAGAAGTGAAGAGTCAGTTTTTAGTGTTCGTGAATAGTAGAGATTTCTTCAGCTAGGAAGCTGAAGGGGAAAACCTTGTTAGTTGCTTTAGTTAGAAAGAACTAACAGAGGCTTGCTAGGATCGCTAGTCGGAGGAAGACTGGAGATCTGTGATTTGATCAAGTATAGATCAAACAGAAAGACTATTCATTGCAGGGAACACTGGTTAATAAAGCGCTTCACCACAGCAAGAGTTCATAAGTTGTAACATCGAAAGTCTGAATTGTATCGCAACCAAGTTACATGTAACCATCAAGTATTTGCCAAGCTCAACATCTTCATACTGCAACCATACGTTTTGTTTAAAAATAAACTTGTTCTCTTTGATTTTTAAAACTGCCTCATCTCCATTAATTCTACGTTCGGTGCACCCACTCTACCAAAACTACCTCACAACACAAACAGAGCCTTAATACCAGAGCCTTTTACAAATCAGTGGCTCCTCTCTCCTAAACCTAGGCGCTTCCTCACGAGTTGGTAGTGTCTCTCTACAATTGGGTGGCAGCTTCATTACCAGTGGCGGAGGTTCTTTACAGTAATATTACTAATAATATTACAGTACAATGGTATAGTATTATATAGTAATATATAATACTGATATTGTGCTATGAATCATAGAATCAAAGAGTTGGAAGAGACCTCATGGGCCATCCAGTCCAACCCCCTGCCAAGAAGCAGGAAAATTGCATTCAAAGCATCCCCGACAGATGGGCATCCAGTCTCTGTTTAAAACCCTCCAAAGAAGGAGCCTCCACAACACTCCGGGGCAGAGAGTTCCACTGCTGAACAGCTCTCACAGTCAGGAAGTTCTTCCTAATGGAATCTCCTTTCTTGTCATTGCTCCGCATCCTAGTCTCTAGGGCAGCAGAAAACAAGCTTGCTCCCTCCTCCCTGTGACTTTCTCTCACGTATTTACACATGGCTATCATGTCTCCTCTCAGCCTTCTCTTCTGCAGACTAAACATGCCCAGCTCTTTAAGCCGCTCCTCATAGGACTTGTTCTCTAGACCCTTGATCCTTTGAGTCTCCCTCCTCTGGACACATTCCAGCTTGTCAATATCTCTTCAACTGTGGTGCCCAGAGTTGGACACAATATTCCAGATACATATTATTATGCTAATAATATAATATATTGTATGTATGTGTATGTATGTATGTGTGGACCAAGTAGCAACAGTAAGAACTGACCACGGAACAACAGACTGGTTCAAGATTGGGAAAGGCGTACGGCAAGGCTGCATACTCTCACCCAACCTTTTTAACTTGTATGCAGAACACATCATGCGAGGATGTGCGGGGCTTGATGAATGCAAAGCTGGGGTGAAAATTGCTGGAAGAAACATTAACAACCTCAGATATGCAGATGACACCACTCTGATGGCCGAAAGCGAGGAGGAGCTGAGGAGCCTTCTAATCAAGGTGAAAGAAGAAAGCGCAAAAGCCGGGTTGCAGCTAAACATCAAAAAAACCAAGATTATGGCAACAAGAATGATTGACAACTGGAAAATAGAGGGAGAAAATGTGGAGGCCGTGACAGACTTTGTATTTCTAGGTGCAAAGATGACTGCAGATGCAAACTGTGGCCAGGAAATCAGGAGATGCTTACTTCTTGGGAGGAGAGCAATGTCCAGTCTCGATAAAATCGTAAAGAGTAGAAACATCACACTGGCAACAAAGATCCGCCTAGTCAAAGCCATAGTATTCCCTGTAGTAACCTATGGATGTGAGAGCTGGACCTTAGGGAAGGCTGAGCGAAGGAAGATCGATGCTTTTGAGCTGTGGTGTTGGAGGAAAGTGCTGAGAGTGCCTTGGACTGCGAGAAGATCCAACCACTCCATCCTCCAGGAAATAAAGCCCAGCTGCTCACTGGAGGGAAGGATACTAGAGGCAAAGTTGAAGTACTTTGGCCACATCATGAGGAGACAGCAAAGCTTGGAGAAGACAATTATGCTGGGGAAGGTGGAAGGTAAAAGGAAGAGGGGCCGACCAAGGGCAAGATGGATGGATGGTATCCTTGGAGTGACAGGCTTGACCTTGAAGGAACTGGGGGTGGTGACGGCCAACAGGGAGCTCTGGCGTGGACTGGTCCATGAGGTCACGAAGAGTCGGAGACGACTGAACGAATGAACAACATATATGTGTGTGTGTATATATATATCTTGTAAGATATATATATATCTTGTAATATATATATATATATATGCTGTTCATTCATTCAGTCGTCTCCGACTCTTCTTTCACCTTGATTAGAAGGCTCCTCAGCTCCTCCTCGCTTTCAGCCATCAGAGTGGTGTCATCTGCATATCTGAGGTTGTTAATGTTTCTTCCAGCCATTTTCACCCCAGCTTTGTATTCATCCAGCCCTGCACATCCTCGCATGTGTTCTGCATACAAGTTAAGAAGGTTGGGTGAGAGTATGCAGCCTTGCCGTACGCCTTTCCCAATCTTGAACCAGTCTGTTGTTCCGTGGTCAGTTCTGACTGTTGCTACTTGGTCCTTGTACAGATTCCTCAGGAGAGAGACAAGGTGGCTTGGGATGCCCATCCCACCAAGAACTTGCCACAGTTTATTATGATCCAGACAGTCAAAGGCTTTAGAATAGTCAATGAAGCAGAAGTAGATGTAATTATATTATTATTATTATTATTTGCTTTATTTCTATACCGCATTTTTCAGCCCTTAACAGGCGACTCAATGTGGTTTACATAGTACAATTATCAAACAGTGTCAGTGCAATTAAAACATAACAACGAAACAAACAGGATCAACAGCATAACATCACGCCTCAGTTGAAATCTGATCCGTTCTCATAATCCTTGTGCCATTCCTATGTTCCATTTACCGTCTTCCTATGATTGGTTGCACTGCTTAACCAAACGCTTGTTCATAAAGCCAGGTCTTAACCATTCTCCGAAACGTCAGCAGCGAAGGTGCCTGTCTGATGTCTGCCGGTAGGGCATTCCATAGCCGAGGGGCCACCACTGAGAAGGCCCTGTATATTAATATATTATTTATATTAATATAAAATAAGTAATATTATTAATATTACTTATTTTATATTAATTTAATACAATACTACGTATTTTATATTTATTATATTACTTATTACTTATATATTAATATTAATAATATGAGTTTATTTAAGTTTTATTCATATTAATATTAATAAAGCTTACATAAAGCAGGGAATGAATGCCAGTCCTTACTTGTAAGATATCTTGTAAGATATATTCGGGGTAGGAAGGGCGGCATATAAATGCCATAAATAAATAAATCTAGTCCATGTACTTTCGAATAGTGGCGCCAGATTGCCCTTCTTTCCACCCAAGCCTCTCAGCGTGACCCTAGGCGAGCGGCGCCATCTTGCGTCGAAGACGGTTTTGTTTCCCCACCACTCTCGCGCTGCCGGAACTCTCGCGAGGCTTGCCCGTCCGCGGCGGGCGGGGGGAGCGGTGGGAGGAGGGAGGGAGGGAAGGAGGGGGCTGGCCCTGGCGCTTGGTGGTGGCGGCCGCCATTTTGCCGCGGCGGGTCGGGTCTGGCTCTGCGAGGCCCGGTGAAGGAGCGGCCGCCGAGCGCGAGGGGCCGGCGGCATTTCGGGCAGCACCGGCGGGACCCGCGGGGAAGGAGCGGCCGGGCGGGGGCGGCCTCAGGGCCACGGATGGCGGCGGATTCTCTGCGGCCGAGGCGGCGGCGGCGCTGGGGCTGAGGCGGCGGCAGGAGGAGGCGGGGCAGGAGGCGCCTCCCCTCCCTCCTCCCTCCTCCCCCCTCCCACCCAGGTAAGATGGCGGACGGGCCCGGGCCTGCTTCCCTCTCGCCGCGCGCGCTCGCTCTCTCTCTCCCTCCTTTCCATTCTCCTCCTTCCCAATTCGGAAAGGGACCGAGGGAGAGAGATGAGGAGAATGGGGCCCTCTTTCTCTCCGGACATTCACACCCCCGGCCTCTAGAGGGCGCGCGAGGGAGAGGGCCGCTGAGAGGGGAGGCGGGCCCTGCGAGGGGAGCCTTGAGCCAATGGGAGGGCGCACGCGCTTCCCCAGCCAATGGCGGCGCTCAGAGCCGGCCTATTATGACTTCACTCACCGCCGACGTCGCTCTGGCCTCCCCTCCCCCCCTCCTGCTCTGCGCCTTCGGCCGCGCGCGCCACGAAGCCGGCCAACCAACGGACTCCGTGCGTAGGGGGAGGGGCCAGCGGGGAAACTGAGGGGACGGGAGGGTGGGAAGGGAGGGAGGGGGGAGGGAGGGGGAAAAGGGGAAAGAAAGGCTCGAAGGGCTGGGCAAGGGGGTCGAAGGCGCACTCAAAGGATGAGGCTGTAAGGGGCAAAGCTGGGGGCAAAGGCTTGGCACGTCCAAAGACCACTGGGAGACCTGGAGCACTTAGGCTGAGGCCTTGTACGTGTGGGATCTCTAAAGTCAGGGGAGGCTCAGGGAGAATCGGTAGAGAAAGGTTTAGAAGATCTTTGGGTTAGTATAGAAAAGGGCTTCATCTAGATTGGTACAGAAAGGTTTAGAAGATCTTTAGATTGGTATAGAAAGGTTTAAAAGATCTTTGGATTAGTATAGAAAAGGGCTTCATCTAGATTGGTACAGAAAGGTTTAGAAGATCTTTAGATTGGTATAGAAAACTGTTGCATCTGGATTAGTATAGAAAAGGACTTCATCTAGATTGCTGTAGAAAGGTTTAAAAGATCTTTGGATTAGTATAGAAAAGGGCTTCATCCAAATCGGTATAGAAAGGTTTAAAAGATCTTTAGACTGGTATAGAAAAGGGTTGAATCTAGATTGGTATAGAAAGGTTTAAAAGATCTTTAGATTGGTATAGAAAAGGGCTTCATCTAGATTGGTATAGAAAGGTTTAAAAGATCTTTAGATTGGTATAGAAAAGGTGCTTCTTCTAGATCAGTTTTTATCCCACCTCTGTAGAAAATTTGGAATAAAATAGACGTCCAGAAGTGAATCTGGGTTGCAAAGGCAAATATCAAAGTCTTAGGGTGAGAAATAGAGGGGAAATTGGTACGAAAAAGAAGGATTGCGTCTAGTTCGGTTTTATCCAGCCCTGTGGAAAGTATTGAACGAAGGATTACGTCTAGTTCGGTTTTAGCCAGCCCTGTGGAAAGTTTTGAATGAAGCAGACGAATCAAAAGTAGGCCCTTTGAAGATCTGAGGTGCAAAGGTGTTGTCGAAGAGTTGACGTGTTGGAGGGATACCAAAAAGTTGAGGGCTGGTTTGCAGAAATAGAGTGAGAATTGGTACTGAAAAGTCGGGTTACATCCAGACTACCTTTTATCTCGTAGTGAAATAGAGAATTGGTACCAAAAAGTAGGGTTACAGCCAGTCCACTTTTATCCAGCAGTAAAACTGAGAGAGAATTGGTACTGCAATTGGTATCCAGCTGTGAAATAGAGAATTGGTATCAAAAGTAGGGTTACATCCAGTCCACTTTTATCCAGCAGTGTAGAATGTTTTGAATGAAACAAAATATCAGAAGTGAAAGGGCATCAGGGGTATTAGGATATAAAAACAACAGTGGGGTAAGAAGACTTCTAAGAGTGACGGGGATTTGGGGTAACATTTTAAGGGTGGAGAGGCTAGTCGGATTAAAATTATATAGCATCATCAAACGGTGTGGGACATTTCGAAAGAAACAGAAGGCCAGAAGGAAATGGGTGACAACATGGAGGGGCATGCTGAAGGTCAGTCTAGTAATGAGGAAGAAGAGGAGACGAGGAACCAAGAGAAGCCAACAGATGAAATGGGTAAGAAGGCATCAAGGTTACTTACTGGGACAGATGAGGAGTCGACAGGACCAGAACAGGACATGTCTGAAGATTTGGCAGAACCGAATCAGGAGGCAGTTGATGATTTGGGGGAAGACGAAGAGATTGAAAAAGAGGAGGCTTTAGATGTGATTGAAGAAGAAGCTGAAGAGATGGCAGAACTTGAGAAAACCGAGGAGCAAGAAAAAACTGGGCCATCAAGTGAACAAGATCACGATGAAACGATTGTAAGCCCAGATGAAAGGGAAGCTGAAGGCGACACTGGAGAGGAGATGGAAGAGGAACTTGCACTTGTAGAAGAAGTGCCAGCTGGAGAAGAAGATGAATTGATTCTTGAAGTAGATGGAAAGGAGTCTAGGGATTTGGCAGGAGTAGAGGATGGGGAGGAAGAGGAACATGCAGATTCTGAGGAAGGGGATCAAAATGAAGATGTTATGTTAATTGGAATCGAAAAAGAAATTCAGGAGATTATTGGTGAGGAGGATTTGGTAATGGAAGAGGCTAAAGAAGTGTCAGGATCAGAACGTAGGGATACAGAGGGAGAGAGCGGAGAGGATGTGTCTGAATCAGTAGAAAATCAGGAAGAGGTTGAGAAGTTGTCAGGACTGGAACAAAGGGAAAACCTGGAAAAGACTGAAGAGGAACAGGAAAGGGCACCTGCAGTTGACCAGGAAAAAGCTGAGGAGGCACCTGGTACAGATGAAAGGGAGCTGCCAGATGTAACTGTTGGAGGAGATGCTGCATCAGCAGAGGTTCAGAGGGAGCAGGAAGAGGTGGTGGAGTTCGTCCAGGTAGAAACACAGGTGTTGACTGAAGAGGGAGTTGAGGAATCAACCATAGATCAGAGACAGGATCAAGTGTTGGTTGAAGCGGGCGAAGAGACACTTGAAGTGGAGATTGGGAAAGAAGACCTGGCCTCTGGAATGGATCAGACCGAGATTATGTCAGAAGCAGATCAGAGCAAGACAGAGAGCAAGACTGCAGAAGAGGATATAGTATCTGCAGCAAGTCAGAGGGAGATTGAAGGCTTGACAAGGGTAAGCCAAGGAGAGATGGAGCAGTTAACGGGAAATGAGGGTATGTCACCAGCAGATCAGTTGGAAGCTGAGGCAGTCTTAGAAAAGAGAGCTGTAGATGAAGTTGAAGAGGCCGGGGTAAGTCAAGGAGAAGTGGAGGAAGAAATTAAAAAGAAAGATGTGGATGAGGTGGAGGTCATGGAGACACCTGGAACAGAAGAAAAGAAAGCAGAGGATGTGGATTTAGCTATGGAACAAGACAAGGCAGAAGAGACAGAGGATGATGCAGGAGTGACAGTTAGTCAGGGGGGAGTGGAAGACTTGTTAAGAGCCAGCCAAGAAAAGCCGGACCAGGTAACAATAGGAGAGGATATAATTCCAGAAGTGGGTGAGAAGGAAGATGGCACAGTACCAGAGGAGGATACTGTAATTCAGAGGGAGACTGAAGATTTGATAGGTGTAAGTCAGGGAGAGGTAGAGCAGGTAACTGGAAATGAGGATGTTACACCAGCAGTAGATCAGGTGGAAGCTGAGGCAGCCCTAGAAGATTCGAGGAAAGAGAAAGATGTAGACAGGGCTGAAGAGGTCAGTGTAAGTCAAGCTGAAATTGATGAGATTAAAAAAACGGTTGATGAGATAGAAGCTGTGGAGGTGCCTGGAACAGATGAGAAGAAAGCAGAGGATGTGGATTTAGCCATGGATAAGGGCAAGACTGAAGAGGATGTTGCCATAGTTGTTGAACGTGAAGTTACTGTAGAGGGAGATATGGTATTAGCAGTGGCTGAAGAGGATTCAGGGACAACTGATGTTGCAACTGAAAAAGTGGATACAGTACCTGCAGTGGCACCCACTGAAATACAGGATACCATGGAGCAAAAAATTATATTGCCAGAAAGTCTGGAAGAAGCAGGAGAAAAAGCAGAACTGCCAATGCAAGACGAGGTTCCCATAAAAGACCTGGAGGGAATACCTCTGCAAAGTGATGAGGAGGGGACTAAAGATATGGAATCAAGAGAGACTCATGATAAAGTTGAAGAGCTAGTAGCACCAGAAAAAAGAGACAGCAAATATCTGGAAGGATTTGATCAGGGGGAAGGCAAGCAGTTGGAATCTTTGGAGGAAACTGGAAAAGAGCAAGTTGCACTAGCCAAGGATTTGGGTGAGGCAGAGGTATATCAGGATCAGAGAGCAGAGCCAGGTGTAGCTGAGAAGGTATTGAGTAAACCTCAACTGGATGCTGTGGAAAGAAAAATACCTTCTCAGGAAGAGGTGTTGGCTCGAAGGTCCACATTTCCTGAGGATTTAATAAGACCAACTCAGGAGATAACAGGAGTAGTGCCTGGGGACATTACATCCAGATGGGATCAGACAGCAGAGCCAAGTGTAGCTGAGAAGGTATTGAGTAAGCCTCAGTTTGATGCTGTGGAAATAAAGGTACCTTCTCAGGAAAAAGTGTTGGCTCGGAGGTCCAAGTTTGGTGAGGATTTAATAAGACCAACTCAGGAGATAGCAGGAGTAGTGTCTGGGGAGCTTACATCCAGATGGGATTCTAAAAAGGCTAAGCTTAGTCAGGAAGAGGCTGCATTACCTGCCAAAGTAGGCTGGAGGACACCTGACTTGTCAAGGCAAACACTCTCTGTGACAGAAAAATCGGGTCGACCAGTTTCCTCAACAGTGTCAATGCGTTCATCACAGCCCACACCTGGAGGAAGTAAAGAACAGCGGCGTATGAGAAAGGGGAAAATAATTACAGGATTGGCAGGACTGCGCCAGGGGCCAATTGTGTCAGTACATCATGGGGCAATGAAGCCAACTGGAGGGCGAGGGGGAGTGCTGGACCACCTGGCTCCAGGGTTGATTATTACCAGTTTAACTGCACAGGCTGAGAAAAGGGGGCTTATAAAAGAGGATCACAAGCAGCTAGAAAGGGGAACATCAGCACAGAGGAGGCCATCAGCACAGAGGGAGATCCAGTCACCTGATCCAGAACGGTACTGGACAAGAGGCAAAACGGGTGAAAGAGTGGTACTTATGGGCTACAGAATTGGACGAGAAGGGATGTCCTGTTTCTCAAAGACAGATAACAGGGCAGTAATGTTTCAGGAAGAGTCTGATTTAGAGGCAGCGGCATTACATCAAGGGCCTGGGTTAGAAAAGGCAGGGAAGCTGTCCAGTCATGAGCAGCTAGAACAAGTCAAGGAAGAACAAGATGTTAAGGAGCAGGAGGTTCGGGAAATTAATGTAACTGATGAAATAGGGCAAGGTCTAGAAGGGATAGACTTGACATGGCTTGGGAGACCATTGTCCGGGGGTTATGCCGCATCAAGACCAACTTCTGGATGGACTGCTGGTCTAGGGTCAGGACATGGGCTCACTTTAAGATCGTTGCGTGCAGAAATAAAGGAACGAATTGATATGATGGTTGCAGGTCAGGGTGCATCAAAGTCAGCAGGCCAGGGTGTATCAAAGTCAGCAGGCCAAAGTCCTGAACCACCAAAAGTTGGAGTGGGAAGAAGGATGATTGGGCTTGCAGGCAAGCCAGAGAATGTACATTGGCTGAAGAAGGTTCTGGGATCAGATGGGACCGTGGATCCCCTCTCTGTAGCAGGCCGTAGCTCAGACATAAAACCCCAGAGCCCTACCTTGACATCAGAACGACGGAGTCCTGGCCTGTTGACTGGGAGGCAGCAATTAAAAGATTGGCGGGATGGTGTGATGGGAATTGCAATTAAACGGTATAATGCAATGAGGCGAGCTATGTGGGGCGAAGGCCCAGTTGGCTTGCATGTCAGAGGAGTAAAGATAGAGAGTATAGACAGTCTTCCTGGTAGTAGCATCAAGACTGGTTCCATTCTGGAACAAGTTGAACGGAAGGTGCGGAGGCTAGAGCAGCATGTGACTGCTGAGAATGTGCCAGCATTGGAGGTAGAGGGGGTTAGCAGGATCCAGAGAGAGCCATAGAATTTCACAATAGCCCAATATAGTGTTGATGTTAAAGGCGAGGGGTCATAGAATAATGGGTTATTTAAAAGTTAACTGAAAACTACAAAAAGTTAGCAGAGATCGATCAAAAAGGGAAGTAATTTAAGTTGTAAACTCCCAGCTTGCTAGATTAAGTAGACTTACAAAGACCTGTGACAAGAAAATAGAGCAGGAAAAACTCTAGAATAATGATCCAAGAGTGGCAGGCAGAATATTGACACTTCTAGAGCAAAGGTGAGTGTAGAGGAAAATAAAACACAAAGTGAATCAAGGTTGGGGGTGGATACTGAAAAATACAAATTTCTGATTCCCAGGACTTGGTGGGAGGCACTTTTACAAACTATTTATGTTTCACTGCCAGTGTGCAGTGCCGACAAAGGCTAGATTAATCTTAACAAAGTGTGAGATTAATGAAAGATTTGTCTTCATGACTCTCAAGAGCACCCCAAACAGGTTCTTGCCTCTTTCATAGGCTTGGATTTGGTAGCTGGTGCTTACATTAAAACTCTCCATTGCAATCTGCAGTCAGGCTATTCCCTGTCTGTGTTGCAGTTGTGGGGAAACAGAGTTTGATCTGTGCTTCAGAGTCACGGGGTACCCTGGATTAAGAGAAAAAAGTGAATGATTCCCATCAATAAATGTAGCACAAGTACCCCATGAAAGAATTACTCCTGTCCTGACAATGGTATCTTTTTTCAGGAGTAGTCTTCCTCAGGAAAACGAAACCCTGGAAGTACAGTCTGAAAAGCAAGAGGACTTCTCAGTTCACACAGGTACCGGCAACACTGCCATTGGATGAAATACGTGAGCAATAGTTAGGATGCAATCAACAATGCATTGCATTAATAGTGAATACATTAATGGTTAAGGCTACTCACAGTTTTTAAAAGACTGTCATCTGAAAAAAACCCTCAAAACAGCCATTTAAACATTCTATATCCAAAAGCTGGTGGAACTAAACATGCACTAATTAGAGACTTATCTACAAGGAGCTAAAGATAAGATATTAAGGGAGGACATTCAATTTTATAAGGAGCTGCTGTTTCAAATTCCTTGATCTTTATTCTGAACAATGTATTTATTGGTAATAGCATCCAAATATGTAGGCAAATGGCATCCAAATATGTATTGTTTCAAATAGTAAAAAGTGCTCCTGGCCATCCCAACCATTTCTGTAGTTCAGAGAACTGTGAATTCAGAAGAACTTGCAAACACAATGTTTCAGTGGAAATATTATTGCTTCCAAGAATTCTTGTCAGACTTGTGGTGCTTTCTCAAAATTCAAAGGCTACTGAAATACAGTAAACAGAAAGCTTGTTAATTTTGGGTTGGTATGTTTTAATTTTTATTTATGGTGTCAGTGTATAAGGTCTGTTCAATCCAGATTTGTATTGCTCTTCCTTCATCTCTTCAGCTAATTCTGAAACAGGCAGTCCCGAGCGCAGGCTGGGCTGCCAAGGAACCCAGGAGCTGGACGGCTCGTCCCAGTGGCTGGCTGACCAGAATGAGGCCGGTTCCCAGCATGCACTTGAGCAGGACACCAGCGCTACAACCACAGCCGAAGCTTTTGGGACGAGAAGCAAAGAGCAAGAGAGAATTAAAATGCAGAGCAGTCCACCGCAACAGCACCACACGCTTCACACACAGGTAGAGTTGGATGGGAGAGGAGTCACAGTGCCAGTCCTCATGTCTTAGACTCTCAAACTGGAATACAACACCAGAATGCTAGTGGTTTGACAGAGGATTTGAAATGTTTTCCCAATGGTATGTGGGGTGCTATGTGAGAGGCAGCTTTGGAAGCAAAACAAGAGAAGCTTGTCTTTAATTTCCCACACTGGTGGTTCCCTTTCAAGGATCAAAGCTACGATTCCAACATCTTTTCTGTCTCTACCCCTTCTCCCCAGAATACATCAGACAGAATGACGGGCAGCAATCCAGTGTCACCAGCCTCCTCGGGCTCACCTGCCTCAAGCGGCAGCATCTCCCCACCACATCTCACTCACGATTCCTCTCTGGACAGTCACCTGAGTTTTGATGTTTCCAAGGCACAAACCAGAGCCCTCGTGTCGCCTGGGATGTACACCTCCCCTGACCCAGCAAGCATGTGGGACAAGACCCACGCGGAAATTGCTGAGCAGGCCAAGCATGTAAGTCACGCATGATTCTGAGTCATTCAAGGGGTATGTAAGCTATTGGGCTGTGTACTGGCTGATTACAAGTTGCAGTGTAAAGGTTGGAAATGTGGTATCTTACATGGACACTTTATTTCAGGAAGCGGAGATTGAGAATCGCATTGCAGAAATGAAAAAGGAGGGATTCTGGTCTCTAAAAAGGCTATCAAAGGTGCCGGAGCCAGTTCGGGCCAAAGTGCACTGGGATTATCTTTGTGAGGAGATGCAATGGCTGTCTGCTGATTTTGCCCAAGAGCGCCGCTGGAAAAGGGGTGTCGCGAGAAAGGTGAGATCCATCTCATATCTCAAATTGTTCTCTAGTCATCAACTAATATTTGATATTTATTCAGGTTTCAATTACGTATTTCATTGCTGACATCTATTACACAAAATGGGGCATTTTTTAATTGTTGTGTGATTTTTGCTATAATTGAAGGCATTTTTGTGGCATCCAAGGCCACCTTTTGCTATTCTGAATTGCAGTGAAATGTATATTTAATTTCCAGCCCTAAAGGCTATGGTAAGCTGCATAACCCTTTCTAAGCTCCAGGCATAGGAAGAGGAATTATACAGCCTCATGGACAGTGGTGGTGGATGACGGTCTCTGTCCCTTCTTACTTTGTTTGATGCAGGTTGTGCGCATGGTGATCAGGCATCATGAAGAGCAGAAGCAGAAAGAAGAACGAGCCAAACGGGAGGAACAGGCTAAGCTGCGCCGTATTGCTTCATCCATTGCTAAAGAAGTCAAACAGTTTTGGAGCAATGTTGAAAAGGTACCCAAGGCATCTATTTTATATCATGAAAGCTGTATTTAATTTTACCTCTTTAAATTGTGTAAGTGCCATCTTCCAACTGTATCACCCCATCAAACCAATAACATGAACAGACTTTTCACCAGAGTCCTCTAAGCATATACATTTGTTCATACTGTTTGATTGGTAAATATACTTGAAACGTAATGTCAGCTGTTAAACTTGAATTCTTACACAATAATGGATAAGTTTTGGCATCTTATACCCTGGGTATTCTCCGGCTGGCCAGAGAAGTCTGTACATGTTGAGTCCTATAGCAGTCAATTCTCCCTTGACCTGTCTGTATTCATTGTTTTAAGTAAACGGATTATTGAAAAAGTATTGCACCACATTTCTGGTTTTCATGAGAGAAGTGGCAACCAAGGTGTTGATGTAGAGCAGTGATTCTCAACCTTCCTAATGCTACAACCCCTTAATGCAGTTCCTCATGTTATGCTGACCCCCCCTCCCACACACACACCATAAAATTATTTTTGTTGCTACTTCATAACTGTAATTTTTCTACTGTTACGATAATTTTGCTACTGTTACGAAATGTCATGTAAAAATCTGATACTCAGGATGTGTTTTCATTCACTGGGCAAATTTGTGACAAATTTGACACAAATACCCGATACACCCAAATTTGAATACTGGTGAGGTTGGGGGGAAACCAAACTTGGCACATAGAAATCACATGACCAACAGAAAATACTGGAAGGATTTGGTGGGCAGTAACCTTGAGTTTTGGAGTTATAGTTCATCTGTATCCAGGGAGCGCTGTGGACCCAAACAATGATGGATCTGGACCAAAGTTGGCACAAATACTCAATATGCCCAAATATGAACACTGGTTGAGTTTGGTGAAAATAGAACTTGACATTTGGGAGTTGCAGTTGCTGGGATTTATAGTTCACCTGCAGTCAAAGAACATTCTGAACACCAACGATAGACTTGGGCCAAACTTCCCACACAGAACCCCCATGACCAACAGAAAAGCTTGTGTTTTCTGATGGTCTTTGGCAACCCCTCTGACACCCTCCTCACGACTGCTCCAGGGGTCCCAACCCCCAGGTTGAGAAATACTGATCTGGAGCCATTGCTATTGAAGTTTCAAAAACAGTGGGTCCTCAGTGAATTTAAAACCTCTCTGAAATTCAAATTCAAGTTCTACTGGCATTGGAGGTGTTATGGGCAGATGAATTTTGAGACATTTTTCCTTCGCTCTTTGCCCTCAGGTTGTGCAGTTCAAGCAGCAGTCACGCCTGGAGGAGAAACGGAAAAAAGCCCTGGACCTACAACTGGATTTCATAGTGGGCCAGACAGAGAAATACTCAGACCTACTCACCCAAAGCCTCAATGAGACTTTTCCAGTTTCCAGCAGAAGTGGTGGTTCACATGCTGGGTCCACTGCCTCTAGTCCGCCACCCCCTGCTCACCTCACTGCAGATGAAGGTCAGAAATTTAGATGCATAAATGCCATGTGAATTTCATTGCTTGTGCCCTGTCCTTGTCTGACAAAAGTGCAATTATCCATCATTTTGAGGGAAGATTTTTCTTCGCTTTTGGGAATTGTATCTCATCCCTCATTTTCTTCCTTGCCAGATGGGGATTTCCAACCCCATGAAGAATCGGATGATGAGGAGACAATTGAGGTAGAAGAACAACAGGAAGGGAATGATTTGGAGACTCAGCAAAGGGAGATAGAGCTGCTAAAGCAGGAGAGTGAGCTGCCCCTTGAAGAGCTACTGCAATCACTGCCTGCTCAGATTTTAGAGAACTCCTTCAGTGTGCCACCTTGTGCTTCGAGTTCTGAAAATGACGAAGAGGAGGAGGGAGACAGTGAAGAGGAAGATGAGCAATTGAAAAAACAGATCTCCAAGAACCTAAAGGTTTGCTGTTGGTTTATGCTCTTGGATTGAAAAACTTGCTGACCTTCTGTAATTTAACAAATCCACTTTCGGAGACCTTTGAAGTAGATATTTAGCAGCGGGTGCCCCTACGTGCTTCATCTTGACTTCGCTCCACAATTTGGTCTTCCCAATGAATCTCTGGTGCGCTTCTTTGTCAGATTTTATAAGCTTTCCCTTGTGGCTTATCTTCTCTGGTGGTTCTGTGATATTTCTCCTGACAACACTTTCTGCCCTGTGCTTAGGAGAAGCCAAAGCCTGTTCCACAGAGGAATAAAAAACCTTGGAAGCCTGATGAAGAAGATGAGGAGTTCACTGCCAATGAAGAGGAAGGTGAGTGTCATGTTTCTTAGGGATCTTGTTTCTTAGGGAGCTGACCGAATGTGAAAAAGAGATTAATGGACAGGTTTGACATTTATGTTAATTAAGGAATAGGTTAATTTTATGTGGATCTTCTCTGCTTTAGGAACAAGCACAATGTGCAACCAATTCCAGAATTGCAGGATGCGTTATATAGGTTTTTTTAACTGTTTACTGTTTTTTTATTTAAACATTTAAAATGTAATATAAATTTCTTGCCACATCTTTTATCACGAATAGTTTCCCAAAGTGTATTGTTTTCTCCACTATTTGGCTTATTTATGATACCACTTCATCCCAAAATCTCCATACTTTTGGGCATGTTAGCCACATGTGGCTTCAATTCTGTTTCTCTGCACCTTCCCCAACATAGTTTTAAAATATTGTTAAATGCTGCTAAATTTAGTAACAACAAAGCTTTAATATTTTTGGCAAAGGCTAGGGCAAGGATTCACATCTTATGTTTAATTTTTGTTTTGTGTATTTTAATATGTATTTTGTGGAAATATATTTAATATGTTTATTTTAAAGAATGTTTTAATATGAATGTGTTTTACCAATGTTGCAACCCACTTCAAGCCTTGAGGAGAGGCAGGCAAGAAATATAAATGATGATGATTCTGATGATTATTATTAACCTGGTGAATATTTTTTTTCCTAGCTGAAGATGAAGAGGAAACAATTGACGCTCAAGAAAAGTTGGAAGGTGATGTGGACCATACCGGAGAGCTGGATGACCTGGCCAAGGAAGGTTCGGAATCAGATGGTGGCTTAAAGGGGAAAGGGCAGATATGGATCAGAACTTCACTCCATGGGCAAGCTGGTTTTTACCGCTCAGCTATATGTTTAAATGTCTGCTAGGTCTGTGAACCAACCTATTTCTTTCTTAAAGGGAAGAGGATCAGGATAAGCACCTGTTCTGTTTCAGTACTCTGTCTGCTGAAGTTTCCCCCCAAAGTGTCTCCAGTAGCCCTGGACTCTGTAACATGTTTTAGTAGGTAAAGGTTGCTCATTGATTAGCTTGCTTGAGCCTGTCTATATTGCACCTTTAAAAACTTCCCCTAAATCATGGCAGCAGGGAGCAGTGTTACCATTGAATCTTAGAAAGAGTTTATGTGGAAGGTCAAGAGGGCTAAAAAAGCACAGCAAGCTAGTGCTATGAATTGCTCTTCTGTTGCAACCCATAGTTGTGTCATTTTTTATACCGAGTGCAGAACAAAACAACAGGGGCTACCTTAAGCGCAAACAGTGTCCGGTTAGGGCTCATCAGGGTCTGCAGGTATAGTGTGATGCTTTGTTTCCCTCTGATAGGTGAGCTGCCCATGGAAGAGTTGCTGCAGAAATATGCTGGTGCCTACGCCTCAGATTTTGAAATGGAAGAGTCAGACTCCTCATCTGAGGCCTCAGAGCCCACCACTTCTGAGTATGAGCAGGAGTCAGAAGATGGCAGCAGTAGCCATTCAGGTATAAGAAAAGCGAAACCACTGTATGGTATAATGTAGTAGAAACAATTGTGTAATTTTGAAATGTCATAATTTGAATGAATGGATCTGCTGTATTCAGGCATTCCTCCTCAGTCATAAGGATTGGGTTTTCTAGAAATCTGTGTCCCAAGATCAATTTATTCTGCTATATTTGTCTTGATGGAAGATACCGAGGGATACTTATCCTCAACTGTCACTGATTGAAATAAATTGGGAAGAACTTGCGTTATCTTCCAACACTAAACAAGGCAACTCAGCTGCCTTGTTTAGTGTTGTAGGAAATCACAATAATTGGATGAAGCAAGGATCTGCTCATGACTTTTTTGACCTGATTTTGCTTCCCCCCCCCCCCCCCCTCCAGATTCAACTGATGAGGTTGATAGTGAGCAGGAGGAAATTGAAGCTGATGATGCCATGGAGGAGGAGGAACCTTCCGTGAGCCAGGAAGAGGACTTTGGGGTGGAGTACCTTCTGAAGCAGGATGAAGAGCAAGGGGGTGAGGGTGACAACGATTCAGCCCCAGCTCCTGGGCCCAAGAAGGAGATCACAGACATTGCAGCAGCTGCAGAGAGCCTGCAGCCCAAAGGATACACCTTGGCAACTACGCAGGTGAATTGTGATGGAGTCTGTGGTGGCCAGCATATCTTCTTTGAAGTGAAATGAAGCAGACAGGTTATATTACTCTTCTCTCACATAGGTTAAAACACCAATTCCCTACCTTTTGCGTGGGACACTGCGAGAGTACCAACACATTGGTTTGGACTGGTTGGTTACCATGTATGAAAAGAAACTCAATGGTATTCTGGCTGATGAGATGGGGCTTGGCAAAACAATCCAGACCATTTCGCTGCTGGCACATTTGGCTTGTGAAAAGGGTGAGTCATATACTCTTGAGAGGCCCCTGGTTGTTGTGTGTGAGGACAGAAGTGAGGATGGGAATACTACTATCGCATGTTCATTCAGTTTGGCCAGATCACTTTGGGAGATAAATGGAGGCTTCTGTTTTGAGGGTGTCTGGAGAGCAAGCTTTGAAGAAGACAGCTGAATTCAGGGGATAGATTGTGTGTAATTGATGTGAGATGTATGAAGGTAGCCTTGATATTCAAAGGGCTCATAAAGTTCCCTGTGTTCTCTATATATCTACTGCTGCAGGCAGCTGGGGCCCTCACCTGATCATTGTTCCCACCAGTGTGATTCTGAACTGGGAGATGGAAATCAAGCGCTGGTGTCCCAGTTTTAAGATCCTTACGTACTATGGGGCGCAGAAGGAACGCAAGCTAAAGCGTCAGGTAAGGGTGTTTCAGCACTGGCAGTCAGACATGTAATTGGTCTCCCTCAGTGTACATGGTTTAATTTTTGTGAAGTGAAGGTCGTTTTTATGGTGAAATATTTCTCCCATTTGCTCCCTTGTGAAGTTGGCACGTTGTGAATGGATGCCAACTAGTTTTTAAAATTGTATTATTTTGATTGTATGCTTTATGTGTTTACTGGGGTTGTTGTTATAATTTTATGTGACTTGTTTTATACTTATGTACTGTTTTTACCTGTTGTATGTTATATATGCACCCTTTGTAGGCCACCCTGAGTTCCTTCGGGGAGATGGTGGCAAGATATAAATAAAGTTATTATTATTATTATTATTATTATTATTATTATTATTATTTTACTGACACAAAAGCACAGTATGTCATAGCAAACGAGATCTATATGCTGGATTTCGTATCACAAAATCACAAGTCAAACACTTCCCAAGTATCTAGGACTGTGTGATGTATTTTTGAATGATTCACGCAGATCCAATTAAGGTGGCCTTTTGTAGCTGACAGATCGTGATTTTGTCAATGTTTATTGTTTCCAAATGCCGGCTGAGATCTTTTGGCACGGCACCCAGTGTGCCAATGACCACTGGGACCACCTATTATTATTATTATTATTATTATTATTATTATTATTATTTGGTAGAAAGCAAACTTAAATTTTCCCAGGGCTCCCCCACCTTTGACCCTGGGAAGGTGACATTTATATACATGGGAAGGTTCCTTTGGGATTGGAGGAAAGGGGGAAAGTAAGTTCTGTGTGATCCTGGGTGACAAATATTTTTGATCCATTGTTAAGCAAATCTAAAATGTACCTTTATTTTGCAATTAAGAAACCAGACTGCATTACTATTATGTGGACCTTCAGGTGCAGTTTTAATGCATGTTTGGTGATTAGGGACATTATATTTTATAGCAATGGGGAGGGCAGAAGGTAATTTGGGATCTCCTATCAGATCTCTGTGTAAATTGTTGTAGGTTTTTCAGGCCATATGGCCATGTTCTAGAACAGTGGTTCTCAACCTGGGGTCCCCAGATGTTTTTGGCCTACAATTCCCAGAAATCCTAACAGCTGGTAAACTGGCTGGGATTTCTGGGAGTTGGAGGCCAAAAACATCTGGGGACCCCAGGTTGAGAAGCACTGTTCTAGAAGCATCCTCAAGTGGTTGTGAGGTCTTTGTGATTTGAAGTAGATTATTAAGGGTTTTGACCCTCAGTAATAACAAGGCGATCTTTACTTTTTGGGTTAGGCTGCTGATATGAAAAAAACTTGAGTTTCATAAAAGTGGGTTTCTTGTTTGAAAGTACTGTGAGCTTAGCTCAGTTACTGAAATCAAGTTCCAAAACTCAGGCACTTATAGGCACACATTTTATAAATTTTAATTTCATGTGTTTTGCACCTTCCTCTGGTGTTGATTGATCTTAGGAGTGTTGTGATGGTGGGAAATAAAATAGTCTGTCCATTCCCGTTAGAGAAGATGAGATTATCTTTGTGGATGGTTTTAAAATTGCCCAATTCTGTACATGCCTGGGTAGCAGAAAGGAAGAAATTTACAAGTATGATTCTACAAAAGTAAAAAAATCTAGAGAATTGGAATATAACTCAGGTTTGCCATGCAATAAATCTACAGGTTAGACCTAGAATCAAGTTGGAGTCAAAACCATTTTGCATGGGTTTGAAAATTGGTTCTGATCCTGTCTCTAAGCAACTGGATTATTAAGACTTTAGAAATGGAATACACAACAACCCTGCAGATGAAATACATGGGAGTAATGCTATTACAGGGTTTGATTTCGGACCAAAATGGATTCCATTCACAAATTATTTACAAAAGGGCTAATTGCCCTGATTTCTGTAGATATCTGCTTAATGCATACAAGTGCATGGCTGTTATGGAGTTTTATTTCTTGGCCATGTGATAACTTCTTCAATGTCTTTGTTTAGGGTTGGACCAAGCCAAATGCCTTCCATATCTGCATCACCTCCTACAAGCTTGTGCTGCAGGACCACCAGGCCTTTCGACGCAAGAATTGGAAGTACCTGATTTTGGATGAAGCTCAGAACATCAAGAACTTCAAATCACAACGCTGGCAGTCCTTGCTCAACTTCAACAGGTGGGGAGCATGGCTCTTTCTCTTGAGACAGAGGAGGGAGGTCTCCTATTTGGTTCTCATCCTCCTGCCAAATTTGTGTTCCAGCCAGAGGCGACTGTTGCTCACCGGAACCCCTCTCCAGAACAGCCTGATGGAGCTATGGTCCCTCATGCACTTCCTGATGCCGCATGTCTTCCAGTCGCATCGCGAGTTCAAGGAATGGTTTTCCAACCCCTTGACAGGCATGATTGAAGGTAGCCAGGAGTACAATGAGAACCTAGTCAAAAGGCTGCACAAGGTGAGCTGGATGGAAGTGAAAGACTTTGGCCAAATTGGGCTGCATGCGATAAGAAAAGATCTGGGGTTGACTCCCTCTTTGGTTGTCTTACTGACAGGTGCTGCGGCCTTTCCTCCTGCGGAGGGTGAAGGTGGATGTTGAGAAGCAAATGCCAAAGAAATACGAACACGTTATCAAATGCCGACTCTCCAAGCGTCAGCGTTACCTCTATGACGACTTCATGGCCCAGGCTGCGTACGTATAAGTGACCAGTGTGGGAGTGTGAGGAATATAATGGAAACCCGTGCCATTGAGCATTTTGTGAAGAAAATAGATATAACAAATGTGTTTGGCAGGATATCTGGAGCAGGGAAAGAGGCTCTAGAGATTACGCTCGGGGTTTACTCTCTATTCTTGGTTCTTTTGAGTTTCACAGCACTAGGCAACCAATCTTCATACCTTTCCTCTTTGATGCCATCAAAGGTCCTGGCTGAGTCTTTGGCTGTTTTCCTTTTCAGCACGAAGGAGACACTGGCAACAGGCCATTTCATGAGCGTCATCAATATCTTGATGCAGCTCCGTAAGGTCTGTAACCATCCCAACCTGTTTGACCCAAGGCCTATCCACTCACCATTTATCACCGAGGGCATCTGCTTCAACACAGCCTCCCTTGTCCTGCACGCTCTTGATAATGACCCGTTTAAGGCAGGTGGCTCTCTTTTCTGATTTGGTGGGAGAGGGAAGTCCTCCTCCCCTTGAATTCCCAGATGGGGAAGGCCATGGTGGCTCTGTAGGGTCATTTGACATTATAGTGGGATTGCTGCTTAAGGCATGTTGATCTTGTTTCTTACAGCATGTGGACATGGGCATCTTTGATCTTATCAACCTGGAAGGCCGTGTGTCCCGTTATGAAACTGACACGTTCCTCCCCAAGTGGAAGGTGACCAGGAAACTGATTGAGGAGATTGCGGAGTCCCCAGATCCTCCTCCTCGGCCCAAGCCAGTCAAGATGAAAGTGAACAGGTACCAGTTATTCTTCTCCTTCCCTCCTTCCTGAGGAGCTTTGGTTCTTACTGTGACCTCGTGTTTTTGGCAGTTGTAGAAAGGTAATAGCAAACATTTTTATACAATCTCAGATTTTTTTAGGTTTGGAGAATTGGTCTGAAATAAAAAGTCCAATGTTAGAAAGTGATTCTTCCAGTAGTATTTGTGTGTCCAGGTGCTGACTCAGCCAGTATGCTCAGCTAGTGAGTTTCACAGGTCCTACTCAGAAAATATCCTTGCACAGTTAAGAAGTAGCAGTATTTGTGGTTGAAGTCTGTGTAAATAAGGTCGCCCTATAGAGAAAGGTCCTAGTATCATATATTTTCTTCCTATTTAGGATGCTGCAGCCAGTGCCCAAGCCGGAGAACCGTACTGTGGTGCTGGTGAACAGCCCTCGCCCCACAGCACCCCTACAGAGACCTATCACTCCTGTGCTCTCAGAGCCACTGACTCCTGCCTTGGCCCCCATTCAGCACCCAAGCTCTGTCTTACCGGGTCCTGTGCACCCCTCTGCGTTCCCTGTGTCAGTCAGTCTCCCACTCTCTGTCCCCATGTCTCCCACACCCATTACTATGTCGATACCAGTGCCTCCTGCTGCCAGATCACAAACCCCAACTCTAGTGCCTCCTCTGAGCCAGAACAATACAGCTGCTGCCCTGCTGCAAGGCCAGTCCTCCACTTCGCAGGGTAAGGTTCTATTAATGGCAGGGGTTAGGGAAAGGGGGGGGAGGGGGGGTTGCTCATTCTGTTCGCTGAGCTCTAGTGCTGCATGATTAGAATGTCATTTTATTTGTTTGAATGATAGTCACACATCCTGCACTTGATCCCATGCCCTCTCTCCATTACTGCAGCTGGTACTTACTCTATTGCAATGTTTACAGCCCGGCCATGGGGCCAGTAATTTACCGCCATGGTTAGAGGATTGCAGCTTGATGAGTCTGAATTGATGTTTTTATATGTGCATGTGTTTTATTTTATTGTATTTTATTTATATTGTGTTCACTTTTAAGCTTGTTTTTAGGCACGTTGTGCCATCGGTAAGCCATCCCGAGTCACTTCGGGAGATGGTGGCGTGATACAAGAATAAAGTTGTCATTATTATTATTATTATTATTAGTCTAAATCTAGGTGTGATGACTACAGGGAGAAGCATGTTGCTCATGTGTAATGGGGCAACTTTTAAAGGGCTTCCCTTTCTCTTTTTTTCTACAGTTTTGTCTGTGCCGATGACTGCAGCGCAACCGGTCCCAAACTCTTCACGACCCCTCTTCCCCCCAGGTCCTATTCCTTCCCCTGCTTCCTCACTTAAGCCTGTGTCAGCCCCCACAAACACCTTGGGCATATCGCCTGGGGGGCAGCAGCCTATCATTAGTACCTTGGGAGTTTCTTCTGTGGGGCAGCAGCTGCCCATCAGCACCTTCGCTGTATCCTCTGTGGTGCAGCCACAACCACCTGTTACCACCTTGGGGGTGGCCCCTGTGGGTCAGCAGCAGCCCATCAATACCTTAGGGGTTTCACCTCTGGGTCAACAGCAGCAGCCCATCAACACTATGGGGGTACCTGCTGTGGGCCAGCAGCAGCAGCCCATGGGAATTTCCACCATGGGCCAAGGGCAGCAGTTGCCCATCAACACCTTGGGAGTTTCCACCGTGGGGCAGGGGCAGCAGATTCCCATCAACACTTTGGGAGTGCCCACTGTGAATCAGGCACCACAACTCATTAACACCTTGGGAATTTCCACTGTGGCGCAGGGACAGCAGTTGCCCATCAACACTTTGGGAGTGCCCTCTATGGCCCAACCACCACTGCTGCCACCCATTAACACCTTGGGGGCCTCCACAGTGGGGCAGGTGCAACAGCAACCCATCAGCACCATGGGTGTCTCCCCTGTGGGGCAACAGCAGCAGCAGCAGCAACAACAGCAGCAGACCATGAATACCATAGGGGTTTCTACTGTGGGGCAGCAGCAACAGCAACAACAGCTGCAGCAGCCCAATAATGCCTTGGGGGTCTCCACTGTGGGGCAGCAACAGCCTATTAGCACCGTAGGGGTTTCCACTGTGGGGCAGCAGCCCACCAACACTTTGGGCTCCGTTCCTACAGCCCAGCAGTCTACTAGCACCATGGCCACTGGCACTGTTGCGGGCATGATGAAGCCCTTGAACATCCAGTCTGCTGTGCCCACCTTGCCTGGCTACAACTTCACAACAACGGCTGGGCCTGTGCAGCAGAGACTTTTGCTGTCCCCGGATATGCAAGCGCGATTGCCCTGTGAGTATCGAATAGCCAGCGGAAAGGCAGTGGTACACCATGGTTGCCTCTCTCCCAAGTCTAACCATCTCTTTTTTTCACTGCAGCTGGTGAAGTGGTAAGCATTGGGCAGCTTGCCTCTTTGGCCAACCGGCCCCTGCAGAGTGCTCCAGGCAGCAAGCCCATCACCTTCCAAATCCAAGGCAACAAACTGACCTTGGCAGGTACTACCCAGGTGCGCCAGATCACGATGCCTCAACCAGCGCGACAGCTTCCAAGTAGGTAAACTCCTGTACCCCTGCATTTTTCCTCTGTGTCCCGTAAGAATCCAATTCTGTGTAATACGTGTCTTAATTATAATACTTGTGAGAAAAGTAGTTCTGTATTGCTCAGGTCCAGGCTGTATTTTCCCATGTGGACCTGCCCAGACTCTTGAGATCCTCGAAAGAGGCCTTTCTTTCTGTCTCTCTTTCATTGCAAGCTCGGTTGGTGGAATGAGAGAGTGGACCTGTTTTCTCTGTGACTGCCCCTTGATCCTGGAACGCCCTGTCCAGGGAAACCAGAATGACTCCCTCCCTGCTGTCTTCTGATGGCAGGCTAAAAAATTATTTCGTCAGACGGGCTTTTAAAGAAGAAAAAACCAGGAGACACTGTATAGTACAGGTATTGGACTTCAACTCACACAATTCCCAACAGCCTACCAGCTGTCAGGAATTGTGGCAGTTGAAGTCCAACAAAACACCTGGAGGGCTGAAGTTTGCCCATGCCTTCTATAGTACTTTAACTATTTTAACAATTTCTAAGTGTTATAAATGATTTTAAATTATTGTAGGTTTAATTATTTTTAATTTTATATATGTCTTAGTCTTAAATTGCATGTATAAATGTTGTGAGCTGCTTTGGTCCTGGATCAAAAGAGAAGAATGAAATATGAATAATAATCATAATAATCACAATCACGGATTTGTTGTTTTTTGCTTTGCTTTGCTTTTTTGCTTTTAAAAAGCTTGCGAAATCTCTTCAAGTGAGCATTCTGGAGAGAAGGTTCTAGCCAACCTCCTCTGACATGCTTGTTTTAGATGTGCAGGAAGTTCTCAATAGGAAGGAATTATCCTTCCTATGTGCTGTTCAAACTGGACTGATCCCGTATTAGGTAACTTACTTTCTATTCTCAGTTTGTAAATTCTCCTGAGAAACAGAACAGAAAAGTTCAGCGGTACAATTGCAAGCAGGATTGGAGGGGGAAAACCATAGTTATTGTAAAGGGGAGAGATCACCTGAGATTGTTAAAGAGATAGAGTAGACTCTCAGTGAACTGGATAAATGTAGTTTCTGGATGCTTTAGAGTTACTATAAAAAGTAGGCCTAACTAATACCATATCCCACAGTATACTACACCAAAATTCTGTGTTGACTTGATATTAATATTGCAATACAGTAATTAATAGCAAATAAAGACATAATTAATAAATGTCTTACAGTATTATATTATTATCTATTTTGGTTGTTTAAGCACTCTAGTTGCTCAAGTTCCAATTATCTGAGAGCCTACTATATAATGAAAACAAATGGGTGCCAGCGTGATCTTTCTTTAAAAATGTGTGGATGTAGTCCCTCTAAGCTCCTGCTGGTTCTTTGTGAGCCACCCGGTGACCCGAGGGATACAGTAAATACCAGAGCCATGCCTGGCATTGAGGGCCACTCTTTCTTTGGTGGGCTCTCTGCAGGAAGGGCTTACATGTGCCCTTGACTCCTGCCACTTCTTGCCCGAGGACCAGGAAATGGAGAGGGCAACTCTCCCTTTCACCTTTACTTCTAGGGAATGTAGTTCACCTGGTATCCGCTGGAGGGCAGCACCACATCATCAGCCAGCCCGCTCAAGTGGCTCTGATCCAGGCTATGGCCCAGCAGGCCGGGCAGGCTCCGGTTGGTGTGCAGGCTGTGCCAGGCCACCAGCCCCCCACCATCCTGCCAAGCCCATCTACCAGCACAGCTGCTGCCGCTGTTGCCTCCACAGCAACCATCAGTGTCCCCATTGCTGCCACCCAAGGTCAGTAAATGCCTAGTTCTGGAAGAGGGAAATGTTTTGGAACTTTGGGGATGGGGTTGAGTGTAAAGACCCTAGGGTTTTGCCTGCTTCTCCTCTAGACTTCTTCCCCCCACTTTCTGTCTCAGTGTTTGAGTCATCTAGGCCTTTTTCGGTCTCTTGTTCCGTGAGGGATCTCCCATGCTGCTCGATAAGCTGCGTTGCCTTCTGCTTTCTATGCCAGTCTAAAATCTCATCAGTGACTAGACATGATCTGTTCTCTAAGGTAGCTCCAGTTCAGCATTTCTCCTTTCTTCTTGCTACTGCAGTGCCCTCCTCAGGAGTGAACAGTTCTGGGGTGGTGAAGATTGTGGTGCGCCAGGCCCCTCGAGACGGCCTGGTGTCCCCCTCGGCCGGACCCCACCAGCCACCCTTGCATCCTGCAACACTGAGTGCCACCGCTCTGCCGCCAGTTCCAGCAGCCCTCATGGCCCAGCGAGCCTCACTTCCCACACAACCGGTCAGGCTGACCACTCAGACGGTGGTGCCAGGGAGGGCGCCCACACCAGCCCCCCTGCAGGCTCTAGTGAGACCTATGCTGCGAATGGTACAGACGTCAAACCCCAACATGGAGCCACAGCTGGGTAAGTGTGTCTCTCTTCACCTTTGGGAGGCCTTAAAGTTCTGTGGTCGCTTTTGGATTTGAAGATTACATAAGCCAACAAAATCAAACTTTTTGTAATCATCAGAAATGAGAGTAGCACCGTTTAAATATTTTTTTAAATGCTGATTTTAAATATGTCTTTATTTTTCCCCCATCACGTCAACCTTTTTGAATATGATGAATGGTACATTACAATGGACTACTGTAAAGTCTGCACATTTCACATCATATTCGTGTAACACAAGCCAACAAGTATTTTTATCAGATATGATTTTAGGTCATTCTTGTAGAGTTTTTTGTGCTGAATTCAGATCTGTGTTTATGTTTTCTGTTTCAGTTTTTGCGACAAGGCTAATTGAATACTTAATGTTACTACAATGTTTAACCGCATAATTGCCACAACGTAATAATATCACCCCAATTTTGGGGGTTGCAAAATTGGTATTTTTGTGTTCCTCGCATAATAGTCACAAGTCTTTGGGGATGAGTCCTCCTTCCCTCCTTCCTTTCTCCGAAGGCAAGGCAGTTTGGAAACTATAAAATGGAGGTCTCTGTAGTTCCACTCTTCCCTCCTTCTTCCAAGGCAAGGCAGTTTTGAAAAGCCTGACATAGAGGTCTCTGGAACTTTGATCTTCCCTCCTTCCTCTTTTCTCCAAAAAGCTCCATTTAGATTTTTGTAAACTGCCTTACCTTTGACAAAACAAAGAAGAGAAGGGAAATCTTTCCTCCTCCTTTTTCTGAGACAAGGCAGTCTTCTTTTTCTGAGACTGGATCATCCCTCCTATTATTCTTCCTATCTCAGAAGTAAGACTTTATTAAAAAAACAACGACCCAGAATCCAAAGAATTAAAGGCAATTTTTTTCATCTTGCGAGTCACACACCTCTTTTTGGCAACAGTCAGCAGTTATCTGTGAACTGTTAGCAGATTATTCAAAAAAGATAACATTAAAGGCTGCCTCATTTGCAGTTGCAGCCCAGGAAATCCGAGCTAAATTTGTAAAGTCCACAGTGGAGGCTAGAAAGGGAAAGGGAAACAGTTTGTGATAATACAAATCAGATTTTGTTGTTGTTAATCATGTCTGTGGGGATTGTCACTGCTGCTGTGATTTGAAAGAGCTAGTTTAGAGAATATGTTTTAATGTTTATATTGGAAAGTGTATACTGTACTTTTAAAAGTTGTATATTATTTGATATCGTGGCCTTTGACTAGTACCATAAACAACTCATTCACACCCCTTTTTGATTTTAAAAAATAGGATTAAAAAGTGTGACTGCTAGGCAATAAAATATGGAATTTTAAGGGTCAGGTCAGGATTGTTAGTGCTTTCCATTGCCTGTTCCCTTGATTCTTTGGTTTCCTTCTACAGTCACAGCATCCTCTCCTTCTACAGTGACTCCGTTTGTTGTCACACCAGCTGCTGCTGTTCCTGCCAATGCCTCTCCTGCGATAATTTCGCCAACCACCTCCAGTCCAGTGCCCAGGGAAGAACCCGAGGTGTTACTGTTGCGCTCCACAACACCGACACCGCCTCCCCCTTCTCTCCTGGCCCCAAGGCTCCGGCGGCAGCCCCCTCCACCACCCCGTTCACCCTTTTATCTGGTGAGTTGCCTGACTGAAAGACCCAGGTTCTGGGTCCTAGGTTCCTAGGGGAGGACATTCAAGTAGGTGGTGTGGATGTTCAGGAGGATGTGAGATGGGAAATGGGACTGGGTTCCTCTTTGTCTGACTGACAGTACTCCACTTTAGGAATCACTTGAAGAGAAGCGGAAGAAGCAAAAGGAAGAACGCATTGACCGTCTTTTCCGCCTCAATGAGCAACACTGCAACCTTGTGCCCATTTATGGTACTGAGGTGCTGCGCTTTTGTTCAATCTTTCCCCCATCTCCTCCTCCTTGGAAGGAGGGGGAGGAGGGAAGTGAAGAGCAAGTTGTGGCAGTCCAAGAAGTCAAACCTCAAAGCTCAAGAGGAACTGGTTATACTAACTGCTATGTAGCACAAGTTCAAAGGGACCCCCATCGCCTTGAGGCCTACTGGCAGCGATCAGATACCATTTCTCAGGCGATCATGACACCACAGCAGCGAATTGAAGAACTGTCAAACATTATAGAAAGGTAATGTTGTTTTCCTGAACAGAGTGAAAGTGTTGACAGAGAGAGTGTAAAGAAGCCTATCTGGTTTCCCAATTTTTCCCTGGGAATTATGACTTTAAGTCCTGGAAGGAACATGAGACTTTCCAGAGGGCCTCTGGCGTCTTCCTGTCCTTTCTTTAGCCTCTCTTCTCTTTCTGCAGGTTCATATTTGTTATGCCTCCTGTGGAGGCTCCTGCCATCACCATGCACAGCTCACACCCACCCCCATCACTCCTGCTTCAGCAGGCTGTCTTCAAAGAGACTCTGCGGCAGGAGCTCTCACCCCACGCCAGCTGCCTGCATCGTATCGTTTGCAGCATGGGGACTCAGTTCCCAGACCTCCGCCTCATCCAGTATGACTGTGGTATGTGTGAAGGGTAGGAGCTGCATGACACTAGATGGGAATGAGAGTTAAGGTCAGGCAACTTGGTAATTATTATTTTTCTGTCTTTTATCCAATTATTCTCTCTTTAAAAATCCTCAGGAAAGCTGCAGACCTTGGATATTTTGTTACGGCAGCTCAAGGCTGGCGCGCACAGAGTCCTAATTTTCACTCAGATGACTCGTATGCTGGATGTACTGGAGCAATTTCTCAATTATCATGGGCATATCTACCTGAGGCTGGATGGGAGCACCCGGATAGAGCAACGTCAGGTAGGAGACTGCCCCCTGTTGCCACTTCTTGGGCGCTAGGACAATGTCCTAAACAGAAACAACTTTGACAATAGGCGTGAAAAGATTTGCACCAAAAGTTGAAACTGAAAGGTAGAAAGTGATTGCCTGCACTCAGATTAAATTAAGAAACATGCCCTCTGAGCTTTTGCCATTGACTGGAGGACAAGTGGTTCCTTGATTTAGACATTGGAGTAAAGGTGATGCATTAAAGGAGTGGTCTTAAGTCATCCTTTCAGGTAGAACTTTTGGTTGGTTCTGTAGTTCCGGAGATGAATGATAACTTTCTAGGCTGCAGAATTGAGAGTATTGTTGGTATTACTCTTCTGGATTTTACTGTATTTCCTTCCCTGAGCAAGGAAGTGAAAACAATCCTGGATTTTCTTTCTCTTTTGGACTCTGGTTCCTTTTCTGATTTGGCAGGCACTCATGGAGCGTTTCAACGCAGATAAACGCATATTCTGTTTCATCTTGTCGACACGCAGCGGTGGTGTGGGAGTGAACTTGACGGGGGCTGACACCGTGGTGTTTTATGACAGTGACTGGAACCCCACCATGGATGCCCAGGCTCAGGATCGTTGCCATCGGATTGGGCAGACACGGGATGTTCACATCTACAGGTTCGCTGGGCTCTTTGGCCAGCCTCTTACACTAAAGCACACCAATAGTTCAAGTTGCTCCTAATAAGGTCTACACTGATGGTAGAAACTCCAGAATTGTGATCACAAGTCAATGCCAAAGTCATTAGGAAATGCCGGGATCAAGGCTAGAATGTTTAGTGTGTTAAGCCCCCTGAAGAATGCTTTTTGTCAAAGGGATTTGGGCAGTGTCTTTGATTTTATAGTGCAGATGTTGTGGTGCACCTTCCATAATTTTTAAAGTTAGCTCTGTATTGTCCTTTTTAGATTGATCAGTGAAAGAACGGTGGAAGAAAACATCCTGAAGAAGGCAAATCAGAAGAGGATGCTCGGAGACATGGCTATTGAGGGGGGAAATTTCACTACGGCCTATTTCAAGCAGGTAATCATGCAAATTGTGTCAATGCTCAGGGCAACCTTTGACAGGATTGCTTTATAGCTAATACTGCCTTGATAATACTATACTCTAAAATAGGCACCCTCAAACTATGGCCCTCCAGCTGTTTGGGCCTTCAACTCCCAGAATTCCTGACAATTGAACAAGCTCGTTAGGGCTTCTGGGAGTTGGAGGCCCAAACAGCTGAAGGGCTGCAGTTTGAGGATGCCTGTTCTGGGAGGAGTCTTGAAATGCGATTCTCCCCCCCCCCCCCCCAAAAAAAACCCCACTTTCCTAGTGAGCTGCTCACTAGTGAAGGGCCATTTGTGATTTCCTTGTTTCTGTACTTACAGCAAACCATTCGTGAGCTTTTTGACATGCCACTTGATGAACCAGCTAAGAAAGAAGGGGAGTTCCCAGCAGTAGCACAGGAGGATGAAGAGGAAACCATGGCCACCAAGCAGACCCAGATTTTAGAGCAGGTGAGTTTCTTTTACTTGGCCACAATGGCAAATGTAAGGAGTTTGCCCTCTTTTGCGAAGGAACCTTGCTTCCCTTTCCATGTCTGGCTTACAGGCCCTTTGCAAGGCGGAGGACCCTGAAGACATCCGGGCCGCTACCCAGGCCAAAGCAGAGCAAGTGGCTGAGTTGGCAGAATTTAATGAGAACATCCCTCTGGACTCTGAGGACAGGCCAAGCAAGGAAGAGGAGGAGGAGCTGTCAAAAGCTGAGCAGGAGATTGCTTCCCTGGTAGAACAGGTATGTGGTCTCTTAGAGCAAAAGGTGCAGTGTTTTGCCTGCTTTTGAGCTTCTGCGATCATGGTCTCTGTGAAATACGCATATTTTGTGTTTTTTTGTGCGCATGCACAGACAGCTTCGGAATCTTCTAGAAATCTCTTAGACACTGTTAGACTGTATCCCCACCCATTTACCCCGTAGAGTATATATAGCCAGTAGGAGGAGCTCCTGCCTCAGTTCCTTTTATCCGCCGTTCTCGCAACAGCTAGGGAATCTTCCTCTAATTTTTCTTTCTTATTCTGACTGATAGACTTACCCTTTCCCTGAAAAATCACCTGTGAATTTCTTTTACCTTTTGCAGCTCACCCCCATTGAGCGCTATGCCATGAACTTTTTGGAGGCATCTCTAGAGGACATCAGTCGGGAGGAGTTAAAGCAGGCAGAGGTAAATTCCTTATCCCCCCATTGGGGCTATCCCTCTTCTGCATGGTGCCTCATCTGGCCAGTGCAGCTGAAGCTATTTTGCACAAGTTTGAAACGGCTGTATTATTTCCCCATTTGAAGTTGGTCAGCTCCTTGGTCTGATCCAGCTTAAAAGGCAGCCACATAGTAACCATCTTCCAGGCTGTTGCAAATCTTTTTTCGTCTGGACTTGCAACCTTTCATGGAGATCACATACATGACAAAAGGTTTGTAGACTAAGCCTCTGTGGGTTTGCCACAGAGCAGGGGCTGGTTATTATAGTTAGTTTAAAGGAGAAGGGAAGTGGACTTGGTCTTTGAAGGCTTGCTGGAATGAGCAAGTGGTGAACCTCTTGGGATGCCCACTGAACTGCTTCTCTATTTTGGCCAGGAACAAGTCGAAGCAGCCCGCAAAGATATTGATCAGGCTAAGGATGAGGTTGTCTTCAAGCTGCCTGAGGATGAAGATGAAAACTGTCTCCTTGAGGAGACGTCCAGCAAGAAAAGCAAAAAGGCCAAGACTGCGAACCGTGGAGCACCAGAGAGGACAGGCACCCGCATGAGTGAAAGGCTGCGTAGCTCTCGCCTTCCGCCCCGAGAAGGAGACAGTGGGGACAGTGAGTCCACCCAAGCAAGGCTGTCAAGTCTTCGGCATCCCCGAGTGGCGACTGGTGAAGATGATGACACTCTGCCCCAAGTAGCTCAGCACACACGAGGTGCTGCTGTGCGCAGAGAGCAGGAGCGGGAGGAGAAGCTTGTTTTGAACACCCGGAGAGCTGTGCCCCGTCGAGAAGAGCCTTGGACTAAGGTCTCAGCTGCTGGGGAGAGGGGACAGAAAGCAGCCTCACAAAAAACTGAAGTTTCTCCTTCTGGTGACAGAGTTTTGAGAACTAATCCTCACAAGGCAGAGACCCTAGTTGCTGGAAGTAAATTGTTCCCAGTGACTTCACAGAAGATGGATGAAGGAGCTGCTGGTGACAGAGTTCTGAAAGGCAGCCCTCCAAAAGCAGAAGCTCAACCTGCTGGTAAGTTGCTAGAAGGTCCTCCGCAGATAACAGATTCCAGTTTGAATAAAGCACCAAGGTTAGGTCCACAGAAGTCCGAGAAATCACCCTGTTTGGATAAACTGCAGCCCAGCTCTTCTACACCTGAAGCACTAGTATTAAAAACACAGATCTCACAGATACAGCCACAGGAACTTGATGCCGAAGGAACCAAGTTAAAAGCAGATATGAACATGCAAAAACAAAAGGAAATGCCCCAACTCAATTCATCAGTCCCCGAGTTCCATACTGCAGAGAATATCTCAAATATGGAGTTACTGGAGCCGCAGGCACCAGCTGATATTGCAAAGACCAGCCTAGAGATCTTGGCCATTGAAGAGATTGCACCAAACCTAGTACTGCCCATTACCACTCCAGAACTATATTGTGAGAACAAACCAGATGCTGCTTGTGAAAGTGACATCCCATTGAACGAGCAAAAGGAGACCTTACCCAGGCCAGAAAAAGAAGTGGATATGACTGACAGTTATGATGCTTTGGACCAAGAATCACAGAATTCTGTGGATGAGGCACCCAGAATGGAAGCTGCTCTGGAGGTCACACCTCCAGATGATGATGATAGAAAAGTACCGGATGCACCTCCCATTGAAAGCCCAAAGGAAGCTGCTGATGGTTCGATGCCCACATTTGAGAGTGAGATCCCCAAGATAGAGGTTCCTGTATCCACTTCCTTTGACCACTCCATGACAGCTGCTAGCTCCCATCTTCATGTGGAAACTTTACCCTGTGTCAAGGAACAAAATGGTTTGGAGCAGCTTCCAAAAACTAAAGAGCTGCCTTTCCCTGTTTCAGACTTTGCTGAGGTTCCCCATCCTGAAATTGCCTTAGTTGAGACTGAATTACTCACTACAGACCAAGCTAGCAGAAGCAGCAGCAGCCTCATGGAATCACCCAAGCAGGGACAAGAAGTGGTGGAGAAAAACTTTCATGAGGATGAACAGCCCATCAAAGAAGCAGAGATTACCACCATATCTCCGGGTGCTGTCTCTGTACACGAGAGTTCATCAGCTAGTGGAATCTGTCCAGGAACCACCTCTTCAGATGACAGTCTTTCACCAATCAAAACACGCCGCCGCCGCACCAGTGCTGATGTACAGATCCGGCAGAGCTATCAAGACCAGGATAGTCCCACTGCCAAAGTCTTACGGAAGTTGCCAGGGAGGCTGGTCACAGTGGTGGAGGAAAAGGAGCTAGTTCGCCGCCGCCGGCATCGTGTGCATGAACTGGATGCGTCTGATAGCTCCATGATGAGTCCCAGCAACAGCTCAGCCCAGAGCGGGTCGGAGCCAGAAACTTCATCCTCTGGTAAAGAGTTGCCCCTGTTGCGTGACTTGCCAGCCCGCCGGAGAATTGAGATGGAGAGCCGAGCAGCGGCAAAGGAGAGAGATGGAATCTCGAGAGGTGAGCTTTTTGCCAGCCCCTCCACCGAGCCTGTCAAACGCAAACGAGGGCGTCCCCCCAAGAACAAGAGCGCTGAGAGTCCGATGAGCCTCCCTCCCCTTCTTGAGCCAACCTTGGAAGCGAGCTCTCAAAATAAAACACCAAAGCAGACAGTCCTTGAGACAGAGTCCCAGAGAAAGAGCTCTGAGCAGATGACACCTGAAACCCAACTCCAAATTAAGACTTCCGAGTCAAGCATACCCCAGACCCATCCCCGAAGTGACATAACTGAGAGGAAGGTTACTGAGTTCCAACTTCAAAATAACCCCGAACAGAAGATATCAGAGATCCAACTCCAAGGGAAGACCTCAGAACAGAAGCTACCTGAAATCCAGCCTCAAATTAAGACCTCCAAGAAGGTTTCTAAGAGTCACAATAAGACCTCTGAACAAAAATTGTCCAAGACTCAACCCAGGAATAAAGATTCTGAGCAGAAGCTGCACAAGACCTGTAGACAAAAGGCTAAGTCTCCCAAGGATAAGCGGAGTAGTCCAAATGATTCCCCAGTAGAAAAAAAACGGCGTGGGCGTCCCCCCAAGCTTCAGGAGTCCCCCGTTGTTTCTCCTAAGACTTCTGCTTCAAAAACACTACCAGCCACAGCTGCAAAACCTGACCTGTCCCCCAAGTTAAAAAAGCAGCTGAAAAAGTCCTGTAGATCCACTGCTGTAACAGAGGCGACACCTGAGATACACAAGTCAGTAAATCCGGCTCCCAAAACGACTTTGGTCTCAAAAACACCTTCGAAAGCACGGAATCGAAAGTCCATGCACCCCAAATCCATGTCACAGTCAAAACCAATTTCGCTAGAACTTTTGGCAAGTCCCCTTAAATCACTTTCCAAATCACCCACAGAGATGTGTGAAACTCTTGCCCCTCCCCCTAGTGTGGTTTCTGCAGTGGAAACTTCCACAGAGATGGAAGAAAAGCCGCCTTTTCTCCCTCCGCCACATATGGCCTCTGAAGCCTCCCAGTTGCTGGATTCTCCACCCAAGCGGAAGAGAGGGAGGCCCCCAAAGAACACACCACCTCCGCGTCTGGAGGCAGCACCACCGCCTGCTTCCACCTCTGACCAGAAAATCTCCCCTAAGATAGAGAAGTTAGCAGACCCTGCCTGTAAACGTCAGAGACGAAAGAGAAATGATGAACTTGGCCCGTCGTTGTCCAGCCCCAGCCAGAGCTCACTAGAGGATGAGGACAATCGCCCGCTCACCAGGCTTTCTCGGCTCAAGCGTGATGAGAAGCCAGAGCCGAGTTCAGCTCAGTCCTCCCCAAAGAACGTAGTCATAGAGGGTGCCTCATCATCGGAGAGCAGTGCTTGGGAACAAGTTCCCAGTGAGACCCCCGGCCGTTCTACCCGCCTGCGGCCTGGCAGCCTTGTTCCACCACTGGAATGGGAGATTCATCGGCGAAAGCGGCGCTACTCGTTGGGGAGCAGTCAAGTGAGTGATAGGAGCAAGTCACCTGCTCCTCAAGCCTCTTCGGACCAGGAGGGCAGAGAGTCTGAATCCTCCCCAGAGTCAAACAGTAATAATGGTAATCGTCAATCCAAGCGCCAGTGTTGTGAGGCTGGGGTGCATGGCAGAAGGAGAGCACAGAGGCAACGTCCTCGTGGTGGCTCGGCTGACCGGGTTCTCCGTAGTGCAGCAAAGCCTGCTGACACTACCAGCTTGGCTCCTTCCCCAGTTCCCACCAGGAGGGCGGGCGCTAGTTCTGCTGCTGCTGCTGCCTCAGCAGTGGGAGTCCCTGGGGTGATTTCTTCATCCAGCGCCCCCTCCCCAGCTACCCCCGTTACCTCTTCACTAAGTAACAGAGGTCGTAAACCCAAGACGTGATGATGGCAGCGCAAGAGATTCTGCTATCACTTGTCTGCGCGGATGGATTGGCGGCCTTCTGTTCCCACTCACATACCGTAAGCAGATCTAGTCCGCCACCGCTTCCCTTGTTCTCATCCCTCCTGTTCATATGGGGGGGGGGGGGGTTGAGGGTCAATCTCTGGGGCTTAACTCCCTCCCACAGCTCCCTGCATTCCAGATTGACTGTTAGAGTATTACTTGAAAGGAGGAGAAGGAGATTGCTGGTGGCGACCTGGCTGTTCATTCCCAGGTGCTCTTTCTCAGAATAAGGCGAGGGCCCCTCTTGCTTGAAGTTGCCAGTTCTGGGTGCATGGCTCAGTTGCGCCACCCAAGAGAAAGGGAGAGGACCAGCACTTTTCACAATGAATTCTGTGACTTCATGCTCGTGGGCTGGGGGTGTAAGCGCTGCAGCTCAGTAGAGCTGTGGCCCTTCGAGATGACAGTAAAGGGCTGTCGCCACCCCTAGACTCCCCTATCATTTGACTACCACTTTGGGAAGCTTCAGCCCAAGTGTTCCTTAGGCTTACATCCTATTTTAAATGGTCACAAGTTGGGGCTTGGTATCCCCCATCCTCTTTTTCCTCCCCTCTGTCTGCAGGGAATGCCCATCTGATTTGTAACACAATTAGCTCTTACTTTTTTAATGGCTTTGGGTTGGTTTTTAAATGACAGTGACCAAAAGCTGGGTCCCTTTCCCTGGCTACCCGTTCTGATTGTCTCCCGCTTAATCCGTTCACAGTTTAGGGCCCTTTAGAGGCTCAAGGCGGTGGGAGAGTTGACCCTTCAAAGTTGGGGATGGTGTAAGGCCCACCTCCCAAAAAGTCGTGCTCTCGCCTTAGGCACCACCACCATCTGGGGAAACTGTCTTGTTTTTAACAATGTAAATTGCAGCTCACTGCTCCAAGGACTTGTTGTGGGCTTCTGAGTTGGGTCAGATCCCTCTCCTTTTTCCCACCACTGTACAGCTCTCTTGTTGTAAAATAGGTTCTTTTGAACATAATCTATGCAAAGGTTATTTTGTATAGGGGAGCACAACGTTCCCTCCCCTCCTCCACCGCAGTGGGATTTGTGGGTAGCGGCAGCAGTTCTCTGGTTTTGGGGAGGGGTGCAGTTGGGGTGGCGGAGGGTGAGGTGTTCCCATGGAGCTGTCTTTCCTACTGAAGCATGTTCAGAACTTGTACAGAAGACCGATGTAATCTTTCTTCAGAATAATGCTATGAATAAAGTGTTAAAAAAACAACAAAAAACAAAACAACAAAAAAACAACAACAGCACACCATTTGCGTCTGTGGAGTCTTCTTTTCCCATCATGGTCAACTGTGAATCACACATATGGTAGTTTCTTACTTCTCAGATCTAGATACTACTTAACTGGATCTTGGTTTTTAACTGGAGGTAGTCTTTGTTAATCGCTTGCCATCATATTTTTAAGCACAATGTTGGCAGAATGTTCAAACTGTTTTTCCCTATATGCTACAGTCAGCTTTTGATAACTGCCACATTGTGGCCAGGTTAGTTCTCGTAGGAGGAGGTTCCTTCCAGATTTTATTCTCCAGATGTAAAGTGAATCTATTCCCATTGCATATTTATAGTTCACAGAATGAGCAGAGTAGGTTTTTATTGTCATACACCAGAGCAGGAACACCTCTGACCTGAAACGCCACACCAGCTTGGTAAAATCAGCAAGCAGTGTATTGTAGAATATCTGTAGGCAGAGCAGTAAAAATAGTAAAAACAGTAAAGGTCCAAAATCCAAGGTAGTCCTTAAGCTTCAAAGGAAAGCAAGCAAGTTCCATGAGGACCTAGAAATTCATGAAACAAGACACTTAAAACCATGAAACAAAACACCAGGAAAGTCCCATAGGCAAAATTTAAGCTTGGTAGAAAGTTGGTACAAGAAACTCAGAGCACTTGAAAGCAAGACTGTGATAAAATAATGTTGACTGAGGCAACTGCCTCCCACAAATCATTATAAACCTTTTCCAGATCCCAAAACTGGAAGGAAAGCATTTTTCTTGACCTTCCAGATAACAATTTGCTATCTCTCTTTCGCTGTAGCCAGACTGATCGTCTCAGTTTCTGAAAGTTCTGCATCTCTTTACTAAAACTTTGCTTTCTGACTAAGGTTTCACTATCCTCTCCCTCATTAAGTCCTGTACCTGACAAATCAATTTCAGGATCATTTTCAGACAGTTGCTCTGAGAAAAGCGGTGACAGGCCTCTCAGGAATGTGGCCTTGTGAATCTTCCTGAAACAATTCAGGCCTCTTCTGATCTTAGGTCAGGCCCAAGCAGCCCCTCATCCCCAATACCATCAGAAACATTCCTATCAGGAACAACAACATGGACATCATTCCCATCGTGAACATCAGACACAATCACAGGCTGACATACAACACATATAACCTTTAGTAACATGTTCCCCCAATCTGTACTGGCTTCTCTGTTGACTTAGGCACCCTTTCACTTCTCAGAGTACTATCTACAACCATTCAAAATAATCTGTTATGGCAGTGAACTGCTGTGTTCTGGTCTCAACAATTTACCCATGCCAAGTTCCCTCAGCCATAGCCAGCAAAGGACATTGGATAAATGCTGGGGGTTTCATCCAACAACATACAGAGTCTGTTTTCACTCACCACAGAAGTAAAGCAACTTTGCACCCACCATATCAGAAAGGCAAAGAGTTGGGAGCCACCCAAAAATGAGCCAGGAGCATTTAACTTGTACAGAGCTGGACCAATTTATCACAAAATACATTTTAGGGTTTTAATATATGTCCAACGCCCATGAATATAGAGCCCAAGTGCTTTAAAGAGTCCTGGAAGAGGAAATCATGACTAATAATTTAATTCTGTTTTGCCACACGCTTTGGAAGGTGCTCTTGATTCTTACTAGGTAAGAGGAATGTGGGCAAACTGGTTTCTTGGCTTGGACATTGCTTAGCAGTAGGAACCTTGTAATTTCTCTGTGCTGCTTTGGCAAAGGTGTGCCCTTGTTTGGACTTGCCTGGGCCCATTTCAGTGCTAAGGGAGGGTTTCCTTTTGAATTGGATAATCTATTGGTGTTAATGATGAGGCCTCACCCCTGGAGTATCAAAGCATGTGTAAGATTGAGCATTAAAATGGGTCCTTTCCACCTAGCCAACAGTATTTTTATTGAATGAAGAGCTGCATTGAAGAGATTGACCCAGCCTAGTAGGGGAGGAATGGTTTCCCTGTGTGGTGAGCTGTGAATACGCACATATGGTAACACTTCTGCGCCAGCGCAGCTTACCATATGTGCGAATTCACAGATGACCACTCGGGAAACTACGGTTACAGGTAAGCAACCTTACATTTTTTAACTGGAGGTAGTCTTTGTTAATCCCTTGCCATTTTTATTTTAGTGAACCAGCATTCCATCTCGATAAGAAAATTGTCTTGATATTTTGTAAAATGGGTGGTCTTTTTTCACTTGGTGTTTGAGTTGCCACAGTGGTAATTTTACAGAATTTCAGATTACTTTTAGGGACCAAAACTCCCAAAAGCCCTGAGTGAGTAAGATCTCTGATGGTGCTAATGGAGAGTTCTGAGAATGGCTTAAAAAGGAGTAATACTTCCAATTTGTGGACTGTGTTGACTTTCTCAAACTGGTAGAAGTAAGAAAAGCCATAATGAGTGAAGTTATCAATATAAACTACATGCAGATCTTTGGCCTCGTGTTTTCCATCCTTAGTTCAAAAAACTGGAATTAAGGCACTTCATCTCACCTTTCTTTCCCTTTCTTGGGACAGAATTACTAAGCGAAACTGGAGGTCATAATGTTTCCCACCTTATTCATAATTCTCACATAAATTCCTCCTATCAGAAACTCAATACTTCCTCCTCCCAGGCTTTGTGCATATCTGCTTATCATCTCTGAATTCGTAAACATAAGTCTCAGTGCCAGAATGTAGATTGTGAGAATGAGAGTATGATCTCATGCCGAAAAGCAGGAGCAACCCACATTCCTGAGTCAGTAGCGGCAACTAGATTTCATTCGGTGTCAAGAGTTGGACCCAACCCAAAAAGGCATGGCTTGATCTGAACTTGGGATCTGATAGGAGCATGAGCACACAGAACAGTGTCCAGAGAGAAATTAAAACAGAAAGGGCTTCTGAAGGGCCGTGAAAAGCCAGAGAGGTAAGCTTCCCACATCCATGTAGGCCTTAGGACCAAACCGTCACCTCTTTCTGTTCAACTCACAGAAAGAAGTATAGCTTAACAAGTGCCAAGAATTAAACAGATCTAACCAGGCACAGGGAAGATAGTGCTTGTTGCTTCAGATTAATTTCTGTTGAGTGGTTTGCCTTGTTTAATTTGGGAACACCTTTTAAACATTCCTTGTTTCTTAATTCTAACGATCTGGTGTTGCCAAGACTGACTACAACACAATTTTGTCAGAACCACACCAAAACCTAATAAGAGAGGGAGGACTTGAGTCTGGGTGTCCTGCCTGAGTTTGAATTTCAAAAAATACCTGTGGACAGGAGTCTTCCATGCGCAACAATGATCATACATTGAGAAAAAGAGTGGGAAAGGAAGTCTTTTCGCTGCGTTACGACAACAACAGTGTGCGCCTATTGCCATGGGAGAAGAGATGGAACCTAGAAGTGGGAGCCTTCCCCAAGATGCACCGGAGACCTATGTGATGATCACCACTGGCACCTCAGACATGGACCCTCCTGCCAAACCACCTCTTTTGCATATGCATCGGCTTCGCAACTTGGCAATAGCTAGCATTGTCTGTGGCTGTTCTTGCCTTGGAGTCCTAGCACTGATCTATGCAGTCAAGGTGAGTTATATAGTTCCATCAAGGGGGTGGGAAAGGGGTGTTGGAGAGTTTTGGTATTTCAGAAGCTTGAAGGAAAATGAGTAGTCTTAAGGAGAGTCAATACTAAATTCTCTACAGCGAATCCTTTAACATATTTAATTACTAATTAACACCCTGCCCTTCTCCCAGCAAGGGACTCAAAAGTTTATTGTCAACCTCCAAAGGCAACAAGGTTCTTTTTGGCTGCAGTCTACCAAAGCCTTGCTTATCTTTCAGGTGCCACCAGATTCTTTGTGGGTTTTTTGGCACCCAGTCAATCAAGAGAACAAAAGTTCAGGAACCAAGCCTGTGGAAGGGAGGGGCAGTTTTCTTCAAAGAACCTAATTCCCCATGCCATGCATATTTACAAACGTATGAACTTGGTCGGCAAGGCGGTGCTGAGAAACTTGATCACAGCGCCTAAAATCTGCCATTCAATTTCTTCATCAGGTTAGGCTACCCAGAGAAATATTTCTAGCTTTGCCTCTCTCAGTGAATATACATGCATGTGCCAATATGCATCCATACAGTCTTCCACGCTCAAAAGCGTTTGGGGGCTTCATAAGAGAGGTAATGTAGTAAACCTCTTCCTAGTTTGAAAACCATTGTCTTTAATCATAGGTTCATTTTCGGAGTCCAGGCCCTAGTACTCAGTGGGCATTCACCCGTTTCTAGAAGCAGGACTGCATTAGGTACGCAAGAAGGTACATTTAGGAGATATCTTATAAACTTGCTTGCAATCTCTAGAATAATAGTTGAGTTTTCACACCATATGATTGCATCGAAGAGGAGTTTAGAGGCTGTTTTGACATTAAAGATTTTTAGTCTGAACATGAGGAAGAACTTCCTGACTGTGAGAGCCATTCAGCAGTGGAACTCTCTGCCGCAGAGTGTGGTGGAGGCTCCTTCTTTGGAAGCTTTTAAACAGGCTGGATGGCCATCTTGTCAGGGGTGCTTTGAATACAATATTCCTGCTTCTTGGCAGGGGGTTGGACTGGATAGCCCATGAGGTCTCTTCCAACTCTTTGATTCCATGATTCTAGTGCTGAGGGGACGTATTGTCCTCCTTTGGTGTAATAGAACCTTATTAATCTGCTCAGCAGGCCTTTGTCATTTGAATCACTATTTCAGAGTGCTCTGTCCAGGATAAGGTGTGGTGGAAGGTAAGGCCCAATACTGAAAGCTTCTAACCTGCTCTAGAGAAAATTTGTCAGGTGAGATTAAATATATTTCCCCCAGAGCTGCTAATAGGCAGGCTGTCTGGAATTCCTTACTCCCAAAGACTATGCCCCTGTGGAGAAAATGAAATAGAAACAGCAACAATAACAACAACAATAATAATATTATAATAATAATAAACTTTATTTATACCCCGCCACCATCTCCCCGAAGGGGACATGGGGAGGCTAACATGAGGCCAAGCCCAAAGATACAATACAGCAAAATAAAGTGCAAAATACAACAACAAAAATCACATCACAATAAAGTACATACAGTGGCAAAATATAGTAAACAAAGCAAGATAGCATAATAGAAAATCGAACACAATGGGCAGGCCAAATGGACAAGATAAGATGATAAAACCCTGGATGAGGTAGGAGTGGAAAAAATGTATTTGAGAGGAGCCCAAAAAGGACAAATGGTACAGTTAGGCCTTCAATTTAGGACGGGGGAAAAGTGCATCATAAGGACAACACTGTAGATGGAACAGACAGAAATGGGACGAATGGTCACTCTCCAAAGGCACAACGGAAGAGCCAAGTTTTCAGATCTTTCTTAAAGGCTGCTAGAGTGGGGGCTTGCCTAATCTCTCCAGGTAGTGAGTTCCAAAGTCGTGGGCCACAGCGGAGAACACATTTTACTGCAGTGCCAGTACTATTATTATATTATTATTATTATTATTATTATTATTATTATTATCTTTATTTGTACCCTGCTAGCATCTCCCGAAGGACTCGATGCGGCTTACAAAGGCCAAGGCCTCAAAACATAGCATAACAATACACAACCTAGAGCAAATAAAAAACAGTTAAAGCAATATTAAAAACAACAACAATAAAACAATACACTAAGACACAATAAAACTGGGCCGGGCCAGAGTAATGGGTACAGAATTAAAAGTGCTGATGTGACAGGTGATATGTAGGATTATAGGGTAAGTGCAGTGTGCCAGCAATCTTAATTTCTACTAAAGTGCTTCTGGGACTTGTTGGAGTTTTCCTATTCTGGAAAGGCACATTGGAACAGCCAAGTCTTCAAGTTCTTCCTAAAGACTGCCAACGTAGGGGCCTGTCTAAGATCTTTGGGGAGGGTGTTCCAGAGTCAGGGGACCACCACAGAAAAGGCCCTGTCTCACGTCCCCACCAGACGCACCTGCGACGCAGGCGGAATCGTGAGCAGGGCCTCTCCGGATGAACGAAGTGAGCGCGTGGGTTCATAAACGGAGATGCGGTCACAGTGCAACATAGCCAACTTTTATATCCAATCCTGTCCCGCATGACCAGCCATCCCTCACAGAGGATTGATAGATATCTTTTAGAGGACAAGTGCCACAGGTTGACTCATAGTGGCAAAATTCCTCGCAGTGGCAACAAGGCTGAGAAAGCAACTAATCTCTGATAGGGGTATTACTTGAAACCATATAGATGTATCTTGTACAATGGACTTATCCTGAGATGGGAGAATTTATAATGACTGTTGGTTTTACTGATGGGTTTCTATAGTAAAGGTAAAGGTTTTGCTCATGTCCGACTCTGGAGGTTGGTGCTCATCTCCATTTCTATGCCAAAGAGTCAGCGTTGTCCGTAGATACCTCCAAGGTAATGTGGCTGGCATGGAGCGCAGTCTCATAATAAAATGTTGTTGTTGCATTCTATGCATGTTGTACACTTTCCTAGTTGTTCAAAGAGAAAGGAAAGGTGGTTTGATGGTTTCTTGCTGGTTTAGACCAACCTTTGGTCCTCCAGATGCTTTGGACTTTAGCTCCCACAACTCCTACCAGCTGGTAAACTGGCTGAAATTTCTGGGAGTTGGAAGTCTAAAAGAACTGGAGGATCAAAAGTTGGGAACCACTGGTTTAGAGAAATGAGCCTGCCCAAGAGAAGAAAAGGTCTAGCATGGAATAGTTTGGACATTGGATTAAGGGCCTTTCCACACTGCCATATAACCCAGAATATCAAGGCAGAAAATCCCACAATATATGCTTTGAACTGGGTTATCAGAGTCCACACTGTCATATATTCCAGTTCAAAGTAGAACATGTGGGATTTTATTCAGCTGTGTGGGAGGGGCCTAGGACTCAAGAAATAGGGACTAAAATGCAGCAGTTTCGACCCTCATATATTAATCTTGCCTTGCTTGCCACTCTCTGTTTACATTTCTACTCAGTGGAAGGCAACCTAAAATACACACACACAAACATAGTACACTGCTGTCAAGGAAATGGCTTCCAGACATAACCAGTTGGCAAAACTTCTTCCGAGGGAATAAATCCATTTCACCTGTTCCTCACCTTCTGGTCCCATTTAGAATTATTCTCTCTATCTTGAGCCTAAAAACAATAGTCACCTGTAATGGGCAGTAAAAAATATATAGTCAAACTCCTAAACAAAGGAGCAAAGAATTATGAAAGTTTGGCCAAGTAACTTACTGCATTTAAGCTAATAGAAACAAAGTTAAAATATAAGATCCTTTCTTTTGAATAAGACTCATCTGGTAGCTGTATTCAATATTTTTAATATTTCCTCTTGTATTTCTCTTTTTTAGGCTAATGAGAAACACAAAGCTGGCTCCCAAGAGTTGGCAGCTCATTGGGCCCAGAAATCCCGGCGCATGTCTGTCTGCAGTATTGCCGTCTGGCTGGGTCTTCTCATTCTGGTGCCCGCGTCAGTGTTTTTACTTTCTTACCTCCTGTCACGTGCAGAATGATGATCATCTCATGGAAAATGTGACTTTGGGCTTCCAGGACCAACGCTCCTGAATATCTCTACTCTTTTCAACTTGAGTGAGAACGGACGAGTTCACAGCTTGCTTTCTGTCACGGGACATTCACATTTGAGTTGACTCTGAGATTAGAGAAGAAATGGTGGAAATAGGGTTACATTATCCTAAGGAGACACTGTGCCACTCATCACAATTTAGACCTTTCTCTTGACTGTAGATCAGCAATTTTGAGGGAATGGGATAAAGAAGAAGAAAAGTACTGTGTTTGTAATTTCCCTGTTATAGTATTTTTATTTTTATTTGAAATCAGATGCTGCTTGTTCGTCCAGTATTCTTATGTCATGAGCCTATGAGATGATGTGCTTTCAACGGAGTAAATAAAGTACTGCATTTTGGAAGATCTGGATTCAAATTTTCTCTTGCCCTTCCACACAGCCATATACAGTAACCCAGAATATCAGGGAAGATAATCCACAATATCTGCTTTGAACTAGATTATCTGAGCCCACACTGCCATTTAATTCAGTTTAGTGTGGATTTTATACAGCTGGGTGGACGGGGCCTTTTATTTTATTTCTTCATCACGTTATTTTGCATCTGTTTATTTCAATTTCTGTTATTTTATTTTATTTTGTTGTACTGTAATTCTGGGCATGTTATCCACTCCGAGTCCCCTTTGGGAAATAGTGGTGGGGTATAAATAAAGATGATGATGATGATGATGATGATTATTATTATTATTATTATTATTATGTAGTTGGAGCATGTAAAAATCAGTTGGTGAGTGTGTTAACTGAAAAATGCAAATCACAAAGTTGATTGGTTGGGCTACCAGCAGGGTGCTAGCTGAGCCTGGGAGTTTTGGCAACAGTTACATGCTTAGGTTTACTGTGCAGGAGCTTGCCAAGACAAGTTAGTATATATAGACAAGTTAGTATATATATATAGACAAGTTAGTATATATAGACAAGACAAGTTAGTATATGGCTTCAAACTACCAGAGAGGAGATTCCATCTGAACATGAGGAAGAACTTCCTGACTGTGAGAGCCGTTCAGCAGTGGAACTCTCTGCCCCGGAGTGTGGTGGAGGCTTCTTCTTTGGAAGCTTTTAAACAGAGGCTGGATGGCCATCTGTCAGGGGTGATTTGAATGCAATATTCCTGCTTCTTGGCAGGGGGTTGGACTGGATGGCCCATGAGGTCTCTTCCAACTCTTTGATTCTATTTTCTGCTTCTGAGGTGCTGGAAGAAGATTCTTCACATGGACACCCAAGGAACATTTGAATCTCTCTCAAAGGACATTGTGTGAGTCAATGCAACTGTTCACATGACTGTATATATGTTGCTCTGCATAACAAAGAGTAAACACCTTATTATTTATTGATGAGCTGTGTGGCATATCTTTTCTCTAGCAAGACAGTGTGTGGATTGATAAAGACATGAACTACACATGATTTTCATTCCACTGCATAAGTCACTCCTATGTCTATAACATTGGCTTGTTGCGTGAACAGGTGAAATGTGTAGCAAATCCTTATGTGGAAGCTAAATCATCTCATGAACTGAGCATTATCTGTTCTGCACCTCTTGTCCCTTTTCAGATAATTCCAACTAGGGTGAACATTATTTAAGTGTTGATGTTGACTTTTGTGGAGAGGTGGCTGCTAAGGTAGCAGAAATTTTCTAATGTTACACCATTAAGCTGTATTTCTGGCATTGGCTGGTGACTGCTGGTAGAACACATTAGTTTTCTCGATGTTCAGTGAGAGGTCAAGCTTTTCATATGCTTCTGCAAAGGAGTCTAAAGTGGCTTGTAGATCTTCTGAATGAGCACAGACCACATTATCATCAGCTGGTACAGCTGGGCGGGAGTGGGAAATTTTAATGTGCACTGTATCAAAATAGTTTATTTATTTATTTATTTATTTATTTACAGTATTTATATTCTGCCTTTCTCACCCCGCAGGGAACTCAGGGCAGATTACAATGCACATATACATGGCAAACATTCAATGCCAATTTCCCAGCGTGGTCAGCTGTGAATCACACATTTAGTATATTCCTGCACTTGCGCAGGCATCAATGTTGCTGCCTGCGCAAGCGCAGGATTATACCAAATATGTGAATTCACAGCTGACCACTCAGGAAACTACGGTTACAGGTAAGCCACCCATATTTAGACATACAACATATGTAGGCAGACACAGAGGCAATTTAACATTCCAGCTTTGCGGCTTCATGAGGGTATGCTTGGTTCTGGCCACAGGAGGAGCTGCCGCTTCACTGTCCACCTGTGACACCGGGTTCTTTGATGGAGTACTTCCTCATTCTTCTGCACGCTGCTGGAGGTTTTTATGGCGTCGTAAATTAAATTAGCCTCCACACACAAAACGGTACCTAAATTCCCTACTTGAAGGATGCAACTGTCTTTGGGGCTGCATAGGTCAACAGCATGCTAGACTATTGATGGTCGGGATCTTACTTCAACCCAGGCTGGCTTCGAACTCATGACCTCTCAGTCAGTAATTATTTAATACAGCTGGCTACTAACTAGCTGCACCACAGGCTTTTTTGCTTGCCAAGTGCACAGATCCACATGCAGCTCTTCGTGGCTGCTCTAAATTGCTCTTTTTCATCTTCATTCTCACTTGAAACATCTATAAAAAATGAGGGTGCATCTCATGCCCCTTCTACACTGCCATATTATCCAGATTATCAAAGCAGACAGTCCACATTAGTTTCTTTGAACAAAAACTACCATCAAATAGAGAGCACGCAATGAGATTTCTGGACTATGAGTGCATCTACACTGTAGACTTAATGCGGGTTGATACCACTTGGCTGAATGCTATAGAATCCTGGGAGAGGTGGCTTTTTTAAGGCCTCTAAGAGCCTTTCCCTGGCAAAGAATGCCGGGGCCTCGCCAAAGTACACCTCCAGGAACTGAAGGAGAACAGCCAAAACCACGACCTTGCCCTGACCTCTAACTCTCTATTGTGGAACCTCGAATGAACCCCTCCCTGTTATGTCCCGCCCTCCGTCGCCCGCGATTGGCTGTTGCTCGACCCAGGCTTTGTTTTCCAAGCGCCTCTTCTCAATGCGGCTTCACAATCCGGCAGCCGATTGGTTCCCCCGCGTGTCAATAACATGCCTCCTTCCCCTCCCTCCTCGGAGCGTCCTCCGATTGGCTGACAACTTCTCCTCTCGCCCTCTAGTGCTCAAAATAGGAAGCAGCCCCCTTCCCGTTTTAAACCCCGCCCACTAATTTCAGCCCCTGGACTCTGATTGGCTGTTTCCTCCCTTCTCCTCCCGTCAATCCCCCTCCAATTTTTCGTCTCATAGGTTTTGTCCTCAGTAGCCTCCACCCACCGCACAGTATCCCTTTTTGGATTGGCGCAAAGGTGCTGTCACTCATTGACAAGCTGGACCAATCGGAAAGCAAAGGAGGCGGGGACTGGGAGTCGCCGGCTGTGGTTGGGGTCATTCAGTCTCTGGGAAAGGCGCTGCCGGGTGAGGGTCTCGCGCGCGGGGGGCGGGGCTTGATGACGTCTTGGGGGTGCCCTTTGGGGTCGGCTTCAAACAGGTTGGGTTTTGTGCAGCAGCCTTTCCTTTCCCTTCCCAGCAGAAGCCCAGTCCTTTTTTGGCCCATGCTAGGCCATGAAGCCTAAGGCAAGAGTGCCTCTGAGCTTGTGCAGAGTGCTAACACAACTGCCAGGGCTCCATGCTATGGAATCCTGGGGGTTTTACTTTGAGGAGGCATCAGCAGACTTTGGCAGATAGGACTGAAAAAACTACAACTCCCAGGATTCCATAGTTTTGGGCTATGGCAGTTAAAGTGGGGTCAAACTGTGTTAATGCTATAGTGTAGAGCAGGCATGGGCCAACTTGGGCCCTCCAGGTGTTTTGGACTTCAACTCCCACAATTCCTAACAGCCGGTAGGCTGTTAGGAATTGTGGGAGTTGGAGTCCAAAACACCTGGAGGGCCCAAGTTGGCCCATGCCTGATGTAGATGCTGAGATTGAGGCAAGGAAGGTGAATCACAGGAATTGGAGATCATCTATATAAATAAAAATGTAATGTGCGTTTGTGGGATTAACAGAACTCAAAAACCACTGGGGGAATTGACACCAAATTTGGACACAAGACACCTAACAACCCAATGTATGTCCTTCACTCAAAAAAAAAAACTGATTTTGTCATTTGGGAGTTGTAGTTGCTGGGATTTATAGTTCACCTGCAATCCAAGATCATTCTGAACACCACCAATGATGGAATTGAACCAAACGTAGCACACAGGACTCCCATGACCAACAGAAACACTAGAAAGGCTTGGTGAGCATTGACCTTATGTTTGGGAGTTGTAGTTCACCTACTTCCAGAGAACACTGTGGACTCAAACAATGATGGGTCTGGACCAAACTTGGCACAAATATTCCATATGCCCAAATATGAACACAGATGGAGTTTGGGGGAAATCGACCTTGACATTTGGGAGTTGTAGTTACAAGGATTTATAGTTCACTTACAATCAAAGAGCATTCTGAATCCCACCAGCAATAGAATTGGGTGAAACTTCCCACACAGAACCCCCATGACCAACATAAAATACTCAAGGCCATCCAGTCCAATTCCCTTCACCAGAGCAAGAAAACATAAACAAAGCCCTCCTGACAAAGAGCCATCCAGCCATAGATATAGATATATATGATTCACACACGCAGAGAGATATAGTATTATAGATTTGAAAGGGACCCCTAAAGAAGGACAATAATATGTTGCATGTTCCAGAGTAGGCAAATCAGACAATCTCTACATCAACACTGACAAAGAATCAACAAGAAGTACTGTTTATCCACAAGCATCAAGACATTGCATATATTAGAAACCAACACTTTCTCGTTACTTTATTTTCGAGATCACCAGACTGGGCCACAGCAACGGGACGGCTTCTATATAAATAAAAATGTAATGTTAGTTTGTGGGATTAACATAACTCAAAAACCACTAGATGAATTTACACCAAATTTGGACACAATACACCTATCAGGCCAATGAGTGACCATCACTCATAAAAACACTGAAAAACACAGTGGAAGAGACTTAAAAAGCTAACCCCCCCCCCAAAAGACGCTACAGCGCACGCACAAAAGGACTCCCCCGGCAAACAAAACACACAATAGCATAGCCACACTCTCTTCCGGACTACAGCTCCCAGCATCTCCTCAACCAGGCCCTTTAGGAGAGGAGGATGATCCAAATGCACTGTTTCCAAGCTGCAAGCTTTCTTCTCCTCGGATTTCTTTGAGAGCATCCCAATCCCTGCATATTTACAATTTCCTATTCCTGGACTGCAACTCCCAGCAATCCTCCAGGTAGATAGATTAGATAGAGACAGATAAGTAGGTAGGTAGGTAGGTAGATCTATCAGGAGGATTGCTGGGAGTTGCAGTCCAAGAATTGGCAGAGAAGGAAGAAAGAGGAAGGGAAAGATAAGGGGGAAAAGAAGGGAAGAGGAAGAGAAGGAAGAGAATGAAAGAAAAAAAGGGAAGGAAGGAGAGAAAGAAAGAAAGAAAGAAAGAAAGAAGAGAAAGAGGGAGGGAAGGCTGGCCACAGCAACACGTGACAAGTACAGCTAGTATGTATATAAATAAAAATGTAATGTTTGTTTGTGTTGTTGTTGTTTATTCATTCAGTCGCTTCCGACTCTTCGTGACCTCATGAACTAGCCCATGTCAGAGCTCCCTGTCAGCCGTCACCACCCCCAGCTCCTTCATGGTCAAGCCGGTCACTTCAAGGATGCCATCCATCCATCTTGCCCTTGGCCAGCCCCTCTTCCTTTTTCCTTCCATTTTCCCCAGCATCATTGTCTTCTCTAAGCTTTCCTTTCTTATCAATATGTGGCCAAAGTTTAGCTGCAATCCCAGTTTGTGGGATTAACATAACTCAAAAACCACTGGGCAAATTGACACCAAGTTTGGACACAATACACGTATTAGGCCAACGAGTGACCATCACTCATAACCCCCCCCCCCCAAAAAAAAAAAGCAGCAGAAAGGACTTAAAAAACCCCAAAAGCTAAATGACAATACAGATGCAGATGCCCGGCTTACTAACTGTGGAGCCCTTGCTCTGCAGGCGAAACATCAGGAAAGAATACTTCTGGAATATGGCCCTACAGCCCGGAAAACTCACAAAAACTCAATGCTACAAATCTCACATTTATTATCTGAATGTTTCTATCTCTTTGTTATTCTATTCCTTTTGATTTGGAATTGTTTGATGGCCCAATAGGAAGGTGGGGAACATGATCCTCTTTTGCCCTATAAATCCATCATGGACAGTGGCATACAGCTGTTTAACAGTGGAACTCTCTGCCTCGGAGTGTGGTGGGAGCTCTTTCTTTGGAGACTTTTAAGTAGAGGCTGGATGGCTATCTGTCAGGGGTTCTTTGATTGTGCTTTTCCTGCATGGCTGAGGGCTGTCCCATGTTGTCTCTTCCAACTTGATGATTCTTTGACAGGATTGTGGGAGTTATACTTCAAAAAATCTGGGAAGGCCTAGGTTTTCTATTCCTTGGTAAAGAAAGGTAAACATTCTACGATTTTAAATTATAGGCCCATCATAGTAACCAAAGTAACCACTCACAATGCAATGTTCTGTTCACAGATTGGGCTCTTCTTCCCAATGAAATATTTCATGTTTATCGTTCTTGAAAATGCAACGTGTGGATCAGAATGTCTCTATCTGCACAAGGGATTCCTTGCATCCTATTCCCTTTGCCTTTTATCTTTATTACCCTTCTTATCTCTCCAGCTGCTGGAGTGACTTCCGCTGCCTGGTCACTGTGGCCTCTAGCAAGAAAGGGTCTTCCCTTTGCGTCTAATATTGTGTCCAATTCTGGGCACCACAATTGAAGAGAGATATTGACAAGCTGGAGGGCAACTAAAATAATCAAGGGTCCGGAGAACAAGCCCCATGAGGAGCGGCTTAAAGAGCTGGGCATTTAGCCTGAAGAAGAGAAGGCTGGGAGGAGACATGATAGCTATATATAAATATGTGAGAGGCAGTCATAGGAAAGAGGGAGCAAGCTTGTTTTCTGCTGCCCTGGAGACTGGGATGCAGAACAATGGCTTCAAAGTACAGGAAAAGAGATTCCATCTGAACATTAGGAAGAACTTCCTGACTGTGAGAGCTGTTCAGCAGTGGAACTCACTTCCCCTGAGTGTGGTGGAGGCTCCTTGATGGGAGACTTTTAAACAGAGGCTGAATGGCCATCTGTCAGGGGTGCTTTGAATGCAATTTTCCTGCTTCTTGGAAGAATGGGGTTGGACTGGATGGCCCATGAGGTCTCTTCCAACTCTATGATTCTTGGGAAAGTGTGTGCCAGTCTGTCCCATGAACTGTTCACTTCATTGCCGGCTTCTCTCTTACTGTTATCCCCCCCTTGCTTTGTTTTTCAGGCGTCCGGTCTACACATCTCACCCGACCAGCCCTGCTGCAGGATGACCCGGGACGTGGGTCTGGACGATGAGCTCCCAGATTGGGCCGGAGCCAAGGAGTTCTACCAGAAGTATGATCCCAAGGATGTTATTGGCAGGTGGGTTCGAGATGGGATTAGAAGGGGATACGTTGAAGATTCAGCAGTAGATAATATGCAACTGCTTTGGTCAGATCTCACCTAAAATACTGTGTCAATATCAGGAAATTGATAATGTAGAACAGCGTTTCTCAACCTGGGGGCCAGGACCCCTGGGGGGGTCACCAGGGGGTGTCAGAGGGGCCACCAAAGATAGTCAGAAAACAGTATTTTCTATTGGCCTTGGGGGTTCTGTGTGGGAAGTTTGGCCCAATTCTATCATTGGTGGGGTTAAGAATGCTCTTTGATTGGGGATGAACTATAAATCTCAGAAACTACAACTCCCAAATCTCAAGGTCTATTTCCCCAAACTCCACCAGTGTTCACATTTGGGCACATTGAGTATCCATGCCAAGTTTGGTCGAGATCCATCATTCTCGACCAACACACGCCCTCAGCATTTCATTACTAAAGTCATTTTCCAAACGCGTAGTCCAATTGTTCTGTGAATTTAAATTAGCCTGTTGCGCTGCATTTGCAAATGCTTTCTCAAAAAGCCAGGTTTTAACTGTTTTTCGAAATGTTAGGAGGAAGGGGGTCGATCTAAAATCCCTAGGGAGGGCATTCCATAGCCAAGGGGCTACCAATGTGAAGGCCCTGTCTCTCGTTTCCGCCAATTGCATCTGAAAAGGAGGCGGGACCGAGAGCAATGCCTCCCCAGACAATCTTAACCTCCTAGCTGGTTCATAGGGAGAGATACGTTTGGACCGGTAAGCTGGGCCGGAACTGTTTAGGGCTTTAAAGGATAAAGCCAGCACTTTGAATTGTGCCCGGTAGTAAACTGGCAGCCAGTGGAGTTGGCGCAGCAGAGGAGTTGCATGCTCCCTGAGTGCTGCTCCTGTTAGTAATCTGACGGCCGCCCGTTGGACCATTTGAAGCTTCCAAACAGTCTTCAAAGGCAACCCCATGTAGAGCGTGTTGCAGTAGTCTATACAGGATGTAACCAAAGCGTGGGCTACCGTGTCCAAGTCAGACTTCCCAAGTTATTGGCGCAGCTGGCGCACAAGTTTTAATTGTGGAAATGCTCCCCTGGTCACCGCCGAAACCTGGGGTTCCAGGCTCAGCGATGAGTCCAGGATCACACCCAAGCTGCGAACCTGCGTCTTCAGGGGGAGTGTAACCTCATCCAACACAGGCTGTAACCCTATACCCTGTTCGGCCTTACAACTGACCAGGAGTACCTCTGTCTTGTCTGGATTCAATTAGGCAAATGGGGTTTATATATCTGTGGAATGTCCAGGGTGGGAGAAAGAACTCTTGTCTGCTTGAGGCAAGTGTGAATGTTACATTTGGCCACTTCGATTACTATTTAATGGCCTTGCAGCTTCAAAGTCTGGCTGCTTATTGCCTGGGCGAATCCTTTGTTGGGAGGTGGATAGCTTGTCTTGATTATTTCTTGTCTGGAATTCCCCTGTTTTTGAGTGTTGATCTTTATTTACTATTTTGATTTTAGAGTCTTTTAATACGGGTAGCCAGATTTTGTTTATTTTCATGGTTTCCTCCTTGATTTCATTTTCATGGTTTCCTCCTAATAAGATTTCGTAAGTTCCCAATTGCAACTAATCACAGCACAGCTTTCATTTCTTATACTGCTGAGGTAAAATGACAGCTGCTCCGTGATTGCTTGGTTTTTTCTTATATTGCTGAGGTAAAAGGAAAGCTGTGCTGTGATTGGCTGTTATTTCTTCTTCCGTTGAGGTAAAATGAAAGCTGCTCTGTGATATGCTGTTATATCTTTGTTGTTATTACCTCAGCAGCATAAGAAATGAAAACTGAGCTCTAGCAACCAATTGCTGCACTGTTTTCCTTTTACCTCAGCAGTAGAGGTAAAAGGAAAACTGTGCAGCAATTGGTTGTTAGAGCTCAGTTTTCATTTCTTATGCTGCTGAGGTAAAATGAAAGCTAGGCTGTGAGTGGTTACTTTGGGCATCCCAGATTCCACTTTGTCTATTCCAGGACTGCTTGCTTTACTCTAAATACACATGTGTATTCGAATGCAACGTTGTGTCAAAATGTCAAGTCAATCGACCAACTGTTTTTTGAGTTTTGCAAGCACAAACATATGCAGGCTGAGATTTTATACAGTATATAAAGATAGTATGGAAAGAGGAAGATCTTGTGTTTCCTTCTCACAGTGTTTTCGGTGTTTCTGGAAACTTCACCTTTTCCTTGGATTTTTTCCCCATTCTCTTCCCACCCATTATATCCACCTGCAGGGGAGTGAGCAGTGTGGTCCGGCGATGCATCCACAAGCAAACAGGGCAGGAGTATGCGGTGAAGATTATCGAGGTAACCCCAGAGCGCATGACTCCACAGCAGCTGGAGGAGGTGCGCTCGTCAACCAGCAAAGAGATTGCCATCTTGCGCCAGGTCTCTGGCCATCCCTTCATCAGTGAGTGGAGATTTCCTCCAAGCATACTTCTCTGAAACCTTCATGTGTATCCTGGCATTTTCACTCAAACTTCATTTAATATTTTTCTCCTGCAAAGTAAGACCCTTATAACAGTTGAACCCATATCCGTGGTTTCACTTATCCACACTTGAGAGGAAAATGGTCCTTCTAGAAATCTGTTAGATCCTCCAGGCAATTGGATGCTATATTTCCCCTTGAATGTTACCATAGAACAACATTGGAAGATTCAGCAAATTTCAAGAAAGTACATTTCTCTAGGAATATCTAGCTCCATCAATGCAACTATATGTTATATTGAGAGTGGAAATGAGGTGATCAAATGGAATTGGTCATATCTGCAGTTTCATTTATTTGATGTTGGTGTAAATACTAGGCATGGGCAATCCATGGTTCTAAATGGCGCTACTTACAGAACTAGGGGGCGCTGGTGCTTTGCTTCTAAAGTGTTACTAAAGTTCTGGTGGTGAAAATATCAGAACTCTAACAAAACTTTCAAAATTTGGTTATAACAATAGCCAATAACGAAATAATAATGAAATTTTGAAAGTTTTGTTAGAGTTCTGAAATTTTGAAAGTTTTGTTAGAGTTCTGAAATTTTGAAAGTTTTGTTAGAGTTCTGAAATTTTGAAAGTTTTGTTAGAGTTCTGAAATTTTCACCACCAGAACTTTAGCAACACTTTAGAAGCAAAGCACCAGCGTCGTCTAGTTTTGTAAGTACTTTAGAACCATTTAGAACTATGGATTGCCCTGCCATGCCTAGTAAATGCATATGACCATTGGTCAGAGCATTAATAAATTGATTGATTGATTGAATATATATATATATTTATATATATATACACACACACACACACACTATATATATATATATATATATATATATATATATATATATACACACACACACACACACACACACACACACACACACACTATACACACACACACCTGAGGTCCATTCAGAAACACATCCCCTGTAGATACGGGTTTCTTACTGTAATTATGTATTTATAATTTTACATTTAGGTACATTTTGTACATTTAGGAACATTTGGACAATGGAGTGGACAGTCTGATCTTGGTTTTAGTCCAGATATTGAAGGAGCTCTCCAAGAAATATTAAAAATTAACTAGGTATTTTAAATTACAAAAATGTGAGTCAAGCACTGAAAGAGTTAGTAGGCCGAAGCCTGTTAGAGTCACTGGTCTAAAGCTAGTGTTGTCCTGAGGAGAGTGAGTAGTTGAGTAGTCCAAAGCCTGTTAGAGTCAGTGGGCTGAAGCTAGTGTCATGCTAAGGAGAGTGAGTAGACTGAAGCCTGTTAGAGTTAGTGGGCCAAAGCTAGTGTCGTCCTGAGGAGTGTGAGGCAAACCTCTGTGTGAGAGAAGCCTTGTGTGAGAAAGCTCCAGTGTGAAGGCTGCTGTGTGTAAAGCTACTATGATTTGTTTATTTGTGTTATGGAAATCTAGTTCTTGTAAACAGTGTAACCATATTGTTTTACTACAAAGAAAAGCCTCCTATGGAAGAGATAACATTGGCCTGTGTGTTTACGTTCTTTTTATCACTTTGGGCTACTGGTGCTCGTTCACGCTGCTGCTATGTTACTCTGCTGTACATTTATGGGGAGGGTCTTTTGTTATTAAGCCCACTCACCCAACAAAAACAAGTTAGACACCTTTAATACTTCCTTTAAGGATCAGACTAAACCCGGAGCAGATACAACACTCCACTGATCTGGAAGCTATCAGATAATGCGTTTATTAATTCTCAGTAATTATATACCGGGCTCTTGTTTCCTGTACTCAGTTAATACCAGTTTACAAGCCATGTTTGGTAATCTAAAAACTCATCCTAGGACCTCTGTGTTGACATCCTTTTCCTTTTCCCAATCACCCTGGAGCGAGCTTATTTCACAAAACCTTGAATCAATACTATAGCCTGCAAGGGGATAACAAGTTACTCTGAGCCCTGCGTCACTGTAGTAATGTATCCCATTGGAAACAACGTGCAAATAATGTTGAAATAAGCACCTAAGTCACGGGTGGAGAAAGGAAGTCTCGGACATGCTATGTGTAGTTTTGTCTTTTAGTCAGAATGTGTGTGTTCAGAAGGAACACATTGTGCCTCAACAATGGCGCAATGTTTCCAATGGTAGGACTGGCCCTGACATGGTATTATTGCATAATCTGACTCCTTTTTCTTTCCACCCGCAGTTACTCTTATAGATTCCTATGAGACCTCCACCTTCATGTTCCTGGTATTTGATTTGTAAGTATCAAAGCACGAGAAGCAGAAGCTGTTGGGTTGCTGTGCGTTTTCCGGGCTGTATGGCTATGTTCCAGAAGCATTCTCTCCTGATGTTGCGCCAACATCTATGACTGGCATCTTCACAGGTTGTGAGGTTTGGTTGGAAACTCACAAGGCCATAGATGTGGGCGGTCTGTTGGAAACTAAGCAAGTGAGATTTATATATCTGTGGAATGTCCAAGGTGGGGGAAACATATATGAACCTTACTTGCCTAGTTTCCAACAGGCCTCACAACCTCTGAGGATGCCTGCCATAGATGTGGGAGAAACGTCAGGAGAGAATACTTCTGGAACATGGCCATGCAGCCCAGAAAACTCACAGCAACCCAGTGATTCTGACCATGAAAGCCTTCGACAACACATCTAGCCACTAGAGTCCACTGAACTCCAATGAGCATTTTCCTCTGCTGAACAGCTCTTACTATCAGGAGGTTCTTCCTAATGTTTAGGAGAAATATTTCCTTGCAATTTGTTTCTGTTGCTGTGTTTCTTAGTCTCTGGAGCAACAGAAAACAAGCTTGTTCCCTTCCTCAATCTATGTTTTGCTTCCAAATCACAGAAAGCCTACCCCATGTGTGAAAATATGTAAGAATATCAACATCCCCCCCCCCCACCCCCAAAAATACACCAGAATTCTGTACATCTCCAAAATATATTCATTTTTCTCTGCAGTCCCTCTCAAAATGGTGACAAGAAGTGATGTCATGAAAGTTCTTGTCATCATTTTCTCATTGAGGACTTGAGACTTGGGCAGTGTGAGGTAGAATTCCAACAGTCCCTGGTCCCATGGTGTTGCTTACTGTTATTGCAAGGTGGAGATTTATCTGACCACGTTTTCCCTGCAGGATGAGGCGTGGAGAGCTTTTTGACTACCTTACCGAGAAGGTAACCCTGAGCGAGAAAGAGACCAGGTGAGGCACAGTGCCCTTTGCAGAGGCCTGATAGGGAGAAAAGTCCCTTTTGTTGTGTTCCAGCCCCACAATGATGACTGCAGCAGCCAAAGCTTCTTCTCTGGCTTGCTTTCAGGTGCATCATGCGAGCACTTTTGGAGGCTGTGAGCTACCTTCACGCCAACCACATCATCCACCGAGACCTCAAGCCCGAGAACATCCTTATGGACGATGAACTCACCATCAAGCTCTCGGATTTCGGCTTCTCCTGTCACTTGGAGCCGGGGGAGAAGCTGCGAGGTGGGGATGGGGTTGGAAGGAGGGGTGGGCAGATGTGGACCCACCAACAGTGTGGGCTAGCGGTTGTAATCCTAAATAGCAATGGGTTGCTGTGAGTTTTCGGGGCTGTATGGTCATGTTCCAGTAGCATTCCCTCCTGACATTTTGCCTACATCCTCAGAGTTTGCCTACCATAGATGTGGGCAAAACATCAGGAGAGAATGCTTCTAGAGCAGGGGCCCTCAAACATTTTAAACAGATGGCAAGGTCACAGTCCCTCAAACTGTTGGAGGGCCAGATTATAATTTGAAAAAAACATGAATGAATTCCTATGCACACTGCACATATCTTATTTGTAGTGCAAAAATACTTAAAATACAATAATTAAAATGAAGAACAATTTAAACAAATATAAACTTATTAGTATTTCAATGGGAAGTATGGGACTGCTTTTGGCTGGTGAGATAGGATTGTTGCTGTGTACTTTCAAGTCATTTCAGACGTAAGTTGACCCTGAGCGAGGGCTGGGTAAATGACCTTGGAGGGCTGTATCTGGCCCCCGGGCCATAGTTTGGGGACCACTATTCTAGAACGTGGCCATACAGCCCGGAAAACTCAGAGCAACTCGGTGATTCCGGCCATGCCAGCCTTCGACAACCAAAATAGTAATGTTTTTTTTTCTAAATTTTGGGGGTAGATCCATTTTATTAGGGCTCTGTCTTGCACCAGCTGAATGCAGTCGACCATAAGGGTAGACTTATGACCATTGCTACTTTCGATAGGGAGAGGTTGCTTTTGATGGGCTGAACATCTATGAACAGCTATGGCTACTGCCCTGATATCCCTATCTTGTGCTTCTTTGCCTTCTTTGATTCTATCAACCCCTTTCTCTTAGAGTTGTGTGGAACGCCAGGCTACTTGGCTCCCGAGATCCTAAAATGCTCCATGGATGAGACGCACTCTGGATATGGGAAGGAGGTGGACCTGTAAGTTGCACTGGTTTCTATCCTTTGAGGGGTGGGACGAGGGCAGAGTTGCCAGAATGAAAACTGGACAGGCCTTATGTTCCTTTAATGCAGCGTTTCTCAACCTGGGAGTCGGGTCCTCCTGGGGGGGGGGGGGGTCACGAGGGGGTTTCAGAGGAGCTGCCAAAGAAAAGAGCAGTATTTTCTGTTATTCATAGGGCTTCTGTGTGGGAAGTTTGGCCTAATTCTATTATTGGTGGGGTTCAGAATGCTCTTTGATTGTAGGTGAACTATTTATTTATTTATCGTGTCAGTATCAACCAGACAATTACATTAAAAAAAAATTAAAAGGTGAACTATAAATCCCAGCAACTACAACTCCCAAATGTCAAGGTCTATTTTACCCAAACTCCACCAGAGTACACATTTGGGCATATTGAGTATTCGTGCCAAGTTTGGTCCAGATCCATCACTGTTTGAGTCCACAGTGCTCTCTGGATGTAGGTGAATTACAACTCCAAAACTCAAGGTCAGTGCCCACCAAACCCTTCCAGTATATTTCTGTTGGGAGTTCTGTGTGCCAAGTTTGGTTCAATTCCATCGTTGGCGGAGTTCAGAATGCTCTTTGATTGTAGGTGAACTATAAATCCCAACAACTACAACTCCCAAGTGACAAAATCAATCCCCGCCCCCAACCCTACTAGTATTTAGATTTGCGCATATCGGGTATTGGTGACAAATTTGGTCCAGTGAATAGAAACATATCCTGCATATCATATGTTTACATTACGATTCATAACAGTAGCAAAATTACAGTTCTGAAGTAGCAACGAAAATAATGTTATGGTTGGGGGTCACCACAACATGAGGAACGTTATTAAGGGGTCACAGCATTAAGAAGGTTGAGAACCACTGCTTGAATGGCTGTGTGGAAGAGGGTATTTCATCAGGTGTCCTTTTAGTCTTCTCACTGGGTTGAGTTCTGGAGAATTGTTAGGACAGAATAGGCTTCCCCTTATATGATAATACACATTTGTGGGCTGTTTCTTTTCCTTGCCGTTGTAAGATCTAGTAGCATGGCTTTACAAATAGTTTAATGATATTCTAAGAAAATATGAACAGCTGTGATGCTGAACCTTTTCCACTTCCTCAGCCATCTTTTTTTGGTTCATGATGGAGGATGGGTCTGGAGCAGGTACACAAAAATACAGCTCTTTTTTCCTCCCATCTCCCACAGTTGGGCCTGTGGAGTCATCTTTTTCACTCTCTTGGCCGGCTCTCCTCCTTTCTGGCATCGCAAGCAGATGCTGATGCTCCGGATGATCATGGAAGGGCAGTATCAGTTTGGCTCGCCAGAGTGGGATGACCGGTCGGACACAGTCAAGGACCTGGTATGATATTTTTGAAAATTGCATAACTGTCACATATCTGGGGCTGTCTGTCATTAGAAAAGACTAAGGATGGGACAACTAAGACTACACTTGTATATCTGATTAATTGTGCATTTACATAAGGAGTAAAGAGTTACATGTAACTGGGTTGCTGTGAGTTTTCCGGGCTGTATGGCCATGCTGCAGAAGCATTCTCTCCTAACGTTTCAACCACATCTGTGTCAGGCATCCTCAGGGGTTGTGAGGTCTGTTGGAAACGAGGCAAGTAAGGCTTATATATCTGTGGAATGTCCAGGGTGGGAGAAAGAACTCTTGTTTGTTTGAGGCAAGTGTGAGCGTTGCAATTGGCCACCTTGATTAGCATTTAATGGCCTTACAGCTTCAAATATGACTGCTTACTGCCTGGGAGAATCTGATTATTTCTTTTCTGGTATCTCCCTGTTTTTGAGTGTTATTTTTATTCACTCTTCCTAGTACATATGTTGTTAATAATTTTACGCTATGTTTATATTCACTCTGCTTGAGGAACACTTGTCTTTAGAAAGGAAAAAAACCATGAAAATGAACAAAATCTGGCTACCAGGATTTTAAAAAATTCTCAAATCAGAACAGTAAATAAAGAGTAATGCTCAAAAGAAGGGGGACTTCCAGACAAGAAGAATAAATCAGAGCCAGCTAACACCTCCCAACAAAGGATTCCCCCAGGCAGCAACCAGCCAGACATTGAAGCTGCAAGGCCAAAAAATTCTAATCAAGGTGGCCAATTGCAACATTCACACCTGCCTCAAGCAGATAAGAGTTTTTTCTCCCACCCTGGACATATATATATAAACCCCACTTGCCTAGTTTCCAACAGACCTCACAACCTCTGAGGATATTTATTTTATTTATCGTGTCAGGAGCAGACCGAACAGTTGTGTTGTATTTTTAAACAAACAGACAAAATACAAAGTTTGCAAGCTTGGTAGTTGATTAAATGTCCTTTGACCAGTATCTGGCCACTTGGAGTGTCTCTGGTGTTGCTGCAAGAAGGTCCTCCATTGTGCATGTGGCAGGGCTCAGGTTGCATTGCAGCAGGTGGTCAGTGGTTTGCTCTTCTCCACACTCGCATGTTGTGGATTCCACTTTGTAGCCCCATTTTAAGGTTGGCTTTGCATCTCGTGGTGCCAGAGCGCAGTCTGTTCAGCGCCTTCCAAGTCGGCCAGTTTTCTGTGTGCCGAGGGGGGAGTCTTCGTATGGTATCAGCCATTGATTGAGGTTCTCGGTTTGAGCCTGCCACTTTTGGACTCTTGATTGCTGAGGTATTCCAGCAAGTGTCTCTGTAGATCTTAGACCTCTGAGGATGCCTGCCATAGATGTGGGCAAAACATCAGGAGAGAATGCTTCCAGACCGTGGCCATACATCCCAGAAAATTCAGAACAACCCAGTGATTCTTTCCATGAAAGCCTTCAACAACACATTACATGTAACTTAAGAGTCACTCTTACTTTGAGACTTCTGCAGAATCAAGGAAGTCTGTGGTTTCGAGAATCTTGCTTCAGCCTTTCAAAGAAAGGGAAGACCCTTGAGTTTCAAAACCCTTTTTCTGTAGACATAGGATTTCTGCCTTGAAAAATGTGCATCTGGCAGAAGTTGATGATAGAGTTAAACCTTAGAACATAGAGATTCCTATACAGAACATAATGTCGTATTAAGTAAATCCTTGAATAATCACATCTACAAAACTTAATCCCACAAAGGTAGAGGGCTGACTGTGGTTCTTTTGCTCCGAATCCTTTACCTTTCTGTGTTGTGATCCAGCAGTGTGGCCTTTGCGTCTGACTTTTTCCTAAATGTCCTGACGACCCAATAACGTCTTGCAGATTTCACGGCTGCTGCAGGTGGATCCGGCAGAACGTTTGACAGCTGAGCAGGCTCTGCAACACCCTTTCTTCCATCGCTATGGGAAGGAGTGCCGGCACTTCAGTCCCTATCGCAAATTCAGGGTAAGTCTCCTTCCTCTTGGTCACATTTATTATTTGCTAAAATTCATACAGGAGGAGAAAAGTGATGATGTTAAGAGTCACAGGCCTCCATTTTGTCTCAGATGTTTCTGTTTTCAGTTAAAATGGTCTATAGCAGCATTTCTCAACCTGTGTGTCGGGAACCCTGGTGGGGTCGCAAGTAGGTTTCAGAGGGATCGCCAAAGATCATCAGAAAACATATATTTCTGATGGTCTTAGGAATCCTTTTGGCAGAGAAGGCTGGAGATCTCTTCGCCTGTTCTTCTCTTCCTTTTTGGAAACAGATGGTGAATCCTCCCACCAAAAGCTCTCCTCTGCTGTGATTGGCTAGCCTCTTAGCCAAGGGGAGGGCTGTTTCTGAGACTCCAAATGGAGGGGAGAGCAGGTGTGCTCAGTGCATGGCAGCATGGTGCGAATGTGCAGGTGAAAGGGAGTGTGCAAAGCTGGAAGGAAACTCATGCCAGCGAGTCCTTTCAAGCCATAGGGTTTCTGTGTGGGAAATTTGGCCCAATTCTATTGTTGCTGGGATTTAAAATAATCTCCAATTGTACGTGAACTATAAATCCCAAATGTCTAGGTCTATTTCCCCCAAACTCCACCACTGTTCACATTTTGGCATGCTGAGTATTCATGCCAAGTTTGGTCCAGATCTATCATTGTTTGAGTCCACAGTTCTCTCTGGATGTAAGTGAACCACAACTCCAAAACTCAAGCTCAATGCCCACCAAATCAGTATTTTCTGTTGGTCATGGGAGTTCTGTGTGCCAAGTTTGGTTCAATTTCATCTTTGGTGGAGTTCAGAACACTCTTTGATTGTAGGTGAACTATAAATCCCAGCAACTACAACTCCCAAATGACAATATCAATCCCCCTCAACCCCACCAGTATTCAAATTTGGGCGTATCGGGTATTTGTGCCAAATGTGGTCCAGTGAATGTAAATACATCACGATTCATAACAGTAGCAAAATTAAAGCTATGAAGTAGCTTTAATTTTATGGTTGGGGGTTACCATGACATGAAGAACTGCATTAAGGGGTTTTCTGTGTTTTTTTATGCTCTTTGGCGACACCTCCAACATCCCCTCATGACCCCCCCCCCAGGGGTCCCGACCCCCAGGTTGAGGAAAACTGCTCTAAATGGTTCTAGTCCAACTTATCTGTCCGAATGTACTTCCCTTTATGAGCCTACTAGAGATTTAAGATCTGTTGGGAAGGCTGTGCTCTCAGTCCCACCCCCTCGCAAGTGCGACTGGTGGGGACAAGAGACGGCCTTCTCAGTGGTGGCCCCTTGGTTGTGGAACTCCCTCTCCGGTGACATCAGGCTGGCCCCATCCCTCCTGGTCTTCAGGAAAAGGCCTGTCTCTGTACACAGGTGTTCGGAGAATAGGATACTACAGAATCAACCTCAACAGCTTGAATAATGACCATGGGAAAATCAATTAGCAAGGAAACCATGACTCAGCACTTTGTTATGTTTATAATTTGCTATGTTTTTAATTTGTCTTATTACTTTTATTGTGTTAACTTGTTTATATTTTTATCTGTTTATAGCTTGATATAGCTTGTTTTATTGGTGTTTTGTGATGCAGCATTTAATTTATTTTTGCTGGAGTTTGTAAGCCTGCAGGGTGAGGAAGGTAGGGGCATAAATAAAGTAAACAAACAAATAGCTAGCTAGTTTGTACTGATTTCACAATCTCTGAGGATCCCTGCCATAGATGTGGGCGAAATGTCAGAAGAGAATGCTTCTGGAACATGGCCATACAGCCCGAAAAACTCACAGCAACCCAGTAACTAATTTCTTCTAAACCGAAGACATTGTGCAAACCCATGGAGAATACTTATTACTACCTATTACAATACCTTGGAAGCTTGACTCACCAGATCCTTGTTTATAAAGGATATTGTAAAGTGCACTTTCAACATGTCTCTCATTTAGAAATACTGGGAAGTGGTTTGTGTGATTGAGGGAATGCATAGTCTGCAAAGTTCTAGGAAGAGGGATAGAAGTGGCCCATTTGTCAAATAGACAAAACTTTTGAGATGCTCCATGGATGCACTCATGTTCTTTATTCTCCTCCTGCCTTTTCCTCTCCATCTTGAACTTGGGATATAGTCCCTGTGGAGTGTTAGCTATTCAGTGGTCATTCCTACTTCTTCCCTTCTGCAGGTCATTGCCTGGACCGTGCGGGCCTCTCTCCGCATCTTCTCCAACTACCGGCGGGTGCGGCCCGTCACCAAGGAGCTCCTGCTTAGTGACCCCTATTCGCTCAAGGGGGTGCGCAAGTTGATTGACGCATGCGCCTTCCGCATCTACGGGCACTGGGTCAAAAAGGGTGAGCAACAGAACCGGGCTGCCCTCTTCGAAAACGTCCCAAAGGCCATTCAGCTCGTCCTGCTCAGTGCGGAAGGCGAGGAAGGCCCTTCATCCACGGTGGACGACCCTCCCAACTAGGGAGCAGATGAAGACTAGTTGCCGGCTCCTGCAAGGGAGGCGGGCAGGCAGAGGGGGCTCTCTGACCTGTTCCCTTACCTCCTCTCAGCCAAATGGCAAGACATTGGGCCCTCCTGTGGGAGGTCCACTTGCCCTTGCATGCAAAAGGGTCCAGTTTTCCAGGGCACAGGCAAGGATTTTGGGAACTTGAGTTCGTGGCGAATCGGAACAAGGCTTCCCTAATACTTCTCGAAAGGCCAAGCAATCCTATATTAATGTGAGTAGGAGTACAGAGCACCAATATTATTTCATGTGTAAATATTAGGCAGACTTGTTGGGAGTCTGACATCAGTTCAGTGCAAGAACGGAAGATTTTGGACCTCAGTTCTTTTCACTTCTTTTCTCGTCGCCAAGGGAACAAGCATCATGTCCAGTCAGTGTGGGTGGGATTTTGGGATCAGGTCTGGCCTTCGCTGTGGAATCATGACATTTTTGCAGTTGTATCATTCCTCTGCCCACTCCCTCCATGAAGCCAGAATTGGAATAAAAATGGAACAATTCCAAAACCAACCTTTGACTCTGGCTTCCTTTACGTCTCAAAGCAGGAATAAGGCATTTTTGTTGGGAGATGATGTTGCTTTCATAAAGGCTATTGACTAACAACCAACAAGACTTGAATAGCCCCATTCTGAACTGGATCCCCAGGGTTCAGTAATTCTCTTAGCGGGGGAACCATTTAAGCATTTGGGGCAACATTAGAGGCTTAGAAAAGATGAGTCAATAGGGACCCTATTTATTTATTTACTTACAGTACTTATATTCTGCCCTTCTCACCCCAAAGGGGACTCAGGGCGGATCACAAAATACATATGCAGCAAACATTCAGTGCTGATTATACAATGAAAAGACAAAACAGATAGAGGGGGGTGTGTGTGTGTGTGTGTGTAGTGTATATATATATATATATATATATATATATATATATATATATATATATAGGCTTTCCCGTCTTTCGGCATCTTTGGAGGCTGTGCTCGGTTCCGGCCACAGGGGGGTGCTGTTGCCCCATCTTCTTGCAAAAGAGATTTTCTTTGTAAACTTCCTCCTTTTTCCGATCAAAACGCCATGCCTAAAATGCCTCTCCACCTTAATGCAGTTCTTATTTATCTATTCACATTTGTTTTCGAAATGCTAGGTTGGAAGAAGTTGGGCAGAAGTTCAGGTGCTCACCCTGACCTGGGCTTCGAACTATCAACTTTCCGATTTGCAAGACTGATTGCAGCTTGGTGCTTAATCTGCTGTGCTAAAGCCCAGCCCAGAAAAAGGCACAGAAAATGACCAATGACAAGACCAGTCACTTGGGATATTCTTTATTGCTTTAAAATTTCACAGCAAACCTAGTTTCTTGGGAATATCTCTGCAGTAGCTTTGTCTAAATAACACCACACTCTTAAAAGCTAACACATTCAAGGAAGGTCAAAGTGTAGCACTCCAGAGGATGTTGAATTTACAACAACCCATCTACCTTGGCTGACATGGCTAATAGTGAGGAATTATGGGAATTGCTGTCCTACAATATCCAGAGAACCAGGCGATTCCTGCTGCTGCCCTATCAAATAGTAACCATCACATCCCCCATCTCTGATCCTCAAGAAACTTCAGAAATGAAACTCTTAAGTTCCTTGCAGGGCCTTCAAAAGGAAAAGGCCTAATCCATTTTTCTCTCTCATTCCCCATGCAGCTCATTTCTTCCTACCCCTGGTGCTACCTTTGCGAGCACTGGGGCCCTTCTCCAGTTGCACCAGTTTGGCAGCAAACTGCTCCTCTGTTGTCTTTAAGCGCTCTTCTACTGAAAGTCGCAGCTGAGCCAGCTCCTGGTTAAGTTGGGTTGCGATGTACTCCCTCAGGGCAGCAGTGGGACCTAGGAGGAGGTTGAAGCAGAGTGAATCCTAGCATGATCCATTCTAAAATGAGAGAGCATTCGTTCCAGGTTTTAAGAACCACTATGTTTCAGGCCTATAAATAATACATAACTAAATATTCAAATACAGTATAGATCCATGGTTAATTTACATTTGCTCCAAAATATTCCCCCTGGAAATGTTTTAGGGCCTTACTAGATCCTCTCACACAATTCTGTGGTAAGCTTCCAGCCCACATATTGTCAAAATATAAGATTTGCTATTATTCATGGGTTTTTGAACATATTCCCTCCTGATACAGGTTTGTACTGTTGTGCCCTTAAAAATAGTTAAACTGAGAGAAATACTTAAAATTAATTAGGTATTTTTAATTATGTGAAAATTATTTAAAAATGTGAGTCAAGCACTGAAAGGGTTAAATGGATGCAATGACTCAGTAAAAGCTGCAGCTCTATATAAGCAGATGTGCCTGTAGCTTAGTAGCTGTCAGTCTGAGGTAAACCTCAGTGGGAGAAAGGTCTCAGTCTGAGTGTGAGGTAGACCTTCAACTGTGAGAGAAGGCCTCACAGTGTGAAATAGGCCTTCGACTGTGAGAGAAGGCCTCACAGTGTGAGGTAGGCCTTAGACTGTGAGACGGCCTCACACTGTGAGGTAGGCCTTAGTCTATGAGAAGGCCAAGTGTGAGAAGGCCTGGTGTGAAAAGCTTCAGTGAAAGAAGCCCCAGTGTGTAAAGCTGTGTATAAAGCTACTGTGTGAAGCTCCTCTATAAGTTTGGTGTGAGAGGAAGCTCTGTGAGAGTGCACTGTTTATCTGCATGAGAAAGAAGCCCAGCGTGGAAGCAAAAAAGAAAGTATAAAGAACTTCGTATTGTGAAAATCTTATTCTTGTAAATAGTGCAACCATATTATTTTACTACAAAGGAAAGCCTATGGAAGAGACAACATTGGTCTCTGTGGTTTTGTTCTTGTTATCACTTGTGGCTACTGGTGCTGGGTCACGCTGCTGCTAATAATTTACTCTGCTGTACATTTATGGTGAGGGTCTTTTGTTAATAAACCCACTTGCCCAATAAACAATTCTTCATTTATCAGCTCAGTGAAATTTACAAACATCTTGTAAGACAGATATAGACCCTAGAAGTTTCTTCCAATGTTTGGGACAAGAAAGACTGCTATGTAGTTAAGTGACCCCCCCCCCCGCCCCCCCAGGATTGACCAGTTAGAAACCTACTTTATAGCTGCATTTGCTTAATAGAGTTTTATAAATACTATATATACTATCTATGATTTTGTCACTGTCTTCATAGCAGTCACACTGTTAACTGCTTTAGTTGGTGGTAATGTTAGCCACAATATTCTGTGTTGTTACTGTTTTGTAAAAACACATGTAGGTATGGAAAATTCATAAAGGCCTGCCGTCAATCTGGAGCTTCCTCCCCCTTGAACTTTGAAAGCAGTTTTGGGGTCCCCAGAAACAGAAGAGTATTTATTATCCTCATCTCGCAGAAGAAATGAGGTGAAAAGGCTGCATGAGATTTCCTTATGTGTACAGGATTGACAATCTGAAAGCTAGGGATTTTCTAGCTCATTTTAACCCAATTCACTGCAGTATCACTAGACATGAAGGCCTCTGCATAAAGGTATTCCATCTTACTTTCTTCCTGCACAGGGGTCAGCTCTGCTTCCTCCGGCACAGGTGACAAGCCTGCACTCTCAGCCGCTGCTTCTATAAAAAAAGAAATATATTGAATTGTTTGGAGAGGTTGCAGGGAGGACTGAGGTCTAAGAATGACTGTATCTTTAAATCTTGATATAAACAATTACCAGTTTATTTAAATAATTTCATAAACTTAATGAATATAACTCTGAAGTAGAGGAGAGCATTAGTGGTGATTATTGGTTACCAGAGCCTTGAAAGTCCTTCAAAACCCTATTCAGACTGATGTATCCACAATCCCAACAGTAGGAAGGGTCCACACTGGTTCATTTCCCAGGCATTTTTAGTTAAAAGGGTTTGAGACTGAGAATAGAGATGATGGGAACTGTATAAACCTTTGGGGCAGGGAAGGCTCACCTCACTTGGCTTCAGACTCTTGTGTTTGTGAGAAGTCCTCATTTTCAAAGAATAACTTGGCTTTTGTATTCTTCTAAAAGTCTGGCTGGGCTAACAAAGATGGTTTTGCAGAAAGGATTGTGGCATCCCTTTGCTTACCTTCATCTTTGGGCTCTGGTTCAGGCATCCCAATATAGGTAAGCGATATGTCCAACCTCACCTAAGAAGAGACAATACTGGGCTGCTATTTCAGGATTTTCTGATTATTATTCCCAACCCCTCTACTACCTTGCTACATTCTGGATTTATGTTGTATAACTTTTAGCGCAACACAGGAACAAGACTCTGGCTCTTAAAAGTCAAATTAAAAAGTGGACAATACGCTCTGGAGATGGGAAACTGTGGTTAGCCCAGGGCAAACGGTGACCCTTTGATGGATGAACAGACTACAAAAAGCCCCACTTTCAAAAGACAAAACAGATTTGGCCAAAATGTATACTTTTTTGTCAAATGACACAGGGGGCTCTGATCTACATAAAAGTTTAAACCATCAGTTCTAGAGATTTCTAGGTGGGAGAGCACACTCACACTGGGAAGTGTAGAGAAGTCTTTTTGCCCTTCTCCTGGGACAATCTTCCTTATCTTTTCCCAACATACTTTGGGGGAAAGGGAAGGACTCCTTTACCTGTGGAGTGAAGGCATATTTGTAAAGTTTGAAGTGCCGGAAGTAAGTGTTGATCATATAGTCTGTTATGAGCACCAGATGGTCTTGATCAAAGAGATCAATGCTGAAAGGGGGCCTCTGTGAAAAGAGAGAGGAGGAAACCAGTGAGGAGACAAATGGCTTTCTCCTCTTTAGCTCTGAGTAGTTGCAGAGAAGGGGCAGTTGCCCAAAAGAGGTTCCAGCTGAACTCTTCTCCTGTTGTTTACCCAGCCTGGCATGACACTCACCCGAATGGAGTGGCAGAAAATGAGTTCAGTGAAATAGTTGTAGCACTCCTCCACGTTGGGCAGAGGTGTTTCTACAGGGCAAGAAAGTGATAAACTGTAAGTCAGTGATCTAGTCCCAGCCTTCCTCCTTGTATTTGTATCAAGTCCTTTCCCAAAAGCTGAGCTCCTCAACTGGCAACCAAGAGAAGAGCGCCTCACACTTTGCTGTCTTCTCTTCTTTAGCAAAAGCTGTTATTACATTTCTCTTATGGCTCTACAAAGCAAACAAAGCAGTTGGGTTTGGGATACTACATGAGTAAGAATGGAGTGGGTCAAGGCAGAAGGACACTGCCATAGTTTATGTTGGGGCAGCCTATAGCAACAGCTGCCCTTGGTATAGAAACTGTTTTCTCTTTATATTCCCAAGTGGTTCACATTAAGGCTTCTTCGCTTCTTCCCTGAGTGTCTCTTCAGTTTTCTCAGCTGTTCAAAAACTACACTGTTCCTGTGGACATCCATTTGCTCAGTTTGGGCAGTAGGTAGAACAGGAGCCCTTTCACACAACACAGAAATGCAACTTTGATTCTGCTTTAGCTGTTCTGTTTTCTTCCTGTGGAATCATGAGACCGATAGTTTAGGGAGAAGTATTGAGAATTCCTCCTCCTAGAACTAAACTCCTATAATGAGACAGTCAGGAGTTGTGTGTGAAAGGTTCTCGAAGCAAATGCCAGTGTTATTGCTAAAAATAAATTCCTGAATGCATGTTCACAAATGCCATGATGGGCAATTCTCATCTATGTGAAATTGCTCTGAGCATCAGTGGGAAAACCCTGGAGTTCTTGTGGAAAGAAAAACAGAATCCATTAACCAAATTCTTCCTGCCACTAAAAGGCTTACCCACACAGGTCTCGTGTACATCCTTCACAATTGAGAAGAAGGCCGAGGTCTGTTCCCGGTTGAATCCCTGCTCCCGACTGAACTGAATGGTGTAAAAGTACAGATCTAGTAAGATGGCAGAGCGAGGATTGGATTCAAAGTCCTGGAGAGCTAAGAGCTCAGCAAGGAGGCTGTGGAGGAGAGAGAGAGGGAATAAGGAAGGACCAGTAACCGATACCCTGTGAGAGTCTTTCAGTGTGATTGTCCTGCTTTCAGGTTCTTTAACTTGCTGGTATTTTGTTACATTGGATGCAACAAGATAAGCAGCTGGGCATTGAGCACGAGTGGGGCGGGGGGCGGGGGGCGGGGGGAGAGGAGGGAACACTTCAATGACACCTAAAGCAAGACCGCAACTCTCATCATTCCTCACTGCTGGCTATGCAATATAAAATGAATGTTCCTGAAGGTGAACAATATCTTTGAGAGCAATGCATCTTCCATGTTTGCTTTAGGTGTCATTGAATTCACTGACTGATTCTTGAGATTTGACTGTGCTCAGAAGTATGTATATAAACATTGGTTTTATTAGTCTCTTTTTACCATGGCTGGTTAAGCATACTCTAACAACTGATTGAAAGCTTCTCATGTCTCGCCACTCCTCTCTTTCCATATTCCTCTCACTCTATTCAAACTGCTTTTTAAACCTTACATTGCCTGATCTGATTCTAGTTTTTCAGGAATACCTCTTCAAGGACTCACTCCCAAGTTAATGCACACCCACTTTTTTATACATCTGGCAAACCAAAACCAATTAGGACACCTTCCAGAGAGATACCAATTGTTATCCAATTCAAGCACCCAATAAAGAAAGCTCGAGCTTGCAAAAATGTAAGTCACTAAATCCATGAAGATACATGGAATTCTCATTTTTGCTGCAATGGCCAGGCCAGTCAAATCTCTGCAGGGAAAGTGGGGAAATGGCAGCTTATTACAGATCTGTGTCTTGAAGTTTACTTAGAAAATGATGGCCTTGCTATCACTTATTTGAATACTGAGCAGACATAAGGATATCCAATCTACACAGCCAATTTCATGATTTACATTCTTTGTGTAGCAGAAACTGGGAAGGGGTGTGTGTGTGGGGGGGGGGGGGGGGGAGCTTGGAGTTGTAATCAAAAAAGGAGTATTTCCAAGATCTGAACCTTCCTGGATTTTTAATGGCACTTCTAGTTCAAAATTCTGTGGTTTCTCACACTGCAAGCTTCTAATATTGAGTACTGAAGTACTTTAATTAATTAGACATGTTCAGGAATAGAATGATATTGATCTGTTGAAACAGGGAATTGGAACCAATGTCAGCTTTTGGTTTCAGCAGAAGGTTAAGCAAGGGATCATCTTGCTCTGTGTCCCCATTTCTGTGAGTTCAAGAGGCACCCTCCCAGAAACAGGTTTCAGTGCAAGAGGATAAATATGAAGTAAATCAGCTCTTCGGGTACACTGATCCAATGCTGTGAAAGCTTTTAACATTCAAATTGCTCACACGATTCCTGGAAGCAGCCTGTGCCAAAGCTTGGAAAATTTCTTTTTTGACTCTAATTTGTATAATTCCCCAATCAGCATGGCTGCAGGATAAAAAGCTGTAATCTAAAGAAGGTAATTTCCACACATTCTGATACTGATGCACTTCTAATGTGGTTACCTGCCATGCCTGCAACTCAATATAGCGGAGTAATACAGTTTGAAAAACAAACACATGGATCTACAAGATTATGTGCAAGATTATACTGAGCATCTGACTTTTGTGCAAGATTATACTGATGTGCAAGATTATACTGAGCATCTGACTTTTATTGATGATTCTTGATATTAGCAAGCAACCTTAAACTTTATTATACATCAAGGATGACACAGTGCCTGGGTGAATTTTCTGCCTCTGGGAAAAATCATGATTCATGGAATCCCCCCAACAAAATTGGAAGTGACCAGAAATAATTTTTTGTATTGAATTCTATATATGCCTTCATTTTTATTTAAGATACAAGCAGTTAGTTTTTGTTTCTCAGTCCCCAAACTGCCGTTACCTCTTCAGAGTATCAGTGGTCTTAGCCGCATTGATGAGATCCATGCTGTGAACATCCAAGTATTTCCTGAAACAGGGACAATGAAGAAAAAAAAAACAGGTATAACTGCTGGGCATCCCTTTGGCTGTAGCAGAAAGTGCAATCTCACATTCAAAATATTGCTTTTTTTCTTCTCCTGTTTGATTGCTATCATCTTTGCCTGATGAAAAAATCAGTGGATATCTATATTCATGATTTTATTTGGCCCAATTAAGGCATCGTTGTTTGCAGATTTTCAAATTTATGGTATTTAGCTAAATGGCCAATAAAGCTATTTCTGAAAGTTTTCTGAGTGCCACAGAAAATATGGTCATCTTCAAAATTTTACCAAAATATGGTCATCTTCAAGCTATGAACCCACATAAAAGTGGTTCTGGGCTTTTAACTAATGGTATAACCACCTTCCCCTAAAGATACAAAAAGCAACTTACCACATACATATCTTTGCTTTATGTGTTTGTGGCTGAAAGAGAAATACATTTTGTTAAATCCAAATCACCATAGTGATATCTTAACCTACTCTTAGATTATTTAAAAGTTAATTTAGCACGATTCATTCAGCTGCAACTTTATCCTGTCATAGTGGCTACTGATTCTAATTAAAAGGATCATGCTGACAAACTAACATTTGTTAGGTAAATTATAGCCTATGTAATTAGAAATAAAATTATACATTTCGCCTCTTTTAAATTTTTTTTTAATGAAATAAAAATATCTTCTGGGGTATTTTCCCTCCTGTATGCTGCTAATGGCTGGATTTACATTGCCATATAATTCAGTTTGAAATTATAATGCAGTTTTAACTGAACTGCATTATATGGGTCTACACCAGGCATGAGCAAACTTGTGCCCTCCAGGTGTTTTGGACTTCAACTCCCACAATTCCCAACAGCCAGTAAGCTGCGTGGGATTTCTGGGAGTTGAAGTCCAAAACATCCAGAGGACTGAAGTTTGCCCATGCTTTGTCTACACCAACTATGTAATGTAGTTCCAAACTGAATTATATGGCTGGATTGATCCAGTCAATGTCACCTCCCACCCTGAATGAATCCCTGGCTCCTCCATATGACATAGCCTATCCTTAACAGTATGTTACTTGCTTTTTTACAGGGATAAGCAGAAGGAAAGATGTGGGATTTTTTGCCAGTAAAGAATCTAATCCTACAAGGCTTCACAGTAAGGAATTGCCAGTTCTGAATCATTCATTCAAGATATGATCCAGTAAAGCAGACATTAGAAGGTAAGAGCAAAGAAAGATCTAAGGCAGGAGTTAAATTTACATGAGGTGTTTTGAAAAGGTGAAAACATTTGCCAGGTAGAAGGTAATTAGGGTTAGGGGTTAGGCTTAGGTTTAGGCTTACGGTGCGGTTCAGGGTTTGGGTAAGTGTTAGGGTTTCACCATTAAAGAACTCTGACATTTCTTCTATATTATCTGTCTTTGGCCTGGCTTACATTAGCTAAGTCTCTCTTGCGCAAACAGTGCTCTCGAAGGAGCGATGCAGCATCTCCATAACGCTCGGAGCTTCCAGACCCAGCTATCATACTAAACCCTTTCCCCTAGTTCCAACAGACCTCACTACCTCTGAGGATGCTTGCCATAGATGCAGGCGAAACGTCAGGAGAAAATGCCTCTAGACCATGGCCATATAGCCCGAAAAAACCTACAACAACCCAGTGATTCCGGCCATGAAAGCCTTCGACAATACATATTATTATTATTATTATTATTATTATGACTCTGTGATCCCTTATTTATTTATTTATTTATTTATTTATTTGGAGTGCTTCTACCCCGCCCTTCTCAACCCCCTAGGGGGGACTCAGGGCGGCTTACAAAAGGCACGATTCGATGCCCAACAGTTCACAAAATACAATATACAAAATACAATATAACAACAACAGTTATAAGAGATATTGACAAGCTGGAATGTGTCCAGAGGAGGGCGACTAAAATGATCAAGGGTCTGGAGAACAAGCCCTACGAGGAGCGGCTTAGGGAACTGGGCATGTTTAGCCTGAAGAAGAGAAGGCTGAGAGGAGATATGATAGCCATGTATAAATATGTGAGAGGAAGCCACAGAGAGGAGGGAGCAAGCTTGTTTTCTGCTTCCTTGCAGGCTAGAATGCGGAACAATGGCTTCAAACTACAAGAGAGGAGATTCCATCTGAACATTAGGAAGAACTTCCTGACTGTGAGAGCCATTCGGCAGTGGAACTCTCTGCCCCGGAGTGTGGTGGAGGCTCCTTCCTTGGAAGCTTTTAAGCAGAGGCTGGATGGCCATCTGTCAGGGGTGATTTGAATGCAATATTCCTGCTTCTTGGCAGGGGGTTGGACTGGATGGCCCATGAGGTCTCTTCCAACTCTTTGATTCTATGATTCTATGAACTAGTTAAAACAAATTAATACAATAGCAGCAATAAAATCATCTTGTGGTCAACGTTCGCCAATTCATAAATCCATAATCCATCCAGCATTGTCATTGTCCTTTCCTACTCTGGTCGTCATTGTCTTTTATCCATCTGCCAGCTTACCCAAAGGCCTGGTCCCATATCCAAGTTTTTAACTTCCTTCTGAGAGAGAGGAGGAATGTTGATGACCTAATTTCCCCGGGGAGTGCATTCCACAGACGAGGGGCCACCACCGAGAAGGCCCTGTCCCTCGTCCCCACCAGCCTCAGTTGTGATAAAAGTGGGGCCGAGAGCAGGGCCTCCCCAGAAGATCTTAAACTCCGAGGTGGGACGTAGAAGGAGATACGTTCGGACAGGTATGCTGGGCCGGAGCTGTATAGGGTTTTGTAGGTCAAAACCAGCACTTTGAATTGTGCTCGGAACTGGATTGGCAGCCAGTGGAGCTGACATAGCAGGGGGTGGTATGCTCTCTGTATGACGCTCCGGTGAGTAATCTAGCCACCACCCGTTGGACTAATTGAAGTTTCCGAATAGTCTTCAAAGGCAACCCCACGTAGAGCACGTTGCAGTAATCTATTCGGGATGTAACAAGAGCGTGGACCACCATGGCCAGATCAGACTTTTTATTATTATTATTAAACTTTATTTGTACCCCGCTAGCATCTCCCAAGGGATTCGATGCGGCTTACAAAGGCCGAGGCCTCAACACAACAACAACAAAACAATAACACTACAATTCAAAGCAAATTAAAAATTAAAACATAGCAATAACAAACATTACACCATTACACAATAAAACCAGGGTTGGGCCAGTGATGGGTACAGGTTTAAAAAGTCCTGGGTGTGGCTGGTGGTACATTGGATTTCCGGGCAAGTGCAATGTGCAGAGAGTCTTAAACTCTAATAAAGTGCTTTTGGGACTTAGAGCTGGGAGTTATCCTACTCCGGAAAGGCACATCGGAATAGCCAGGTCTTCAAGTTCTTTCTGAGGACTGCCAGTGAGGGGGCCAGTCTAATGTCTTTGGGGAGAGTGTTCCAGAGTCGGGGGGCAACCACAGAGAAGGCCTTGTCCCTCGTCCCCACCAAACGCGCCTGCGACGCAGGTGGGATCGTGAGCAGGGCCTCTCCGGATGAACGGAGGGAACGCGTGGGTTCATAAATGGAGATGTGGTCACGCAGGTAGGCAGGTCCCAAACCGTTTAGGGCTTTGTAGGTAAGCACCTGCACCTTGAATTGGGTTCTGTAGGTAAACGGCAGCCAATGGAGCTCCTTAAACAGGAGGGTTGACCTCTCTCTGTAAGGAGCGCCAGTTAACATCCTGGCCGCCGCTCGCTGGACCAGCTGGAATTTCCGAGCTGTTTTCAAGGACAGCCCCACGTAGAGAGCATTACAGTAATCCAATCTAGAGGTGACCAAAGCATGGACCACCCCGGCCAGATCAACCTTTGCAAGGTACGGTCGCAGCTGGCGCACAAGTCTTAGTTATGCAAAAGCCCTCCCGGACACCGCCGAGACCTGGGGTTCCAGGCTCAGCGATGAATCCAGGATCACTCCCAAGCTGCGAACCTGCATCTTCAGGGGGAGTGTAACCCCGTATAACACAGGCTCTAACCCTATGCCCTGTTCGGCCTTACGACTGACCAGTAGGACCTCTGTCTTGTCTGGATTCAATTTCAATTTGTTAGCTCTCATCCACTCTGACACAGCAGCTAAACACCGATTCAAGGTCTGGACAGCCTCCTTGGTAACAGATGAGAAGGAGTGACAGATTTGGACATCATCTGCGTAGAGATAACATCTCATTCCGAAACTCCGAATGATCTCCCCCAGCGGCTTCATGTAGATGTTAAATAACATCGGGGACAAGATTGAACCCTGTGGGACTCCATACAACAACGGTTGTGGGGCCGAACAGGTGTCACCCAGTAACACCTACTGGGACAGTCCCTCAAGGAAGGATCGGAGCTACTGCAAAGCAGTGCCCCTGAACCCCATATCCATGAGGCGTCCCAGAAGGATACCGTGATCAACGGTATCGAAGGCCGCTGAGAGGTCCAGCAAAACCAACAGGGACACACTCCCCCTGTCCATTTCCCAGCAAAGATAATCTACCAAGGCGACCAAGGCTGTCTCAGTTCCATGTCCCGGCCTAAAGCCAGACTGTGCCGGATCTAGATAATCCGTGTCTAACCAGAAACCCCTGGAGTTGTGTCGCTACCACACATTCCATGACTTTGCCCAAATAGGGGAGATTGGAAACTGGCCAATAGTTGTCGAATTGAGTGGGATCCAGTGATGGTTTCTTCAACAGCAGTTTTGTAATAGCTTGTTTTAAGTTCGCTGGAAACTTTCCTTCCTGTTAGGAGGCGTTAACCACCACTTTTACCCACTGTGCCAAACCCCCTCTGGCTTCCTTTATCAGCCAGGATGGGCAGGGGTCTAGGATGCATGTGGTAGGTCGCACCTCTCCGAGGATCCTGTCCACATCCTCAAGCTGAACCAATTGAAAAGAATCCAACAAAACTGGACAAGCAGATGCTCGCGTTACATCCCCAGGTAAAGGTAGTCCCCTGACATTAAGTCCAGTCATGTCTGACTCTGGGGTGTGGTGCTCATCTCCATTTCTAAGCCGAAGAGCCAGCGTTGTCCATAGACACCTCCAAGGTCATGTGGCCAGTATGACTGCATGGAACGCTGTTACCTTCCCACCAGAGCGGTACCTATTAATCTACTCACATTTGCATGTTTTCGAACTGCTAGGTTGGCAGAAGCTAGGGCTGACAGCGGAAGCTCACGCCACTCCCCGGAATCGAACCTGCGACCTTTCGATCAACAAGCTCAGTTCGATCAACAACTCACTGCGCCACCGGGGGCTCCCCAGAGAGTGCCGTTAATACGTCGTCAAAACCCGACCGAATCCGCACAATTTTATCCGCGAAGAATCGAGCAATTGCTTCACAGCGAGCCACCGAGTTATCAGGGGCCTCGCTTTTCAGCGGATTTAACAGTCCCCTGACAACTCGGAAAAGCTCGGCTGGACGATTCTTCGCAGACTCAATATTTATTTATTTATTTATTTATTTCATTTACTTATACCCCGCCCTTCTCACCCCGGGGGGGACTCAGGGCGGCTTACATAGGAGGCACAATTAGATGCCTAAATCTATAGACAAACAATATAAAATACAAAACAATTCAACAGTTAAATTAAAACATCAGTGCACAATAAATATTAAAAACAATCTCATGCTCGGGTTCAGAGTCCATATGTCCATTCCGTTCCATTTGTCCTTGTCTATCGTTAGATCCTTCATTTAGTTGCCAGTGTGTCCAAAGGCTTGATCCCAAACCCAGGTCTTCAGTTTTTTCCGGAATGCCAGAAGGGAGGTCGCCGATCTAATCTCCCCGGGGAGTGAGTTCCACAGGTGGGGGGCCACCACCGAGAAGGCCCTGCTCCTCGTCCCCGCCAACCTCACCTGTGAGAGTGGCGGGGTCGAGAGCAGGGCCTCCCCAGAAGATCTTAAGCTTTGAGGTGGGATGTAGAGGGAGATCCGTTCGGACAAATACACTGGGCCGGAACCGTATAGGGTTTTGTAGGTCAAAACCAGCACTTTGAATTGTGCTCGGAATTGGATCGGCAGCCAGTGGAGTTGGCGCAACAGGGGGGTGGAATGCTCCCTGTACGCTGCTCCGGTGAGCAATCTGGCTGCTTCCCGCTGGACTAGTTGAAGTTTCCGAGCAGTCTTCAAAGGCAACCCCACGTAGAATGCGTTGCAGTAATCCAACCGGGATGTGACAAGAGCGTGGACCACCGTGGCCAGATCACTTCCCAAGGTACGGGCGCAGCTGGCGCACAAGTTTTAATTGTGCGAAAGCTCTCCCGGCCACCGCTGAGACCTGGGGTTCCAGGCTCAGCGATGAGTCCAGGATCACTCCCAAACTGCGAACCTGCATCTTCAGGGGGAGTGTAACCCCATCTAACACAGGCTGTAACCCTATACCCTGTTCGGCCTTGCGACTGACCAGTAGGACCTCTGTCTTGTCTGGATTCAATTTCAATTTGTTAGCTCTCATCCAGTCCAATACAGCAGCTAAACACCAGTTCAAGGTCTGGACAGCCTCCTTGGTGACAGGTGGGAAGGAGTGACAGATTTGGACATCATCTGCATAGAGATAACATCTTAGCCCGAAACTCCGAATGATCTCTCCCAGCGGCTTCATGTAGATGTTAAATAACATCGGGGACAGAATTGAACCCTGTGGGACTCCACACAACAACGGTTGCGGAGCCGAATATTGGCTGCCAGAAATGTGCGTAGAGATAACACCTCAGTCCCTTCTTTCAACCATTCATTTATTTCTCTTTTTTCCATTTATGATGGCACACCAGGAAGATCTAATGAGAAAACTAAATGTGTCTGGCTATTTTCCCAGTGACCATCTGTATGCCCTAAATTACTTTAATTCCCCCAAAAATAACACTCTACATACAAGACTAAATTAACCAAATTGAGTTTACTAAACAAACAAGATGAATTACAACAATGTACAAAGGTACAGATTGATTATGATGGTATAACTCTGAGGTAACAAAGTATAATTTCTATGAGGTAAGTATTCTATAAACTATAAACTCTAAGGCATGTATTAGCTAAGAATTCTATGAAGCATATATTATCTAGGTTCTTGTGGGTTTTTTCGGGCTATAGAGCCATGTTCTAGAGGCATTTCTCCTGACGTTTCGCCTGCATCTATGGCAAGCATCCTCAGAGGTAGTGAGGTCTGTTGGAATTAGGACAATGGGTTTATATATCTGTGGAATGGCTGGGGTGGGGCAAAGAACTCTTGTCTGCTGGAGCTAGGTGTGAATTTTATTTATTTATTTATTTATTTATTTATTTATTTGCTATATTTGTATACCGCCGTTTCTCAGCCTAGCCGGCGACTCAACGCGGTTTATTATTATTATTATTATTACAACATAATGTTTCAGCTGATCACCTTCATTAGCATTTGAAGGCCTCAGGCAGATTTTCCCAGGCTCAGGCAGGCCTTCAAATACTAATGAAGGTGATCAGCTGAAACATTCACACCTAGCTCCACCAGAGAAGAGCTCTTTGCCCCACCCCAGCCATTCCACAGATATATAAACCCATTGTCCTAATTCCAACAGACCTCACTACCTCTGAGGATGCTTGCCATAGATGCAGGCGAAACGTCAGGAGAAATGCCTCTAGAACATGGCTCTATAGCCCGAAAAAACCCACAAGAACCTAGTGATTCCAGCCATGAAAGCCTTCGACAATACATATATTATCTATTCTTTATAACATCTATTATAAACTCTAAGGCAAATATGTGATAAGGATGGCCTGTACGGACTGCAAGCCAGACCAGACACTTTTCTGGCAACTATCTATAAATTATGACCAAAAGGAAAGAAGCCAAAAAGTCTTTCACCAGGCTCTGAGGCAGAATGGGCTGAGCCAAAGAGCTCGGCCTATAGGGGGAGCCTAAACTCCTACTCTAAACTTGGCAAAATGGAACAGTCCAACAGGCAACAAGGAAATAATACTAGGCCGAGACATCACACCATTCATTTTAGTATTGCTCCCCCTCCTCTGGTACCTTATTAAGGGATTCTGGCCCCATTAAAGGCCTTTGAGGTGGAGGACTGAAGGAGTCCTCCGTTGCCATGGCATTCTGGGCTCCGTCCAATTAGAAGAAAGAATGTTGAGCCAGGTCAGGAGCGAGCCAATCAGTGCCGTCCTCTTTCAAAGTGGAAGGAGCCTTTCCTATGAAGGATACTGGAAAGGTAGTGCTCTCTATAAGCGGCAAAGAAAGATAACTCCCTCTTCTAAACCATTGTTATGCCTCCAGAGCCAGGATAGGATCATTGTTACCACTCCAGAGCCAAGTTGGCATCCTTCTGAGGAAATGTTTACATTTGACTTCCTTTTTCCCTGTCTCTATGGGAGGAGTTTTACCTTGGAGCCACGCCTCTTCTTCTAGGAGCATCCGTCCAATCACAGGTAATCTCTTTCCCAGTTGAACCAATCGTGTGTCAGCTTTCATTCCACCCTCCCACTTACGTATGCACACAACCCGCCCTTCCAGGTGTCCTTTCGACCAATAGGAAAGCACGTCGCATTCCGAGTCGAAGAGTCTGCTCGCGCATGCGCCACCCAGAACAGGAAGGGGAGATTCGCTTGAGTCTGGCCGAAAGATGCCTCCTCGGGCGCATGCGCAGTGGCTGCGGCGGGGCTTCTAGTCCGAAGCGTCGTATGGAGGGGAAGGCAGAGAGGCGGCGGCGATGGCGGGGTGAGCCTGCAGGTCTCCTTCCTCCCCTTCCCTATCGGGCCTTCTCTATCTCTTCTTCTCTAAACACCCATTTTTGTGGCACTGTCTCTTTAAAAAGTACCTGAGAGCCATGCTAATAGGATCATTCTTCTTATTCTCACTCAAAATACATCTTATTTATATTACTATCAATAATAATACTTAAAACACATTGAAATCATTTGTGCCAACAAAATGTCAGTTTAAATTCACAGGTTCAAATAGACTGAGGGGCCCACCCATAAAATATATTACTATAACAACAATAACAACAATTATCATTGTTATAATTATTATTGTTGTGTTGTCAAAGGCTTCCATGGCTGGAATCACTGGTTTATTGTGAATTTTCCGGGCTGTATGGGCATCTTCCAGAAGCACTCTCTCCTGAAGTTTTGCCCACATCTATGATCTAATAGAGGGAGAAAACGTGGAGGCCGTGACAGACTTTGTATTTCTAGGTGCAAAGATTACTGTAGATGCAGACTGTGGCCAGGAAAGACGCTTACTTCTTGGGAGGAGAGCAATGTCCAGTCTCGATAAAATCGTAAAGAGTAGAGACATCAGACTGGCAACAAAGATCCGCCTAGTCAAAGCCATGGTATTCCCTGTAGTAACCTACGGATGTGAGAGCTGGACCTTAGGGAAGGCTGAGCGAAGGAAGAGAGATGCTTTTGAGCTGTGGTGTTGGAGGAAAGTGCTGAGAGTGCCTTGGACTGCGAGAAGATGCAGCCAGTCCATCCTCCAGGAAATTGGAGGGAAGGATACTAGAGACAAAGTTGAAGTACTTTGGCCACATCATGAGGAGACAGCAAAGCCTAGAGAAGACAATGATGCTGGGGAAAGTGGAAGGGAAAAGGAAGAGGGGCCGACCAAGGACAAGATGGATGGATGGCATCCTTGAAGTGACTGAACTGACCTTGAAGGAGCTGGGGGTGGTGACGGCCGACAGGGAGCTCTGGCGTGGACTGGTCCATGAGGTCACGAAGAGTCGGAGACGACTGAACGAATGAACAACAACATGGCAGGTTGTGAGGTCATTGGAAATTAGGCAGGTGGGGTTTATATATCTGTGGAATAAGGTCCAGGGTAGAAGAAAGAAAGAACTCTTGTGCTTGCAATTGGCCACCTTGATTAGTACTGAATGGTTTTGCAGGTTCAAAGTCTCTGGCTGCTTCCTGCCTGGGGGAAGTGTTGCTAGAAAGTGTTAGCTGGCCTTGGTTGTTTCATGTCTGGAATTCTCCTGACAGTAAAAAGAGCAACTTTCAAAAAATGGGGGAATTCCAGACAGGAATAAATTAGGACCAACTAACACCTCCTAACAATTCCTCTAAGCCAGTGGTTCTCAACCTGGGGTCCCTAGATGTTTTTGGCCTACAACTCCCAGAAATCCTAGCAGCTGGTAAACTAGCTAGGATTTCTGGGAGTTGTAGGCCAAAAACATCTGGGGACCCCAGGTTGAGAACCACTGCTCTAAGCAGGAAGCAGCCAGTCTTTGAAGCTGCAAGGCCCTTCGGTGCTAATCCGAGTGGCCAATTACAACTGCCTCCAACAGACAAGAGTTCTTTCTCCCACCCTGGACGTTCCCCAGATATATAAACCTCACTTGCCTAGTTTCCAAAAGACTCCTCAGCCTCTGAGGATGCTTGCCATAGATGTGGGTGAAAAGTCAGAAGACAATGTATTCTTGAAGGCTTTCATGGCTGGAATCACTGGGTTGTTGTAGGGTTTTTTTGGGCTATATGGCCATGTTCTAGAGGCATTCTCTCCTGACGTTTTGCCTGCATCTATGGCAAGCATCCTCAGAGGTTGTGAGGTCTCACAACCTCTGAGGATGCCTGCCATAGATGCCGGCAAAACGTCAGGAGAAAACGCCTCTAGAACAGTGGTTCTCAACCAGGGGTCCCCATGTTTTTGGCCTACAACTCCCAGAAATCCCAGTCAGTTTCCCAGCTGTTAGCATTTCTGGGAGTTGAAGGCCAAAAACATCTGGGGACCCCAGGTTGAGAACCACTGCTCTAGAACATGGCCATACAGCCCCAAAAAACCTACAACTCAGAAGACAATGTTTCCTGAACATGGTTATGCAGCCTGGAAAACTCACAGCAACCCATAATAATAATAATAATAATAATAATAATAATAATAATAATAATAATAATAATTTGCTTTATTTCTGTACTTAAGGCAACATGCAACACAGTTAAAATACACAGATGAAAAAAACAACCATTTAAACATATAGATTAAAAACATTTAAATCACTTGTATCAACAAAAGATACCCTGACGACTTCCGGTGGTGGCAAGATGGCGGGAGAAGCAAGTTCCTGACGCTCGTCAGCTCTTGCAACTTGTTGAATGCCTCAGGGGGGCTAGTCCCCCCCTGCCTCGTGGAAATAATGGGGCAGTAGGACCCTTAGACCAAGAAGCTCCAAAGGAGACCCCCAAACTTGGCAAAGGGGTGAGGTCCAACACAGGTTCCCGGGTAGAATCCGGGCTAGGACGCCAGCCACCATCTTCAAAACAACACAACTGAAAGAACGAAGAACGAAAAGGTGAGCAAGACAGAGAGACAGAAGGGAAACAGAGGGGGAAACAAGAAGGCCAGGTGCCAAATTTGGGGCCGTGGTTGACAACAACTAAGATAACTTTAAACCGTAAAGAACATAACATAAACACTACTGAACTTTTAACTCAAGAACTCCGGAGACAAGAAACTTGAGATTTTCCTGAACTCACCCCCTTCCCATTGTTACCTCACCCGCTCCTTGTTTCTTGCTCCTTCTCTTCGCTCCTTGTGTTTCCATACGCTCCCCAACCCTCCGTTTTGGAGGTAGAGATGGCGCGCGCGGGGGCGAAGCGAGAGTGAAGCCGTTGCACGCGCGAGGGTGAAGCCGCTGCTCCAGAGGCTGCACGAAACGGGAGAAGACCCTGGGACCCAGGGAGAGGAGGGAGTCCGAAGGGGGCGGCAGCGAAAGAGACGGCGGAGGGACGGCGTTGAGAAGAGGGAAGGGAGACGACAGAGCGACGGAGAGGTAGAGCTGCAGAAGCTTCGCGGGGCCCTGGCGAGGAAAGAGGAAACTCCACGAGGAGGAAGAAACCTCGCGAGAAAGAAGCAATACTCGCGAGAAAGCAAACTCTCGCACAAGGGGGGAGAGCTCACGAGAGCTGTGGAACCTCGCGAGATCAGAGAAATCCCGCGAGTTGAGCCCCCCCCAGAAGGAGAGAGCCCCTCGCAACCCAGTGGATCCCATTGAACCCGGAGGGAGTGACAAGCAGGGAACAACTTTACAGAATGAATAAAGGGAAACCACTGTAAGGTAGGCCCATTATAGAGGAGGGAGGTTTAATGGATAACTAAGAGATTAAAAGAGAAACAAACAAACGGAAAGAAGCACCATGTCTACACAAAAAAGGACAGAAAAGATGGAGAAAGAGAAGGAGAAGGAAAAGGAGAAGAAAGGAGGGGGGAAAAAAGACAACCCACCAGAAGAGCCGAACCTCAGAGATATTCTGGCAGAAATAACGAAATTACAGGCTGTAGTTCAAGTAATGCAAGACAAGAATGTCAAACAAAACAACGCGCTGAAAGAAGAACTCAAGGGAGAACTAAAAGAAATGAAGAAAGAAATAAAGGAGGAACTACACCTCACCCTCAACAGGGAATTGACGATGGTAAAAGAAGATGTAGTGAGGCTGAAGCAAGAAAACAAGATCTTAAAAAAGGAAAATGAGAGCTTTAAAGATCGACATATAGATATGGAAAACAAGTTAAAGGCAATGGAAGGCTCAATTACCACTCTAAGACACCAGCAGGAGACACAGGAATTGAGAGAAAAAGAATCACAACTAAGGTTCCGAAATATCAAAGAACAAGAAAATGAAGATCTGAAAGAAATGCTCTCTGACCTGGTGTCTAAGATAACGAAAACCAGCATAGAATCAACAAAGAAGTCCATCGATAGAGTCTTCAGAGTTAATTCCAGCTATGCCAAAAAAAACAAAGTACCCCGAGACATTCTGATACAATTTACCAAAAAAAGTATATGTGACGAAATATTGAGAGAAAATGCTAGAGCTCCTACATCTTACAAAGGTAACAAGATAGTAATCCTAAAAGAAATCCCCATAACGATTCTAGAAAAAAGAAGGAAATACCACTTCCTAACCGATGAATTAAAAAAAAGGAACATCCGGTTTAGATGGGAGAAGAATGAGGGACTGATGCTCTCCTGGAAGGAAAAAAGGCTCTGGATATCCTCAGAGACAGAGGCTAAAAACTTCTGGGAAAAACTATTAAAAGAGGCAGGCATGGATTTTATAACCCCACTAAGGAAAACCGAAAAAGAACCTATCAGTATGGAGGAGAAAGAAGAAGGAGAAGAAAGCAGTGAAGAGGAATCTCCGACAGAACTAGGTTTGAGTAAGAAAAAGAGGAAAAGGGCTAGGAAAAAATCCCCTAAGGTCCACCGCCATCTGGACGGACCAGAAGGCACTGCACAAACAGACGAAAATAAGGTAATAAAAAATAAATTAAAATGGATCAAAGAATAAAAATAATAACTCAGAATGTCAATGGTCTGAACCTGCCAAATAAAAGGAGGAAGATATGGCACTCCTTAAGCAGAGAAAAATGTAATATACTTTGTATACAAGAGACTCATATTATAGAGAAACACATTGCATATTTGGAACAGAAAAAATTGGGGAAACTATATCATTCGTGTAGTGGGGAAAAGAAGAAAGGAGTAGCCACCTATGTGAAAGAGAATTTGATATCAAGACTAGCCTTTAAAGATCATGATGGGAGGATGTTGGGAGTGATGATAGATTTAAACGGAGCTAAAACACTTGTCTGCAATATATATGCGCCTAATGGGGGAAAGGTGGAATTTATGCAGAAATTGAGAAACCATATACTTGAACAGGTATTTGATGAGTTGCTGATTGTAGGAGATTTTAATGCAGTCCCTGACAGTCAAAAAGATAAATCAGCAGAAAAAGGGAAAGGTACCAAATGTCCAACAGGGAATCTCCCAAAAGCGTGTACCCAAATGCTAGCAGAATTCGATCTGGTAGATGTATGGAGACTGCAACACAAAAATGAGGTTGATTACACCTTCTTTTCTAACCGCCACCAAACGTGGTCACGCATCGACTTGGCCTGGTGCTCAAAAACAACGTTTAATAAGGTAGAAAAATCTAAAATATTACCAATGCTAACATCAGACCATGCCCCACTACTAATAATATTCCAGGAGGAAAAAAATGAGGGAACTAGCTTCCACTGGAAATTAAATGAACACCTAATTAGAGGAAAAAAGAACATAAATAAGTATAACGAACTTATAAAAGAATTCTTCACCTTCAATGTGGAAAGGGATACATCGATAGAAGTTATCTGGGACGCCTCTAAGGCCTTTATGAGAGGCCACCTTTTGGAACATGCAGCCAGGGAGAAGAAACACAGGAAACTAGCCTACGATAAGTTAAAGAAAGAACTAGAACAGCAGGAGACACAAGCAAAATTGAACCCCTCAAATAAAAAGATATTATATCAAATAGAGATATTAAGGAAACAACTCAACACCCTTGACCTAGAAGAGATGGAAAAAAAACTAAAATATGTAAAACAGAATTATTTCGAAAATGCTAATAAAGTAAGTAGATGGTTAGCGAGGAGACTCGCCATTAAAAACCAATCTCGAAGAATAACAGAGATAGAAAGGGATGGGGTGTCCTACTTTAAAACACAGGAAATATTAGAAGAATTTGTAAGATACTATAAGAAACTATACTCAGAAGATTCAATCCCGAAAGAGGAGGTGATGCAATATTTAGGTAAACAATGCATAACTAAAATATCGGACGCCCAAAGAGAGAGACTTAACAGAAAGATATCAAAAGAAGAACTACAAAAAATAATAAAGAGGCTTCCTATCCACAAATCCCCTGGCCCGGATGGGTTCACGACCCTATATTATAAAACCTTCATGGACCTCCTTACCAGTCCACTTCTGAAAGTGATGAATAAGGCTTTAGAAGAAGGTACAATCCCAGACACTTGGAAAACAGCCAGTATTACATTATTACATAAAGAGAACACAGACAGCACAAACCCCAAGAATTACAGGCCGATCTCCCTTCTTAATAATGATTACAAAATATTCACCAGTATACTAGGAGACAGGCTAAAAGAAATATTAGTGGAAAGGATAGGAGAAGACCAAAAAGGTTTCCTTCCGAGAAGGCAAATTAGGGATAACATTCGGACAATCCTAGATGCGATAGAATATTACGACAAAAAAATCAATAAAGAAGTGGCATTTCTATTCGTCGACGCCGAGAAGGCGTTCGACAACGTCAACTGGTTCCTAATTAAGGAAACACTAAAAGAAATGGATGTTGGCCACAACTTCAATAAAGCAGTAGAAGCCATCTATTCGCATCAATCTGCCAATATAATAATCAATGGACACACTTCAGATAGGTTCAAAATAGAAAAGGGTACTAGGCAGGGTTGCCCAATGTCTCCCCTCATATTTATAATGACATTAGAACTGCTATTAAACAACATCAGAAAGAATGAGGAGTTGAAAGGTCTGACTCTTGGGAAACACAGGTTTAAAATTCGGGCCTTTGCGGACGACATAGTCTGTGTGGTGGAAGACCCTCTTAACACTATAGACAAGTGGTGGCAGGAACTAGAGGCATTTGGCGTGGTGGCGGGATTTAAAATAAACAAGGAAAAAACTCAAATGTTGACAAAAAACATCTCCAAAAAGAAAGAAGACGAGCTACAAAATAGAATAAAACTCAAAGTGACCAAGAAAGTGAAATATCTGGGAGTCATCTTAACAGCTAAAAATGCCCAATTATATAAGAACAATTATGAAAAGAAATGGCCCCTAATCAAAGAGAAAATGAAAAGGTGGGAACCATTAAAACTTTCACTCTTAGGTAAAATAGCAGCAATTCAAATGAGTATACTCCCGGACATACTTTATCTGTTCCAGACCCTCCCAATTATCAAAACTAAAAAAACATTCGAAATTTGGCATAAGGATATCCAAAAATTTATCTGGAAGGGAGGCAGGCACAGGATCAGTTTCACCAACCTCTGTGATAACAAGAAAAGAGGAGGTCTGGCTCTCCCAAACCTGCGCCTGTATCACGATGCAGCCGCGTTGTGCTGGGTTAAGGAGTGGATCAGCCTTAAGGAAGAAAAATTACTAGCACTTGAGGGCCACGATTTAATGCAAGGCTGGCACAAATATCTATGGAGAGGAACAGCAAAGAAAGAAAGAAATTTTAATGATCACTTCGTTAGAGCTCCCCTTATTCAAATTTGGGAAAAATATAAAGATAAATTTCACACCAAAGTCCCGAGGTGGTTCTCTCCAAACGAAGCCAGCCAAATTAGAGGGGCCGGTAGAGAGAAGTGGCTGACTTATAAGGAAATCTTAAAAGGAAATACGAGGAACCCAATACTTAAAACCCAGGAGGAACTAAAGAGCTATGACCCAACTCTTTCATGGTTCCAATATCATCAGATCAAAGAGTGCTTCTCCTTAGACAAAAAGACAGGGTTCGAAATGGAAGAATCATTCTGGGACAGAATCATACGATCTGAGAACAAACACATAAGGAAACTATATCAGCAGTTATTAAAATGGGAAACAGAAAAAGAGCTAGTGAAAAATAATATGGTGAAATGGGCAAAAGACCTAGGCCGCCCAATACACTTCTCGGAATGGGAAGAAATCTGGTCCAGAAAAATAAAATGTGTATATTCAAATGACTACAGGGAGAATTGGTACAAATTATTTTTCAGATGGTACCTAACTCCAACACAATTGGCCAGAATGAGTAAAGGAAAGTTGGGGAGTGGATGCTGGAAATGTAAAAGAACTAGTGGAACTTTCTGGCACATGTGGTGGGGGTGTAAAAAGGTGAACACTTTCTGGCGAGCAATCCACAAAGAATGTGAAAAGATATTACAAAAGAAATTCCCTTTAAAACCTGAGCTTTTTCTGTTGGGAATAACTAAATCTGACATGGACAGCAATGATAGTAAGATCCTTTTCCACCTTTCGACAGCGGCCAGAATCCAACTGGCCCGTTACTGGAAATCTCGAGAACTCCCAACAATTGAACAGTGGACCTTAAAGATATATGATGTTATGAACATGGACCTCTTAACCCGGAGACTATCAGATAATGAAGAGAAGAAGAAGCATACCGATTGGGAAAAAGTTCTGGAGTACCTGGACATAGAGAGATAAATTCTAAAGGATAAATTTAAGCGGTAGCCTGGCAATATATTAGAATAGAATCTGATAGGTATGTTATCAGTTATAATATATGTTTAAATGAAAGATGATCTGTCTGCTCAACCTGGAAGTACTTGTAAACCCATTCACTCCTTGTATGTCTGATTTTAACCGTCCTTTCCCCCCCCCACCCTATTCCCCCCCATCCTCGTCGTCCCAATCCTCATCTTTCCCCCTTTTTCTCCCTCCTTCCTCCCCCCTCCTTTCCCAGATACTCCTCCCCTTACACACACACCCCCTTCCCTATTCCTTGACCCTTGTGTTTTCCAATGTTTTCTATTGTTCTTATATATGTATTGAAACCGATAATAAAGTTTATATATAAAAAAAAAAACAAAAGATAAGTTTAAATTCATAGGTTCAAAATGATTGCGGGGCTGTCTATAAAATATGCTAACAATATATTAATAAATAAATATAGTAAATAAATAAATGGATAATATATGGCATAGTGTGTTGTGTGTGTGTGTATATATATATATATATATATTTATCTATCTATCTTGTAAGCTGCTCTGAGTACCCTTCGGGGTGAGAAGGGCGGCATATAAATATCACAAATAAATAAATAAAATGGCAGTTCAGGACTACGGTTGGCCCTCCATTTTTATTCACAGCAACCCATTATTAATTTCTGTCTGGAGAATGGCCTGAAAAAATATCTTGTAAAAGATTTCAAAAGGCAAACCTTGATTCTGGATAATTACCCTATTTCTTTGATTCTCAGACGCCATCAATTGTGAGGCTGGATCTACTCTGTCATAGAATCCAGTTTCAGAATGCAGATTAACTGCTTTGAACTGGATTATATGAGTCTACACTGCCATATAGTCCAGTTTAATGCAGTTAATCTATATTCAGAAACTGGATTATATGACAGTGTAGATGGGACATAAGACACATACTGATTTCAGTACCACCAACAGGAAGAAAACGTTATGTGTGTATAGAGAGCACCTGTGATTCTTAGACAAACTTTGTTATTGGAGACATTTCTTTGGGGGAAAAGTGTGTCTTAGAATTGAGGAAACGGTATATAAAGGATGCCATTTTACATTTGAATCGCCGTATGGCTGAGAAAGGCGGGCTATAAATATCGTAAATAAATAAATAAAATAAATAAATGTCATTGTGTATAATGGGGCTTGAGTCCGGGAACCAAGCTCCAGTGGATACCAGGGGCCCACTGTCATTTCTTCCCATTTTATCCATGACTATTACTCATGTTTTTCTCTTTATTCCATCTGTTTTTGTTTTGTCTCTCTAGTACCCACTCCTTCTTAAATGTCTGAGTTCTTTCTTTCCCTTATCACCTCAATTCTCTAGAAGAGATTCCTCCTTATCTCCTTTTTAGTAATTTTCCCTTTCTGAGCAGGACTTCTGTTAAGTCAGCCAGCAGTTCAACAGATGTCATTTCCCTATTACTCCTGGGAAACACTTGTTGAATTTCTCTTGGATTAAAGTCACACTGATCTCCTTATTTATGATGTCAAATAATAACCTTCTGTTTTCTTTTCTAGCTGAAGAACTGACTCCTTGGCTGATTGGCTGATTTCTCTGCTTCTGACCCCGTGGCTCAAAGTCACCATGTCGGGGACGACAAGTAAGCGTGCAGCTGGAGATGGGGGCTCAGGGCCCCCCGAGAAGAAGGCCAACAGGGAGGAGAAGACCACCACAACGTTGATTGAACCCATCCGGTTAGGAGGCATCTCTTCTACGGTGCGCACTCAGAAGTGGAGTACTTTTTAAAAATTTGAAGCATAAATCTTTATTTGAAACACAACACTTTTACAACTCAGGTTGTATACCACTCAGTCCTACAATCGTAACACTAATATGAAGAGGTGGGAGAAATATTTGCTGCACTGCTCAGAAATCGAAGGCAGTGTGATTCTCATCCCTGATCTATAGCATTGACTTTAAACAAAAATTCTAGAAAGAAACACCGGGAATTATTTTCTAAAAATATGCCCTGGGTTCTTAAAAAGACCATCCATTTTAAATATATTTTATTTATTCTGTCAGAAGCGAATTGAGAATGTAGTTATAATGTACAGAAAAACCACAAACAAAGTTGTACTACAAGTTTTTGACATTTTTCGAAGTTGGCCACTTGGAGTGCCTCTGGTGTTGCTGGGAGAAGGTCCTTCATTGTGCATTTGGCGGGGCTCAAATCACGTAGTATTTATTTATTTATTTATTTCGGGGTTCTTTTACCCCGCCCTTCTCACCCCAAAGGGGACTCAGGGCGGCTTACAAAAGCAAAGGCACAATTTGATGCCTGCATCACAAAACAATCATACACAAAATTACATCAATTCACAGTTAACAGCAATTCATGCATTATAACCATAAAATCAATAAAATCAATAAAACTAATACAAACCCAATTCCTCCTCCTACATGGTCAGCGTTCGCTAACTCATAGTTCTAGTTTTCCATAACCACGTCTTCACCCTCCTCCTGAAGGAGAGGAGGGATGATGATGCCCTGATTTCCCCCGGGAGTGAGTTCCACAGTTGAGGGGCCACCACTGAGAAAGCCCTCCTCCTCGTCCCCACCAGCCTCACTTGTGACAGTGGTGGGGTCGAGAGCAGGGCCTCCCCAGATGATCTCAGACTCCGGGGTGGGACATAGAGGGAGATACGTTCGGACAGATACACTGTCCGAACGACAGTAGTAAGAGATCTGTGGTTTGCTTTTCTCCACACTTGCATGTCATGAGTCCACTTTGTAGCCCTATTTCTTAAGATTGGTTCTGCATCTCATGGTGCCAGAGCACAGTCTGTTCAGCGCCTTCCAAGTCGCCCAGTCGTCTGTGTGCCCAGGAGGGAGTTTCTCATCTGATATCAGTCACTGACTGAGGTTTTTTTGGGTTTTAACCTGCCACTTTTGGACTCTTGCTTGATGAGGTGTTCCTGCAAATATCTCTGTAGATCTTAGGAAGCTATTTCTTGATTTGCTTGCTGATATCCAAACAGGGGATGGGCTGGAGATGTCAATGCCTTGGTCCTTTCATTACTGGCTGCTACTTCCCAAAGGATGTCAGGTGGTGCATTACTAACTAAACAGTATAATTTTTCCAGCAGTGTTGTAGATATCCTGTGATAATGCGACATGTCTCATTTAGAGCCACATCCACTGTTTTAATGTGATGAGATGTATTCTACACTGGGCATGCATATTCAGAAGCAGAGTAGCAAAGGGCAAGGGCAAATGTCTTCACTGTGTTTTTAATAGATGCTATAAGAATAATATAAAATATTAAATGACAAAATCACTAGAATCTCAGGTGTAAAATTATGTTTAGAATAGAGATGAGGAACTTTGGCTCTCAACATAGTTTTGCCTAAAGCTTCTATCCTTTCCGAACATGAGCAATGGTAAGGAAATGTGTGAGTTGTAGTCCAAAAATTTAGAACAGGGCTTTCTATTTATTTTTATTGTTCTTCTAGTTCCTTGTCATTGACTGTACCTGTTAGGGCTGATGGGGGTTGTAGTCTAAAGATAACTGGAAGATGACAGTAACTTATTCTTATTGTAGGAGCTCAAATGTTCTCCGCTCTTCCTCAAAACTGGATCTTGACATGCATATATCGAAACTATGTGTTTGAACTGACTAAATAGCATTTAGTTGTACACTGGTGTTTAGAAGCCTTATGTGTTTGACACTTTTAGAAATAAGTATTCTAGGGCATCCCCTTCCAGTGCCTTATGGGATAAAATAAGTATTGATTCATATCGAATTGGCTGGCAATAATTGTGTCAGGCCATGTTGGCCTGAGTCTTTTTAAAGGAAGCCTTGCCCCATTTAAATTTAGAATGCATTGTGGATGGGAGAGGAATTTATTCTAGTAATCCTCTGCTTGCAACTGTCATTAGATATTGCATTGCCTGTTCTTAGATTGCATGACTTTATCCTTCTAATGACACACGTTTGATTTAAAATGCTTCCGAGAAATGTTAATGTTTCCAGAAAGTGTTCTGCAGGACTACAATCTCTTCTCTACAATATATAGTTAAATACTTCGCCACTAAAATGCCACCCTTCAGATACATCTTTGTGTATTGTCTCATGAGCGGATAAAATACCATCAAGACATAAAAGGGTTGGCACAAAAGGCAGAGTTACATTACACACTAAATTTTCTTTTTGGTGTAGGAGGAGATGGACCTGAAGGTGCTTCAGTTCAAGAACAAGAAGTTGGCTGAGCGCTTGGAGCAACGGCAGGCTTTTGAGGATGAGCTACGCGAGCGCATAGAGAAGCTGGAGAAGAGGCAGGCTACCGATGATGCCACTCTCTTGATTGTCAACCGATACTGGAAGCAGGTCAGTGTTCTCTCCTGAGTAATCTTTTTATTCTTACCTAAGGTTTATAATAATAATAATAAAACTTTATTTATACCCCGCCACCATCTCCCCAAGGGACTCGGAGCGGCTTACATGAAGCCAAGCCCAAAAACACATCAGTAAAAACAAAAAAGCAATAAACAAAAACAATAAATACAATACAATTAATATAAATCACATATAACCAATAAACAATAACACACAAGGATTTAAAAATTCTATTTATTCAATCTACAGATACAAGTAATTTCAGCAAATTACAAGATTTCTGCAACACTGAGAAGTGTTGCTCCTTGCTCTTCTCCATGACTGGTAGCACTAGAGTAAATTTAATCTTCAGAGTTTGTTGGAAGCTTAGTTTACATATTTGTCTGGGGTCATATGGCTATGTTTAGTGTTGATATACAGGTTGAGTATCCCTTATTCGAAATGTTTAAGATTTCAGATTTTTTTTCATGTTTTGGAATACTTGTATGGACATAGATGTACATAATGAGGTATCTTGGAGCAGAGACCCAGGTCTAAACATGACATTCATTTATGTTTCATGTTTATGTTATACACATAACCTGAAGGTAATTTTATACAACATTTTAAATAATTATGTGCATGAAACAAAGTTTGGGTGCACTGAATATTCCACAAGAAAAGATGTCAGTATCCCAGCCACCCGTATAGACAGTTTTGGATTTTGGAATTCCAGATAAAGGATACTCAATCCACTTTTTAAAGAGAGACATATGCCATTCTGAAATCTGCTTTTGAAATCCCATCCCTCTTAATGTCAATTTTCTTATCCCTTTCCTTGTCCCTCCTTACTCCTCCAGCTGGATGAGACAGTGCAAGTGCTCCTGAAACGTTATGATGGAAGTTGTGAACAGACCCAAGAAGAGCCCAAGTTGGAAATTGTCGGAGGAGAGATGGATCCCTCTGGCCTGGGACAAGAGGGATCCGAGAGAAGGGGTGAGCACATATTTCTGTATTGAAGGAGTGTGTGATAGAAATTGAAAATGTGTTGTCGGAGGCTTTCATGGCTGGAATCACTGAATTTCTGTGAGTTTTCCTAGCTGTATGGCCATGTTCCAGAAGCATTCTCTTCTGATGCAGAACTACAAGAAAGGAGATTCCACCTGAACGTTAGGAAGAACTTCCTGACTGTGAGAGCTGTTCAGCCGTGGAACCCTCTGCCCCAGAGTCTCCATCTTTGGAGGCTTTTAAACAGAGGTTGGATGGCGATCTGTAAGGGGTGCTTTGGAAGCAATTTTCCTGCTTCTTGGCAGGGAGTTGGACTGAATGGCCCACGGGGTCTCTTTCAACTCAATTATTCAGTGATTTTTGCCCACATCTATGGCAGACATCCTCAGAGTTTGTGAGGTCTGTTGGAAACTAGGCAAGTGGCATTTATATATCTTTGGAATGTCCAGAGTGTGAGAAAGAACTCTTGTCTACTTGAGGCAAGTGTGAATGTTGCAAATGGCCCCTTGATTAGCATTTAATAGCCTTGGAGCTTCAAAGCCTGCTGGTTGCTGTCTCGGGGAATCCTTTGTTGGAAGGTGTTAGCTGGCCCCGATTGTTTCCTTTCTAGAATTCCTCTGTTTTTTGAGTGTTGCTTTTTATTTACTGTCCTGATTTTAGAGTTTTTTAAAATATTGGTAGCCATATTTTGTTCATTTTCTTGGTTTTCCTCCTCCTTCATGTCCACATGCTTGTGGATTTCAATGGAAAAGTGGGGCCAATACTGACCTGGTTGTTCTGATCTCTGCAGAGGCAGTCCTGTCTCCCATCACTCCTCCTGCCCCTTGGAAAGGAGGGGACCTTGTTCTGAACGAGCCAGCCCTTTCCTTCCTGGCAGCCTTGGCCAGCAGCAGCAGTGAAGAGATTGAGCTGGAGCTTCAGGAGCGCATGGAGTTCTCCAAAGCAGCTGTTTCACGTATTGTGGAAGTCTCTGACAAGATCCACCGGCGCACTGAAGAACTCTGCCAGAAAATCCATGCCCGTGGTGAGAAAAGGCAGTATTTATTTAGTTATTAAAGTATTCATTTTCTGATCTGGAAGCTCAAATTAATTTTACCAGTTTAGAACATTAAAAATATAATATAAACACACTGAAAACATACTGAATAGATTGACTTATTAAAAGTAGTCAAAGCAATTTTAGAGAATCTGAAATGCACACACTTGCAGATGTGTATGAAATCAGATAAGCTGAATTTTCTTTCATTAAGTTCCTTGTTTTTACTTAGTGGCAGGAGGACACCAATGTTGGTGCCAACCAGGCTTTTAAAGGATAAGTTCTTTGTGGCTGGGGTGCCAAATCAGAGAAGGCCATGTACTAAGTTCACTGGAGAAAGGGGATCAGTGTTCCCTGCATTTTTTTGTTTCCTGTCATATGAGGCTCCATGTTGGGCATTATGTGGAGAAAGGAAATATATAATACTAGCCATCCCCTGCCATGCATTGCTGTGGCCCAGTCTGTGTATATGTGTTTTGTGTGTGTATATATGTGTATATATGTGTACAGTGTTCCCTCACTTATTGCAGGGGTTACGTTCCATGACCTCCTGCAATAAGTGAAAAACTGTGATGTAGGGACGCTAAATTTATTTTAATATTTATACATTATTTTAGTAGTTATACACTATATTAAGTCTTTATAAACTTAAAATAAAGTGAAGGAAAGGAAGGAAAGGCCCTTCAAGGATGGGGGGAGGACTGAGGAGGGAAAGCGCCTCAGAGTGCGACGGCAAAAACCCGTGAAACAGAGAAAATACTGCGATATATATTTTAATTTTTTTTAAAAACCGCAAAACAGCGAGTCCGCTAAAAGCAAACCGCAAAACCGTGTGTATATGTGGTTTTTGAGTTATGATAATCCCACAAATGGACATGACATTTTTATTTATATAGATTACATTAATTCCTGAGAATGTATTTTTTTGTATTTTGGCTTTTTAAGTCTCTTCCATTGCTTTTTTCAGTGTTTTTCTGAGTGATGGTCACTCATTGGCCTGAGAAGTGTATTGTGTCCAAATTTGGTGTCAATTCCTCTAGTGGTTTTTGAGTTATGATAATCCCACAAATGGACATGACATTTTTATTTCTATAGATTACATTAATTCCTGAGAAAGTGTATCTACATAGGAGACAGAATAACAATAGTTGTTATTCTACAGTGGTTGATTTGGGAAAGGAATTGCGGAGGGAGATTGGTAGGTTGAATGTTCTCAGGAGATCTCTTCCCACTCCTTCCAGTAGAGTTTGACCAGCTAGAAGAAGCAGTGAAGGCTCTCAACAAGGACCTGACGAGAGAGAACCGACATCTGCAGGACGTCACCACTCAGCTGCAGGAGAAGCACCATAAGATCTCCCTAGAGGTAGGGGCTTGTGCTCAGACATCAGCAGTGGCATCGTGTGGTTCTTGGTGGCAGGAAGAAGGAACACCTCTGATGTACATGTTTGTTTATATTTCCTCTTTCCTTGCCTCTTTAGTACACAGAGTTGCAGGACAAGGTGACTTCATCAGAGACCAAAGTGCTGGAGATGGAAACGACCATTGAGGACTTGCAATGGGACATTGAGAAGCTGCGTAAGAGGGAACAGAAGCTGAACAAGCACCTGGCTGAGGCACTGGAGCAGGCAAGCCCTTGAACTCTCCCAGTCACACCCACAAAAACACCTCTTACATGACACTCAGGAGGGTTACTCTGGGGACTATGGCTTCCATGCTCTTAGAATTATAGAGCTGGAAGAGACCAAAAGTGGCATTCAGGGCCATCCAGTCCAACCAATCAAAGCACCCCCGACAGATGGCCATCTAGTCTCTACTTAAAAGCTTTCAGAGAAAGAGGCTCTGCCACACTCTGAGGCAGCACATTCCACTGTCAGGGAGTTCTTCCTAATGTTTAGGTGGAATCCCTCCAGTATGAATCCATTGCTCTGTGTCTTCTGACGTGCATGTGGGAAACAAAGTGAGCATTGAGGGACCCCCTAAAACTATCAACAGCACCCTGTCCTCCCCTACTCTAGAGATGTTTAGCCTGACTTTTAAAATAATACTTATGAGATTTAGATAAGTGGAGAACTGGTTCTGACATGTCAAGGACACTTCCCTTTCCCATCATAATGAGGGGTGTTTAGATAAACTGAAATACTGTTGGGTTTCTTACTTGTTTTTTTGCTGCTGAAGGCCAAATTTACCATTGTTGCTGTGACCAGTTTGTGGTGAAGAACCTGTTTAAATATATATTGAACATTTTCAAGAAATACAGTTGTGGTCTAGAAAGTACTAAACATTTTTAAAATTTCTTTGGCAGCTAAATTCTGGTTATTACGCATCTGGCAGTTCTGGCGGGTTCCAGGGTGGGCAGATCACACTCAGCATGCAGAAGGTAAGCAGGAGAAAATGGCTGGCGAGGAAGTACAGTACAGACATTGTAATCTCATAGATTTTGGATTCAATGGTGCTCCCCTTGTTTATTTTTTTCCCAGAAGTGATTAATTATAACTTATCATGATGTTGAACTGGCTGAAGCTGGGTTTTGCCCTGGTGTACAATATAATCCAGAAAAAAATTAAATTAAGCAATTTATTATGCAAACATTATTCTTAGTTCTTAGTTTGCTTTGTTTATGATATTGTTGTTTATGTATTTATTTTTGTTTTAGTTTTATTCTGTGAATTATTTTCTGTAAGCTGCCCCAAGTCCTGTTTGGAGAGGGGTGGGATATAAATCAAGTTAATATTATTTATTATTATTCCTTTGCTGACTTATTTTGTATTTGCAGTTTGAAATGTTGAATGCAGAGCTAGAAGAGAACCAAGAACTGGCCAATAGTCGAATGGCAGAGCTTGAGAAACTGCAGCACGAAATGCAGCAAGCTGTTAGGACCAATGAAAAGCTCAAGGTAGTGATGGGGGATGGGATGCCTTGGCAGAGATGTGAAAACAGAATTCTCTTGCTTTTGGTCCAAAGATTCCCATATTGAGTATTCTTTCCCCAAGATTAGTATAAAGAACAACAACAATCTTTTATTTGTGTCCCGCCACCATCTCCCAGAGGGACTCAGAGTGGCTCACAAAACACTCAAGGTATTGACATCCAAAATACAACAAGTGCAAAACAAAACATACAAGTAGACAATAAACAATCAACACAACATCATAAATTCACAGTACCCCCTGGTAAAAACAGTAAAATAAAGCAATTGCTGTAAACATTGGTATTCAATCTCAGAAGTATGAAGTGCTAATAAAGAATCTAAAGGTCCTTATATATATTATTAGAAAGTCTAAACATAATCGAAGGATTGTCGGAAAAACCAGGTCTTTAATTGTGTGCGAAAGGTTTGGAGGGTGGAGGTAGCCTGATCTCCCTTGGGAGGGTATTCCAAAGAGTAAGTCAGTATAAGCAATACAGCATTTCTCATTTTTGTGTATGAGTGCACCCAGCATCTCAATGTTTTCTAAAGTGAGCAAAAACACACTTCTTAGGTTGGATTTTACTGCAAGAATGACAGAGAACCGAAGCAGCCAGTGCCAGGTTATTCCTATGTTGGCTGCTGTGATTTTATGTGCACATTCAATACAACTTCCTTACTCTCCTAACAGTATTCTAGTGTCAGACTTTGGAAATTCAAGCTCACAACAATAAAACGTTGAAGACAAATGGTTTATTCCTTCTATCCAAAATCCTAAAAAACAGTTCTAAAGTTTTCCCTCTCAAACCTCCTGTATATATTAGTCCCAACTCCCATTCGCCCTCTAGTGGCCAAACACTGCTCACTGTCCTCACTACCTCTGAGGATGCTTGCCATAGATGCAGGCGAAATGTCAGGAGAGAATGCCTCTAGAACATGGTCATATAGCCCGAAAAACCTACAACAACCCAGTGATTCCGGCCATGAAAGCCTTCAACAATACTGTGCTCACAGTCTGTTAACTGCAGTTTCATTTTCCCTTGTACCCAGCCCCCCTGCCCCCCTTCTTTATGACAGAGAACCAAAACAGCCAGTGCCAGGATGATATGGTGATCCTGACACCTGTTGTTATTCCTAACTTGAGTAGACTCATTGAGTTTGTTACATTTATTTACATGTTGACTCACTATTCAACAATAGATTCAATGGGTCTACACTAGTTGAGACTGTCCAAGAGACTTTCAGTCCATGTGTGAAGGGACATTTATGTGGTGGTTGGACCCAAATTAGTAATTCTTGTTGTTTTTTTGTTCCAACTCCTGTCCTGCAGGTGGCACTCCGGAGTTTGCCCGAGGAGGCGGTGAAAGAGACGCTGGAGTACAAGGTGCTGCAGTCTCAGTTCTCGCTGCTGTACAATGAGAGCTTGCAAGTGAAAACACAGCTGGATGAGGCTCGGGCCCTTCTCCTCACCACCAAGAACAGCCACCTACGTCACATTGAGCATATGGAGGTGAGAGGACCAGAAGTGCACAAATTTGTTCCACCTGTCAGAGTACTGAAAGAAAGGCATAATATCTTTAGTATTTAAAAACTTTTAAAAACCTGTTTTACTGTATGGTATTATAGAGTGCTGGACAAGGTCTTGAACTATCCTGGTTCTAAACTATATGAATCATGTCCTTGCGTTTGTTGAATGTTCTTGCTCTCTCCACTTGACCCATCTCGCAGGATTGTTGTGAGGTTAAAGTAGGAAGGAAGAGAGTCATATGTTACTATTTTAAAATCAGAGAAAGTAGGATATAAATTTTAGAAGTAAACAAGTTTCTTGGATGCTACAAGGGCGAAAGAGATATTGGGATCATCTGTTGACTAGCTCCATACTAGTGACCTTTTGTCTTACTTTTTGGCAATAGAGTGATGAGCTGAACCTTCAGAAGAAGCTGCGGACAGAAGTGATCCAGCTGGAAGACACCCTGGCTCAGGTGCGCAAGGAGTATGAAATGTTGCG